>NW_021703770.1:12359567-12720191 GCF_005190385.1 Monodon monoceros
ATATATATATATATATATATATATATATATATATATATATATATATAAAATCATGCCTAGGAACCAAGTGAAAGAACAGAAAATAGAGATGAGGAAAATTAGGATAGATTTATTTCATACATAATGACTTTTATTTTTAACCTTTTATGCCAGGATTTGCTCTCTCTAGCATCCTTTCTGCGCTTTGAAAGACTCTCCATTATTTAGATCAGCCAGAATGGGGGGTGGTGAGGGTGGTGAGCAAACTATTTTTAGACAGAAGTTCATCTATTAAATTTTCTAAAGCAAGACCTATTCTGAGAAGCATAATTGAGTATTTGCAAGGAATACTTTGGAGGCCTCTACAGGGCAGCCAGTTGTCAGACTTCTAAAGACACTGCATCATTCTTGGTAACCGTCAAGAAAATGAATCATCACTCCTTTTTGTCCTTTCTTGAAGACATTCCAAGCCTTAAGGTTTTGTGGTGCTTGGGGCAGCATCTCTCTGTAGTTTTAGGCTGTTAGATCTTAGTTGAAGAATGTCAATGTGAAATGAGATTTATGTCAGCTTGTCTAACACACCTGACAAGCAATTCAAATATTATCCCAACCTGGATACTCTCACAGCGACCAAGGTGAAAATTAAGTCCTACAGAGGCTCAAGATGAGTATTTCCAAGGCCAAGTCTCCCCCAACTCCCGTTCTCCCTTTCCATGTTTTCCATGATTTAATAATAAGCATCTTGCTGCGAAAGAACATTTAAAATTCTAGGTAATGTGTGCATAATGCAAAAACAAAGGGAGAATCATCAAACGTGTCATATCAGTCATTGTAATATTCTTATAATGCTCTTCTTTGTACCATTGTTCCTTTCAAAGAAGCAGTGACAATTCCTAAAAAAATAAATTCATGAAGCACCTTCTGTGTGCAAGGCACTTTGTTCCATGTTAATGGGAATACAAGATAAAAGCAGATATGATTCCTACCCTCAAAATGGTGTAAATAACAGTTTAAGATAACAATGGAAAACATCTGTCAGGGCAATATGGGAGTTATTATCAAATGAAAGCACAACAATAAACGCTATAAAAAGTCTGAGAATTGAGTGACTCTAGCATTCCTGGTTGTTTAGGAGTGTTCTTTGAAAAGACGGTGAAAGTTTTCCTAGGAAGCAAAAGGCAAGACATTTCCTTTGTTACTATTATGATTTTTATTTAATAGGTTTAGGCTGAAAATAATTTATTACACAAATTATTGTTATTTGGGAGTTCTTTGACTTTAAAAGGCTTGCCCCATTGTTAAGCTAGTGTGTAATCTTGGACAAATCATCAAACTTCAAGTTGTTTATTTATAAAAAGGCAACAATAATACCAACTTTTTAAGGTTGTTGTGAGACTACTTTAAATAAAATAATATCTGAAAAGCTCTTTGCACAGTGATTGACACTGTAAATGCTTAGCTGCCTCTTAGGTTGATTATGTGGCCTTGATTTTCCACTTATGGTCTTAATCACCAAGTTTTTCTTAAGAGGACCAAAAATGTGAACAATTTTAATCAGCAATTCCTTTTATTGTGGGTTTGTTTTTTTTTTTACCATTTTTAAAAATTGAAGTATAGTTAATTTACAATCTTGTGTTAGTTTCAGGTGCACAGCTGACTCAGTTATATGTATATATATACTTTTTCAGATTCTTTTCCTTTATAGGTTATTACAAGATATTGAGTATAGTTCCCTGTGCTATACAGTAGGTCCTTGTTGTTTATCTATTTTATGTATAGTAGTATGTATCTGTTAATCCCAACCTCCTAATTTATCTCTCCCCTCCCAACCCCCGCTATTCCCTTTGGTAACCATAAGCTTGTTTTCTATGTCTGTCAGTCTATTTCTGTTTTGTACATAAGTTCGTTTATATCATTTTTTTAGATTCCACATATAAGTGGTATCCTATGATATTTGTCTCTCTCTGTCTGACTTCACTTATCGTGATAATCTCTAGGTCCATCCATGTTACTACAAAAGACATTATTTCATTCTTTTTTATTACTGAGTAGTATTCCATTGTATATATACACCACATCTTCTTTATCCATTCATCTGTCAATGGACCCTTCCATGTCTTGGCTATTGTAAATATCAACTATACATTCAGCTAAACAAGGATAACTACCATAGATGTAACTATTGTTCCCCTAAATATTTGAGTATGACTGTGTGAGTCAAAGTGATGTGTGGCACTTCCATGTGGAAACATCCAATTTCTGATACTTGAACCTCCAGCCCACCCCTCTCAGCGGAAGTGACTGTGAAAGTATTGCTCAATATGGAGATCCACTGCTAAACCATAACATGAAAAGCTGCTTCCCTGGAAAGAGACCCAAACCTGTAACAGACTTCGCACAAGTAAGAAATCAACCTTTGTTGTTTTAATTAAGACACTGAGATTACAATAATAAACCTCAAAAAAAATTACGGTAGCTTCACATTAGTAATGTTTTCAGATGAGATTAAAAGATTAATATAATATTATTAATAAGGGACTTTGTGCTCAAGCTAAATAAAAAGGAAATATCTGGGTACTATCTGGAGATGCTAATACATTACTTTCCCAGGCTTGAAAATACCTGACTAAGATCTCAAATAGTGAACATCGATCATCTGAATTCTATAATGAAATGCAAGCTCCCTCTCTGACTTCAAAATTTGGATTGTGATACCCCATTCTTGCCAACAAAGCCATCTGGCTTGGTAAAATTAATTCTTGGGTAAGGAACTCATAGAATTTCTGAGATAAACTTCTTGGAAACTTTTGGCAACCAGGAAGTATCCTTGGCCAGAACTCAGAGATCTGAAAAACTGCTTTAACAAACAGTGTAGCTTTCAATGTCAATGCCATGGATTAGCTTTGTAGCTTAGTCAAATCACTTTTCACTTGTCTGGGCTTTAATTTCCTAGCCATATGATGAAAGTATCAGATTAATGATATCCAAGGTCTGTTTTAACAACTTATTAATGTGCAACCTGTAGTTTTAAATGAGAAAATAAAATATAAATTTCTATCCCATAAGTTAGAACTTGTTATTCTGGAGAAGTAAAGCCCATGATGAAATCTGAAAATATTTGTTAATGCAGACACTAACCAACCACAAAAAAAGTAGTATGAATTACCATTATTGCATAACAAGTAAAAGTGTGAAAAAATCCCTCAGATTATGATCATCTTGAGGGCAAATACTACTCCTTCCTAATCTTAGTATATCTGTGTAACATGATGTCTGATTTACATAGTAGGTGCTCAAAAAATTATTTATGGAGTTGATCAATAGATTTATAAATCTGCGGTTGATTAAATGGAATGGATGGATATTGAAGATATTTCCTTGGCATTTTTTTGTCCTATGTGTGTGTAACTTACTGTATAAGATACTCTTTGTGAGAAAACAAAGAAACATTGCGTAAGTTTTTAAATGCTTGAATAGATGGTATGCAAAGTAGAAAGAAGTAGGAGTCAAAAGTCTTTAGTTGCTGAGCTGGTGTGTCATCATTAACTAGTGGTGTAACTTTGGGGAAACCACTTCACCTGCTGAACCTCAAATTTCTCATCTATAAAATGGCTATTAGAAATTTGTCATGTCTCCTAAGTAAGAGTTGCTGTGAAAACAAAATGGGATGAGGTATGAAGAGGCTTTGAAAAATGAAAATATATGTCATTATGATTGTTAATCAGCCAATGAGGAGCAGCTTGTATTTCTGAGAATAAAGGTTCTCAGAGGCAAGCACTTTTTGCAGGAGCTGGAAATCTTCCTTTGGTTCTTGCAGTACCTTGAAACCTGCTTTTTATTGGGAGTCCTAGGCTCTCTGTTCTTCCTTTAGCAAAATTACCTTTCAGAATATCCCTGTCCTCAAAGCAAACACTGGTGTTATTTTCAACTAATAGCATTTTTTTTCCTATCTTGAAATTCTTTCATCAGATTTCCCTTCCCTTTCCAAACTCTAGATGTCAGTGTTCTCAGGTCCAACCTATGGGCTTTTTCTCCATATATATTCGCCCTCTTTCAATGTGCTGTCGTCCAGACCTATTACTTCAGTGAGCCCATCAATCCCAAATTTAGGTCCGTCTTTTACCTTGCCCTGAAATCTAGACTCTTGTTTCCACCTGTTTGATCAACATTTCCAGTTATATATCTGATAGGCATCTCAAACTCAACAAGCTCTCAACCCCATCTGCCACTCCCATATTTTTCTCATCTCTGCAGAAGGAATCAAGTACCCAATAGCTAAGGTCTGAAAGTTTAGAATCATCTTTGATTTTTATTTTTCTCTCACATTCTACATCCAATACAACCATTAAAATTTTGTCTACTTGCTCATCTGCTCTTGCCACTTAATTGGTCTTCCTGTTTATGCTCTTACTCTATCACCAGAATATTTTTCACACAATGGACAGATTAACCTTTTAAATATGTGAGCCAGATCAAAGCATGGCATTGTTCAGCATCCTTCAAATAATTTTCCATCAGACTGAGGACAAAATCTAAAATCCCGGAGGTAAACTTAAACTCCTTCACCATTGCCACCTTGCTCACTGCACTCAAGCCTCAAAGGCCTTCTGGTCATCTGGTCGGTGTTTGAACGCACCAAGTTTCCTCTCATTTGCGGATTTTGCACATACTGTTCCTTCTGGTCTGGAATGCTACTTCTCCAGCATCACAGTTCAGATCCTCACTCTTTTCAGGAGCTTCTCAAAAAGTCATCACTTTGGAGACTCCTTCCCTGACCATCATCTTCAAAATGCCTCTCCTTGTTATCTTTATCTCCTTAGCCTGCGCTCTTTTTCTCCACTGCACCATCGTTATTGATTTTTCTTCATATTTATTTTTTCAGATTGTTTTTTCTCAAATATCTATAATATGTAGATTTGCTTTTGTATAAAGAAATAAATATAAGCCTTAGTAAATCAAAATAACTGAGAGATCCAGGCTACCTACTCTGAGGCCCTTTTGCAGAGAGGCAAAACTCGGAGAATAAGCAAGAAGAATAAGACACACAGGCTTATAATTACTTCTTATTTAATTAGAAAAACTGAGAGAAGGTAAAGGAGCTTAGAATTTCAGAAATGGAAGAAGCCCTAGTTAATATGTGTTGGGGGGAGGCAATCTTTACATTTTACAGAGAAGTCTTAGGCGTGGAGGAGAGGAAGTCTTACAAATGTCATTCAGTAAATGCAAAACAGTATGTTGGGGGTGGGAGGTGTCACTTGACACTCCATCACATTTTTTTGGCTACACAGTTGAGTATTCATTACCACCGATGGTTTCAACAACAATGGAAGGTCACTGCTGTCTGGAAGGAAGAGAAAAGGAAGGTGTCAGTATAAGAATACTTTTCAGCTAGGATTGAATTATGCTTTATGGCTAATTCTCAAAACCAATGTTTAGAATATCTCAAAATACCATCCAAATTCTGAGATTGCTGCTGCTTCACAGTTTGACTAAACTCTATAAAATGAATGACACCATTCTAGAAATGTCAAAAAGTGGAAACAAACCTAGACTTGATTTTATTCATAATTTCCTTTCTGTCTGAAATCCTTGCTCAGTTTAATTTGAAATGGCAACAACAACAAAAAAGTCATTGATCACGTCAGGTTTTCTAAGCAATATTTTGAGTTTGAATTACAATAAGGTATTTCTCTAATCTTCTGAGAGATGGCCACTGCATCTGCTAAATACTACATAAAGTAATGTTATTAAAAAGTAACGTTTTTAATTTAACTGGTATTGCCATTAACACTCATATTTCTTATAGTAATATTATTCTTCCAATTCCATTAGGCCCTTTGTGCATAGCCATGTTTATCCTGCTCTTCTATTATTTATGTTTAATTTGTGATTGGGTTACTTCATATATTTCAATTCCATTATAATGCAATGTGATGATATAAAACTCTAGTCAATTGTATTTCCTCAATCAGTAGGATTCCATTTCTTTTATTAGCACTTGTAGTAAAGGGTCTGACTCCATTGTGATGTTTGACTGCAGACAGCTTTTAAGATCTACTTCTCCTTCTTTTCCTCCTGCCCCACATCTGATCAAACTGATAAGAAAGCCCAGTTCTCCCTCCTTTGGCATGAATGGAAAATTCATACTACACAAACCCTGTCCTATGCATGGAAAGCCCCCGCCACTTCCTACCCCCCACATCCAGTATCATAAACACCCAAGCCAGCCTCCTTTCCATACTATCTCAAGCCCTTTTGGGATGAACTTGGGGAGTCTATCCTGCTGTACCCAGAAAGCCTCATTCTGTGAGTCACAAACCTTTTCCTCCGCACGAGGAGCGTACATGGTGTCATCATTCTCAACATGTGAACCAAATTTTGGGCCAGGATCCTCCATCACTATGCAATGTGGATACAACACTTGGCATTCTATAGGTTACTTAATCATTATGTAGAGAACTTACATAAAGTATAGAGGAAAAGATCTCAATTGGTCTACATCATTTTACTGAAAAAACAACACTATGCACCTTGTTAGATTTAAACTGGGTACAGCAACATTTTCATTTTATTTGCAATTACAAGCAAAGACATAAGGTAAATCAGGTGAGCTAAGTTTTCTTTTCCCTGAATAAAAGAAGAGCTGAGATGATTAATAGCAATAAGTACATTAGCACAGTAGTTTAAAGCTTAAATGAGCAAATTCTAATAAACCTACACACACATTCTATAGAATAAGAAATGGTGCTTATTAAATAAGATTATATTTTTGGTAGACTAAAATCAACTTTGTATTTAATATTTAGTGAATGTACTCAAGAAGGACTTTGTGCTGAGTAGCATGAGGTGGAATATGACCATCTCAGGAAAATGCTTGTCCCTTCCAAGGAAATAAAACCAAGGACAAATTTTCTCCACTTTTTAAAGTACTTGACATATTAGAATTATTTTCTCCCAAGATTTTATGACATCACTTAAACCTATAATTTATATTCCCAAAATAATTTATGTAAGATTACATGGTTGAGTTGTTTATTTACTGATGTTTTTTAAATTCTGTATCAGAATTGAGTTGGCAATAGTTTTTGGACATAACACATTATGATATGTCTGTGCAAGACCTTTTGTTCCTTATTATATGTTATTGCTTCTCTCCATATTAGGCTTGACAGATAAAATACAGGATGCCCACTTAAATTCAAATTTCAGATAAAAAATTTTTTTAGTACACATATTTAGTATAAGTGTGTCTCGTGCAATATTTGGGACTAAAAGAAAAGAATCTACTACTCTTGCTTTTCTGTGTATGTCCCCTCAGGCTGAAATTCCTAAGGATGGGAAGGTCTTTTTAATCCAATATTAAATTGGGTATTAGTAAGTATTTAATAATCCAATATTAAATTGGGTATTAGTAAGTATTATTTATCTTTTATCTGAAATTCAAATGTAACCAGATGCCCTGTAATTTTATTTGCTAAATCTGGCAACCCTACTGCCTACCCCCCAAACTCAATTCACACTTTTATAAACAGAGTCTTGTATATTTAATATGTATCTTTCCCATCTATGTTTATATATATATAATACATATGTAATATATATTCATAAAGTACTGTATATGCAAGTGCATGTTTAAAATTTAAGTAAATGTTATTGAGCTTTAAATCACATTCTGTTTTCCTTTTAAGTATCATTACTTTAGTACTTTCTCCATGTAGATATAGCTCATTTCATCTGGCCAATACACAGTATCCCACCTAGCCATGGACTATAATTCACTGAAGTTTTCCCCCAAGGATAACACCTAGGATATTTCACTTCTTTGCAAAAAAAGCAATGCTGAAATTATATTCTTGTTGCATGTGCCCCTCTGCTCTTGTGTGGAATTTCTCCAAGGTGTATATTCATACTCAGGAGTGAAATCCTGCATGGAATATATATTCATTTTAGAACCATTTCAGATGGTTCTCCTAACAGCTACTTCAGTTTACACTCTCAAAATAACAGCGTGAGATTTTCTTTCTCTTCATCTTCTCCAACACCTTATATTATTAAACTTTCATTTTTGTCATCGTAATGAGTATAAAGTATCTATGTATTCTCTTAATTTTCACTTCTCTGATTACTAATGAGATTGAGAATCTCTTCATTGTTTTTTTTCTAATAGATTATATTTTCCTGCTTCTTTGTATTTTGAGTAATTCTGGATTCTATCCTTTGCATTTTGAATGTTATATTATAGGCGGTCTTTGGGTTCAAAGGCCCTTACTCCTCAAAAGAGTGTTGTATTCATTTGCTTGTTACTTGGTTTAACAAATTCTCCTACAGAATGCATTAGCTCAGATCTCTGTGCAATTGAAGGCATTTTTATATGTTTACTTTGCTGGGTTCTTTGCTGTCTGTCCTATAAACGTGTACTTCAGCAATCAGGCAGAGATGGGACAAAGTTACAAGTACAACCTGACCACAGTTCCCCTTACCTGTCCCTTTTCTTTTGGATAAGTCCCTCACTTTGGGGCAATAAAGATCATCACCCCAGCTTCTTTATTCCTTGTGCAAGAAAGATGACATGTTTTTATCAGAGCTTCAGGCTCCTCCACATGGAATGACCAGAGCTGACCCTCAGGCCACAACTGCTAAGGTGAGGATCTCACCCAGTCCCATCTCTTCTTCCAGATTTCAGCTCGTCCCTAAAGTCTACCTTCAGTAGTTGCTTTTTATTTTATTTATTTATTTTATTTAATTTTTTTTTTTGCCAATGGTAATGGATATGTAAGGAGTTGCTTTTTAAAGTTTGCTCAGAGTCAATAATTGTTATCTGTAGGTGGATGATCTACCTTGAAGTTGCTGTGTCATACATGAAAGCAGAACTCCTCATCTATTAAGTTTTGTATTTCAACAATTATATCCTTCACTTGTAGAATTCCCATGTTGTTCCTTAAAAAAAAATTCTGGTTACTATTTATAGCCTCTTGTTTCTCATATATTTTGTATTATAATTTTCTATTTCTTTTATTCTTTATATAATAATTCTAGTATCTGATCTCGGGTGTGTAACTCTTCTGTTTGCAATTTCTATTGCCTCTTCTCTCGGAAATGTGTGTTTTGTAAATATTTTTTTCATTTTAAGTTGGTTATTAGCTCCATTTATTCCGTAGAGACTCTAAGGGACATAGATTGGGCATGGTTTTCTCAAGATAAGATTTTAATTCATTTCTACTGCATGTTCCAAATGTTACCAACATGAAACAACATTCATTTACGTATGTATGTACTTACGTATAGATGTATGTATGTATGTACGTATGTATGTTGGCCTATTGATTATCTTATTGAGAAGGTGATTAAGGTCAGCTTCACAGTATGTGACCTATGCAGTCACACAGGGCCCCACACTGGGAAGATCATCATACTTGGCTTAATGCTCTGTTGTCATCATCTTGAAGTTTGTAATAATTTTTAAGCAAAGAACCTCACATTTTAATTTTGCGTTGGGCCTCACTGCGACTGGTCCTGAGGATAGTATACATAAGCTGCATGTGACAACATAACCTATAGCCATAAATTCTAAAGAAATACTATTGTTTTTTGTTAAAAGTATTTCCATGGTACAGAGGAAGAAATAAATAAGCTCTTTCATTGCTTCAATTTCTAAGTAGTTAAATGTCCCCATGCCCACACTTTTATGGAAGTTGTACTTCTTTGAGTATCCAGGAATACTGGGTCTCTCCATTTCTGTTCCCACACTTTAGCAGAAAATGTTAGTGATATGCACAGATTCCGTCAAATCCATTTTAACCTAAAGACCTTCATCAGAGGACCTCCTTTGGACTACCAGAGCCATTGTATTGAGTCTGCCCACAGAACTAGAAGTTACTAAGAGTTTATCCCCCCAAATTCCCCCTACATGCCCTTAGCTAATTACAGATAGCTGCAAGACTTTGAAAACCCAGTTTTCTTTTCCTTGGGTCAGGATAAATTATTTATTATAATATTATTTTTATGATAATAATAACATCTCAATATTATAATAAAATTACTATAACAAAAAGTTATATATTATATTAACTTATACAAATAATAATATATAATAACTAAATAATAAAATTAGAATCCCTCTGTGAGATCAGGTTGAAGCTACCTTAATAGGACTTTGCCTCAGATTATACCTTTGCTTGGCTTCCTCCTCTTTCCTCTTTTATTTTCTCCACTCTTTACTGGTTTCTTCTAGCAGTACTTCCTTAATTTCCTGCACAAGAATCCTTATTTGGGCTTCAGCTTCTAAGGAACTCACTGACCTGGCATAGCCCTGAAGACTTGTCTCCTATTCTTTCAAGACAGAATAATACCCCAAATTCTGAGTTCCAAATACTGGCTTAGATCCTAGGGAAGCATAGGTTTGCAAGTTCTCTTGTAGGTTTCTCTGTAATTTCAGACCTCTCTTTATTATTCCTGGCCTTTGGGGATTTCCCATACTATCTTGTGCACTCAGAAATGTATTTAAAATAAATTTGTTATGAATGTGTGTATTTTAAAGCAGCTAAGATATTTACCTGGACTTCCACAGTACTGGACATATAAGGCTTTTTGCTCTTTATTGCTAGCTTTTATGTTGAATGCTTAGCTCATGTTTTTGGTCTTTCTATTTTCCCTATCTATGGATTTAAAAAAAAATACATAATACATCCCACACATTTTGTTTTGCATTGTTTCATTGTCATTTAGCTCTAAGTATTTTGTCACTTACTGTTCATCTTCTCTAACACAGGGGTTTTCCATAAGTGCTTTATTGATTTAAAGACATAAGTGATTTAAAATTTTATCCTTTTGGACATTCATTTCTAACTTTATATGTTTTGTGTATGTATAGGAGAAATTGTATGGTAAAATGTTAATTCTTTAGAATAGTTTAAAGATACATTTGTGGTCTAGCAAGTGACAGATTTTTGTGACTGTTCCAAATGGTACAGAAAATTCTCTATGTATCTCTGGATTATCCTCATTCATCAACTCAGACAAATTTATGGTCTTGTTTGTTTTTTCTGCTCTTTTTATCAGTTTCTGAGAGTGATATGTTAAAATGTCCAGTTACAAGATTAATCACTACATTAATCTGTCACTTGTTGCTTTAATATATTTTGAACTTACATGCAGTTACATGCATATATTTGCTGATTGTTCTATCTTCTAGATCAATCACTGTTTTTCACAGTCAGCAGCACTCCTCTTTGCCACTGATTATGCTGCTGTCATAGAATCTATCTTGTGCTGTGCTAATATTGCTACTCTATATTTCTTCTGGTTTACATTTGCCTCACATTTTTTACAGTAACTTCATTTTTCAGTCTTATATGTCCATTAAGAATGTTTCTTACAGAAATCAGTGATGAAAATTAGTTTATTATATATTTGTTGTTGCTGTTTTTGTTATAATACAGTCTGAGTATTCTCTTTGACCAATGAGTACAGTATATAATAAATATGTGTATATGTAAATATTATGATTTAATTTTGCCCCTTAATCTTATGCCTTCTAATTACTAAGCTCTTTTTGCTTATAGTTTTACTTCTTTCTACCTTGAACTAGAGAGATTGAATCCTGACTTAGTACCATCCACACTTAAATTTACTTTCCCTCTCCATGCTCAAAGTTTAACAGTATATGTATTTCTCACAGAGCAGCTCTTATTTCCCACCATCACTCTTAAATTTCGAAGTTATTACAAATATTTTTATAAGTAATTCTTTATTTAGGATATATCTTATTAAAATCTTAATTTATTTATATTTCGTATACTTTATTATTAACTCCCAGATTTATGCTTTGTCTTGCTGGGGTATAACCTTCAACAGCTCTTTCAAAGAGGCTTAATGTGGTAAAATTTCTGAGAAACTTTGTATGCATAGGAATATTACTATTGCATCCTCATTTTTAGATGATTACTTAGTTGAATGTAAAGTTCTAAGTCCCAAGTTCTTTCTTCCAGTACTCTGAAGATATTACACCACTGACTATTGCTGAAGCATTGACGTTGAAAAGTCAGGTATCATTCAGGAAATTAATTTCTCTTGGCTTTCAAATGCTCCATTTGTAAAAGTACAAGTCTGTAATAGATCATGTGTAAAGAGGTTTGCATTAGTTAGAAATATTCCTGGCTGCAAGGGGGAAAGTATTAAGAACGGGTTGGTAAACACAGAAAAATGTATTTGTTTCACATAAAAAGAGGTCATGGGGCAGGAAATTCAGAATTAGTCCATAGCTCAGCAAACGCACAAAAAACCCATCAAGCCCTTAAATCTCAAGTAAAGGAATGTCTAGTTTCCCCATATTTAAAATGAAGGGATTGCTCTAGACAGCTACTAAGATCTCTTCTAACCACAACATTCTATTGTTCTATGAGCAATAATATCACATAATATAATCAGAGAAGCTCACAATAATAATTCTGAGTTTTTAAGAAATTAACATATCAAGCAGTTTGATAGAAGTATTTAATGTAACAGTTTTTTGCCTTACAAAGGCTGACAGAGCACTCAGGCAGGTATACATGAGGGAGAAAACCTTACAGAAATCCCTCTATCTCACAGTCTAATTTTGAGCTTTCTTCATTTGAAATAAAATTGCTAATATACCCAGTGATAATCCAGTTCTTAGGTATTGGCCTCCATTACTAAATTCACATGATACTGACCCATAAATACTAGAATGACAACGTATTCAATTACAATAAAAATAAAATCATCAAGTGAACTATTTGCCTGTGCCTTCTGCTCATTGCATTCTCTTCCTATAGATAATTATACAAAGATAGACATATTTATTTTCAGAATATGGCTTGATGAGCATGGGAACAGAGCAAAAATATCAAGATAAGCATTCATTCAGTTGTTCATTCATTCAGATATACTGGTTCAGAGCATACTATGTGATAGAAACTTCTAAGAAATTCAAAAAAAGTAAGCATTTTATTATTTAAAGAAAAAAGTACATGTAGTAAAATACACGAATATTAATTATTTGGCTCAATGAATTTTTCAGGTCTGTATCTCTGTGACTACCTTCCATATCAAGTTATAGTATTTCCAACAACTCAGACAATTCTCTGTGGTCAATATCTCTTCCTAACTCCTTGGCCATTATTCTGACTTCTGTAACATTAGATACATTTTGTTTGTTTTTGAACTTTATAGTCATGAAATTTTTACAGTTTATATTCTTTTGTGTCTGTCTTCTTTTGATCGAGAACAAATGTTAAGGACTCATTCAATACTGTTATGTACACCAGTGGTTTATTGCTTTTAATTTCTGAGTAATATTTCATTGTATGAATATACTACAATTTATTTATTATCCTGTCCATAGACATTTAGTCTGTTTCCATTTTTTAATATAATGAATAAAGCTGCTATGAATCTTCCTGTGAAATATTTTATGTACATATACACTTACTTCTCTTTGGCATATATGTGTGAGTGAAATTTCTTGGTCACAGAGTATGTGTACTTTAATACTTTTACAAACTTTAAAAAGTTTTCCAGAGTGATTTTGCCATTTTAACTTCCCACAAGCAATGCATAAGAGTTCTAGTTTCTCCATATCATCACCAACACTTTATATTTCTCCAATAAATGTTTAACTCACCAGGTTTAGGGTGCTCAAACCCTGCGCGTGCCAACAATCAACTCCTCCTTGACCAGCTCCTGAAAGTAACCTTGAATCCTCAGAATGTCTTGCCTGATAAAAGTGACTTTGTATACCAGACCAAACATTCCTGCTAACAATGTGATTTATGATGGGAAAAATGGACCATGCTATATCAGTCTAACCTCTGAGGGGCTGGAGACCAAGTAATAAGGTCAGCTACATGACACTCCATGCCTATGTGACAAAACTCCAATAAAGTCCCTGGATACCAAGGCTTGGTTGAGCTTCCCTGGTTAACAGTATTCCATATGTTTTGTCACACATCATTGCTGGGAGAATTATTTACTCTCTTTGAGTCCTTCTAGTAAATCACTGAACTTTGGGGTGCTCTTAGCAACCTATGACACAATATTGTTGGTGTTATAAAATTTAGCCATTCTGGTGGTTTGGGGGAGATATCTCATCATTTGCATCTCTGAAGACTAATGATGTTGTGTACCTTTCCATATGCTTATAGGCCATTTTGATATTTTCTTTTGTGAGGTTCCTATTTAAATTATTTACCATTTTTTAAAAGTTGGGTGTTCATCTTTTTCCTTTTTGATTTATCGAAGTTCTCTGAACATTCTACATATGAGTTCATCAGTTATATTTTATTTCAAATAGCTTTTCCCAGGCTGTGGCTTGTATTTTTACATTTTAATGATAATGTTTTGAGGAGAAGTTTTTAATTTGATAAAGTCCAATTTAACAGAGTGATAAAGAAATTCCCCTCTGTTTTCTTTAAAAAGTTTGATTGCTTTAGCATTCACATTTAAGTCTGTATCTTAAGTTAATTTTTTTCTTATGCTGTGAGAAAGGGGTTAAGCGTCATGTTTAAAATATGAATAGCCAGTTGCTTCAGGACCATTTAGTGGAAAGACTGCTATTTTCCCCAATGAATTTCTTAGGCACTGTGTTGAAATCAGTTGGTCATATACGTGATTAGTTACTCTTGGGCTTCCCTTTTTTTCCCACAGATTTATCTTTATGTCAATACCAGACAATCTTGATTTTGAGTAGAATTATAGTAAATCCTGAAATCTGACAGTTTAGGTATCCCAACCTTGCTATTGTCAGGTGATATAAGTTTTCCAACTCTGTTCTTTGTTTTCAAGATTTTTTAGGTTATACACATGCCCATACCAATCTTAGAAGTAGCTTTCCATATCTTTCTTCTTTTTTTTTTAATTTTTGTGATATCAACTGGGATTACATTCAATCTATAAGCTGATAGAGAACCACCAACTTAAAAACTATCTAGTCTTTCAACTCATAAACATGGTGTATTTCCAATTAATTAGGTATTCCAGGAGCATTTGGGGGGCATTTTTTTTTTTTTTTAGTGTAGAGGCTTTATACATCTTTAATTAAATTTATTATAAATATTTAAGATGAGTGTTTTTACATATTTTATTGTATTTTCCAAAAGTTTTTTGTTAGTATATAGAAGTATGACTGATTTTTGTATATAGATTTTATATGCAATAATTTTGGCAACATAAATGATTACTTTTGGTAATTTGCAAATCCCCTTACATATTGTATGTATGCAATCATATTATCTGTGAATAAAAATGGACTTACATCTTTCTTTCCAATCTTTATATCTTTTGTTTCTTTTTCTTGCCTTACTATACTTGTTAGAACCTCCAAATTACTCTTGCATTTAAGTTGTGAGAGTGGACATCCTTGCCTTGCTTCCAGTCTTAGCAAGAAGACATTCAGTCTTTCACCATTAAGGATGACAATACCTATAAAACTCTTTATATAAACTCCTAATCTGATTGAAGAAGTTCTCTTTTATTTTTAGTTTGCTGAAAGGATTTTTTTTTGTTTATCATGAAGGAGTGTGTAATGTTGTTATCTTTCTTCCTCTCTAAATTTTACTCTTCAACCCTTTTCAAGGGTTTTGGCCAGGAGTATAAATAAAAAGATATAAGATACGTAAGAACAGGAGTATGTGTCTTTTTTCCCACTAATATATACTAAAACTCTAGGATTGTGTCTAAAATGTAGTAGACATTCGATATAAATATTTATTGAGTAAATAAATTATGCCAAATTGACCAAATGTTGTACCACTATAATATTTCCCAGTAAATTTGAATTATTAAAGATAGTAGGGACTTGAGGCAAAGGTCTGGCTAACCTTTCCTTTCCCTCTAAATTGAAGAAATCTGAACTGGAACAACAGGGTCTGCCTGGTTTAGTTACAGGCTTAAATGCAGAAAGCAGAGGCAGGTTTATTACACGGAACCAAGACCCAGAAAAGACAGTCCACTATGCTTGAGAGAGGGAGGGAGAGAGGGAAAAAGAGATGCAGAGACAGAGACAGACATAGGGACAGAGAGACAGAATGAGATGTTTTTGAGACCCCACTGACAACATGTATAAATCAGAATAGCCATTCATCCTTCTTGGGAGAAGAGCAATTAAAAGGTGGACAAGAACAGGAATCTCTTTTTGTAAGTCAGTAGGAAGACAGAAGCATTGGCAGAGGAGAGAATGTGAAAAGAAGAATGTCTTTTCTAAAAGAAAAAGAATTTAATACCTTTTTCTTTGCATTCTTTCTTCTCCGATAATGTAATTCTTACCTGCCCTTTTATTTTATGTTTATATGTCAAATATTTTCCTGTAATTTTAAAGTTTTTAAAAATAATTTTAAGTATGTATTTTGTTAAAAACTTAAGGTTAGATTTTGCGTTTTAAACCTTTGCTACTTACTAAGAAAACTAATCCATTTACTTGTTTTACTATACAGAAAACCATCATTTAACTGACAATTTAAATGATAGAATATTGGTGAGTAGGTTATATCTTGGAGCACAAATTATTACTTCATGATGTAGTAATGACTAAACTACTAAGGTAAGAAGTCATTACTACAGAGCACATTTGAAATAGGAAAGAACTCTATCATCCTATCATTGGATGTTTTACATGTTGAAAATATTATAAATTTCACCAAAAAAGTATCATGTATGACTGAACTAGCGATACTCAAGAAGTACAAACTGGAATAGAAATTTGACCAACAAATTTACAGTAAGAACAAATGGGATTTTTTTTCTATTGAGAATTTATTGCAGCCTCTTTCAGCTTCTAAAAATGTTGTTAAAATAATTTAGCTAATAATAATGGGTAGCATATATTGAGAGGTTGCCATATGTGAGGCATTTTTCTAAGAGCTTTACCTGTATTAACTTATATAATTTTCACAAAGTTCTGTAAGGCCCTATAAGAGTATATACTATCAGGTGGTACACATAATACTGCCATATGAGTCAGAGAAATATTGAAACCCATTCATATTAGTTGGTAAAGAGCAACTCTTTAACTACGGTTCACCAAATAATGTTACCCAGCAGTGGCCAGAGAGGCAAGTAATGAGGTCTGGGAGTGATGCTGGGTGGTAGGAGGGAAGATGAATGTAGACCAACTAAGGCTACAGGGATGGCTTTGGTGCCGGGGGTGTCTGCAGTACCTGCCAGCTGCTCCTGAGAAGGCCACCACTGTCAGGGATATCTGATTAGGTGGCACTGCAGGTGTTATTACTAGCAGCATTTTCATCGCGGACCAAGCAGTATAACTTACATTGGCTTCTAAATGAATACCTGGAAATGACTTGTAGGCAATGCATCTAACCATCTCTGGCTGCAGTAAAGCACTAGACACCGAACCACCTTCTGGCGGCAACAAAGCCCCAGGCACCAAGGACCTAATGATAATCAATTTAATGGGGCTGTTGGGAAATTTTGATGCAATTCCTATGTCAAATTATGGCTTAATAGGAATCTCATTTAACTAGTGGCAGCTCAGTTAAACAAAAAACCACAATAATAATTTCTAACAATTAACAAATGATTGGTAAATTAATAAAATGATTTGATAAAGAATTGGCCCTATGACGTATTCCTTATTAAGCACTATACTCTGTGTATTTAGACAATAAAAGGCAATATATTTTAATGTATGTATTTATCCAAAGATAATTTGTTACATTACTAGTGGATGAATATTTTAAATATTATACCTGGCCTCTATTTTTATTCTCTCTTTTACAGATGAGCAAATTAGGCACAGAATAGTTAAGTAGCTAGCCTAGGTTATAAACCAGTAAATATCAGAGCTGATATTCAAACACAACAGACCGCCTCTGGAGTCTGTGATCTTAACCACTGTTTTACTGCCTATCAGACTATCATTCTGATGAGCTATTTTCCCACTGCTTTTTAATTAAACATTTATTTTAATATTATTGCCTGATGCTAAATTACCTTTCTAAGAGAATTAGTGCACATTAGAAGTTCTGTTATTTTGTCATTAAATACTGATAAGAAGTTGCATTATGTTTTTCCATTACTAAAAAGTTTTTTCACCTATATTCGGATCAATCAGAAACAAAGCGATAGCAGATACTTAACACATTCTTCAATGATTGGCAAGACATATTTAGGTAACATACAAGTTTTTTTAAAACAAATATTTTTTCTTAAATTTGTTTTTCTTTTGAAATTCTAAATTTAAACTATGCCATATGCACTAGAATATATAAACATATAATAAGATTTCCTTTTATTGAGGTGACATTAGTTTATAACATTGTAAGTTTCATGTGTACAACATTATATTTCTACTTCTGTTTTATAAAACATATTTTGAGGTTAAGATTTCCAAATCACCCCTCCCCCCAAATTCTTAATCCAAACAGGTCAAGTACTAGATATTCCAGTTAAATGATTTTCTATTCAGCTGCAGTGATTAATATGTCTTCTATTACTCTTTGTGCTTTCTGGTTTTTTTCTGCTTCCATGTTCTTTTATATCATTTTCTATAAAAACAAAGTTTCATTTGCTTTTACCTTCCCAGTGTTTTGGAAAGTTCATATGTCTTGCTTTTGTAATTTTACATGTAGAAATTGCTAAGATTTTTTTCTTTTAAAAAAAACAACTCTTAAGCTCTATTTCTCTAGTTATCAGTGGCAAATGAAATGCTATAATTTATTTCTAAAATGTAAGATATGGAACTCAGTACATTTTTCACTTTCACTATTATCCCATCCCCTATAATACATACTTCACAATGTTTGTAAAAGTAATCTGGAATTGTGAATTAGTATTATTATTATAGTCATGTATTGTTATATTAACCATCTTGTGCTTGTAAGTGGTATAATCCATCATAAAACCACCAATATGCCCTTCCCCCAGTTTATGAAATAAAACTTTATGAGGACAAATAAGAGTTTCTCTATGACCACCAGTTAACTGCTATCCTGAATTTAGTGTTGATCTTTCCCTACATCTAAAAATTGTTAGTACATATACACTTTATTACATATATATGTATATATGTGTACATGCATATGTTTATATATATCCATAAACTATATATAATAGTGTTTTGCATGTTTCTAAGCCTTATGAAAGTGATATATTCCACAGACTATTCTGTAACTTGCTTATTTCACTCAGCATTCTGTTTTTGAGATTACCTATAATGATATATGTATCTTCACTTGAATAATTTAAAAGTGGTATTAAATAGACTGCAATCTGATCATTCTCCTTTAAATGAACATTTAGGCTCTTTTCAACTTCTTACCATTACAAACAACATGGCTGTAAAGATTCTTGTATGTGTCTTCTTGTGAAAGGATATCCAGAGTCAGAATCTCAGAATGGAATTACTGAGCTATAGATGTGCCTTTACGTAGACTTTAATTTTACTAGATAGTGCCTAATTCTTCCCAAAATGACAGCTGCAATTTGCACTCCCACCAGCAACTGGAGTTTCCAACTTCATTCCCATCCCTGCTAACACTTGGTTTCGTCAGAATGTTTCATTTTTGCCAACCTTGTTACATGAAAATATATCTCATTATGGGTTTTATTTTTCCTTCCTTAGCTACCAGCAAGGTTGGGCTTTTTTTTCCAATTTATTAGCCATTAAGGTTTTGTTTTACCTGTGTATTGCCTATTCACATATATTTGTTTTCTTTTTGGTTGCCTTTTTCTTATGGGTTAATAGGAGTTATTCTACTTTTTATTCTAGATACAAAATCTTTACCAGTTATGTGTGTTTCTAAAATCTTCTCCAAGTCTACTTACTGCTTGTCATTTTTATGTCTTTTTCTGAAAAGTGTATAAAATTTGGAAATAGTCAATGTATCTTTTTTTTAATGATTTGGGTTCTGTGGGTCTTGTTTAAGATATTCTTTTCTTTCTAAGGTCATAATTTTTTTGGAAGTTTTTAAAGTTTTACTTTACACATTAAGCCTTTAATTCACCTAGAATGTGTTTTTGCATATCACATGAAGTAGAATGATATCATTTTTATGTGATATATTTCTTGAATAGTCTACTATTTTCCCATTTGTTTTAATGCCTCCTCTGTCATATATCTCATTTCTGTATATTAGTGGGTCTTTTTCTGGTTTTTTTTTTTAACATCTTTATTGGAGTATAATTGCTTTACAGTGGTGTGTTAGTTTCTGCTTTATAACAAAGTGAATCAGTTATACATATACATATATCCCCATATCTCTTGCCTCTTGAGTCTCCCTCCCTCCCACTCTCCCTATCCCACCCCTCTAGGTGGTCACAAAGCATCTGGATTATTTTTTATATTCCATTGCTCTAGGTCTATGGACCAATTTCTGGGACAATATTATTCTTGCTTAATTATTATATATCATAATATATCTTACATAACTTTGTAATTCAAAAATTTAGAATGGTCCCATTGCGTCAATTTTGATCAAACTCTTTTCAGTCCAAATCCTGGGGAAAGGGCTTCCCTGGTGGCACAGTGGTTAAGAATCTGCCTGCCAATGCAGGGGACACGGGTTCAAGCCCTGGCCCGGGAAGTTCCCACATGCCGCGGAGCAACTAAGCCCCGTGTGCCACAACTACTGAGCCTGCGCTCTAGAGCCTACGAGCCACAACTAGTGAGCCCACGTGCCAAAACTACTGAAGCCTGCGTGCCTAGAGCCCGTGCTCTGCAACAAAAGAAGCCACGACAATAAGTCCGTGTACTGCAACGAAGAGTAGCCCCCGCTCGCCACAACTAGAGAAAGCCCGTGCACAGTAACGAAGACCCAACACAGCCAAAAATTAAAACAAATAAATAAATAAAAGAAAATTAAAACAAAACAAAACAAATACTGGGGAAAAACATTCATCTCAGGAGGATTCTCTTAAGTTAAGTTTTTGGTTGTTAGTGTTTCAGAATCTTTACCAAGCTGGATTTTTAACCTTAGTCCTCAACGTTGAGTGCCCTTTGTTTTTATTCATTTGTCTTTTTCTTCAATAATTCTGGAAAGCCTATCAATTGTATCCTCCACATTTGATCTTATGTTTTGTACTTTAAATTTGGCTTTCAATAAAAAAAACGAAATTGAGTTATTTGTAGTGAGGTCGATGGACCTAGAGTCTGTCATACAGAGTGAAGTAAGTCAGAAAGAGAAAAACAAATACCATATGCTAACACATATATATGGAATCTAAAAAAAAAGGTTCTGATGAACCTAGGGGCAGGACAGGAATAAAGACACAGACGTAGAGAATGGACTTGATGACACGAGGAGGGAGAAGTGTAAGCTGGGATGAAGTGAGAGAGTAACATTGACATATATGCACTACCAAATGTAAAATAGATGGCTAGTGGGAAGCAGCTGCATAGCACAGGGAGATCAGCTCGGTACTTTGTGACTACCTAAAGGGGTGGGTTAAGGAGGGTGGAAGGGAGACGCAAGAGGGAGGGGATGTGGGGATATACGTACGCATATAGCTGATTCACTTTGTTATACAGCGGAAACTAACACAACATTGTAAAGCAATAATACTCCAATAAAGATGTTAAAAAAAAATTTTGGCTTTCACTTTCTCCATGATAGATTTTAACTTCATTCCATTTGCATTTCCTGTGGTCCTTTACATCCTCTATCTCTCCTTTGCAATTTATTCTTTTAGAGTTCCCAGTAAGCCTACTCCCTCCTAATGGCATCTATCTCAGCTTTCTCTCTACAGTCTATACTGAGGATTCCAACAAAGTCCAAGCATTTTATTCTGGTCCTGCAGTGGATAATTCTCTGATATATTTTTCTCTTAGAGTTCAGAATATTCTCCTCATTCCTATTTGCTACTATTTTTTCATAGACTCTGTGTATAGGCTGCCCTCTGTACTCAAATGAGATGAGGCTTTGAGAGCCATCAAGTGTCACTCTTTGCCTACAGGCAGGGTATTTTTAGCCTCAGTGCAGTTTCGCAGGTATAGCAGATATTCATCTAATGGAACTCATCTGCACTTAGGAGGAGGAGGGCATGGTGGTTTCCTCCTGGCTCTATTACTTGTTTCTTCTTTTTGCTTTTGCACTTTAAATGAGTGAAATGTATTAAAATCTACCATTCCTAGCATACTCTATCTCACTAGACTTTTAGTTCCAGGATGGCTAGGGGCCATTTCTAATAAACTTTGACATCTACATATCATACCTCAGAACAGTGATACGCTGTCTGTCTTCAATCCCCTATTCCATGCTCCACTTCAATCAGACTGTCATCCCACCACCATACTAAAACAATTCATAACAACTTACCAATGACCTTCCTCCACAATGGTAAATCCGGTGATCGATTCTTAGCCTCATCTCACCTGACATATGGATCATCTGACACAGTCGGTCTTAGTCTCCCTTTTGAAACACTTCTTAATTGCCTTCAAGAAAATTCCACCTCCTCAGTTCTCTTCTCAAGTTAGCCATCCCTCTCAGTCCCCTTTGCATTTGCCCTCATATCAATGACTGCATAGTACTGGAGTGGTCCAGGGCTCAGTGCACGGACTTTTTCCCTTCTCCATCTACACTCATCTCTAGTATCACCAGTCTCATGGATTTAAATATAATTTATACACATATAAATACTTATATCTACCCTGAGTGCTCCCCTGAATGGCAGACTCATTAATCCAACTGCCTGTACAGTATCTTTATTTTGATAGTCAATAGGCATATCAAACTGTATGCGTCCATAACAGGAATGACTGTTTTCTCCCTCATCGCTGACCCTAAAACTCCCTTCTGCTCCTTGGTTAATGACTGAATTAGTCTGCTCAAGTTTCCATAGCAATATGCCATAGACTGGGTGACTTAAACAGCAGAAATTTATTTTTCACAGTTTTGGTAACAGGGAAGTCCAAGATCAAGGTGCCAGCTGATTTGATTTCTGGTGAGGGTCTTCTTCCTGGCTTGTAGACAGCCACATTCTTGCTGCGTCCACACGTGGCAGAAAAATATGGAGCTCTGGAGTCTTTTACGTTTTTAAAAGGACACCAGTTCTATGGGATCAGGGCTCTACCCCTATGACCTCATTTGTTTAACCTTGACCTCCTCCTTAAAGGCCCTATCTCCAATGCAGTCACTTAGGGGTTAGGTTAGGGCTTCAAAATATGAATTTCAGGAAGACACAATTCAGTCTGTGACAATGACATTTTCATTATTTCTAGTTGCTCAAGAAAAACACTTTAGAATAGGCTTGACTTCTCTTTTGTTTCTTTCTTTCACAAATTACATGCATTTTATCGGCAAGTCCTGCTGGCTTAACCCTTAAGATATTTCCAGAGTTTGCAACCCTCTCATTACCAATGCCTACTACTCAGCTGCCATAATTCTCTACCTGAGAATAGCCCCCTGGCTGGTCTCTTTGCCTCTGCTCTTGCCCCTCTTTCTGCTGCTTCTTCATAGCACAGCCGCTGGGAGTAACCGTTTTCAAATATAAGTGGGATTATAACGTTCTTCTCCTCAACACTCTCCAATGACTTCCCATCTCACTTGAAGTAAAAGTCAAGTCCTTACAATGAGCTCTATCACTTGTAACAATGCTACTACCTGTGCTTCTCAGATCTAAATCCTACCAACCTTGCCCTTGGCCATTAGCTCCAGCCACACTGGCCTCCTCATTGCTCTTCCTGAACATGCCAACAAACCTCCCACCTCAAGGGTCTTTGATTTTTCTCTGCCATCTTCCAGAAACACCTTGTACTAGGGCTCCCTGGGGAGCACACCCTCAGGGATATCCCCTGATACCCCTAAATAAAAAGACTACCTCCCAGCATTTCCTTTTCTCCTTACTGTCTTTTTCTCTCCAGCATTGATACTCTCTTGTTTATTTGTAGTCTTATCCCATAATTAGAATGCAACCTCCATAAAGTCCTGATTGCTTTTTTTGTCTTATTAATGGCTTTATCTGCACCACCTAGAATACTCGGCACACAGTTGATGCTTCATAAATAATGAGGACTAATACATATATTAGAGAGGTAGCTGTCCACAATTCTAGTTGGCACAAATCTTGAAACAAAGAGTTATCCCACTGCATTTTTAATCGGTCTTTCTTTTGTAAGAAGTGCTCAGTGGAATGTTCATGAGGCAGAGTAAACTAGAATGGTAAATGTTCTTCTACCCAGCTCATCTAATGTTGTTTTTTTTTTTCCCCTCTTTTTTCATGATTCTTTTAGTGGAAAGTTGGGACCTGCTTCATGAGGGGCTGCTAGCCATTTGTAATTTTAATGTAGAAATTGAAAAGAAAATAATTTAACTGAGAATACATACAGTTCTGTTCTGGGTCTTAGCTGTGAAAGGAATAGTAAAGATGGGAAGGGGTCATGGTGGTATTTTGAGTCTGTTCCGCTAAAGAAAGAGTTGGAGAGGCAATTCAACAAATAATAAATCAAGGTAACTCTTCAAAGTGATGAGGACAGATGTCAGGTTCAGCTTGTGAATGCCACTGCTCCACGGTTCCTGAAAGGCAGTGTTCTCTCAATCCAACACAGAAGATAAATGATTTTGGTGCTACTACTGAAAAATGTGAGAGAAATGACTTGCTCATCTTTGGGGATGGCCTTAAGTGAAGGTAGAGGTTTGCATTATCTTTTTAGAAACATTTAGAAACAACAACAACCTTAATTTCCCTTTTCATGTAACCTAACATACTCATGGATCCCAGGGATTAGGTCATGGACATCTTTGGAGGACCATTATTCTGCCTACGGCAGGGTATTAGATGACAGAGCCCCAATTTTACAAATCGAGAAAATCTTGGCTGAGCATGGATTAGAATAAACATACTCCTATCTCTCAGACCTGAATAATCTTCACAGAGAAGCCCCAATACACTTTATATACTTAAGTCCTCCCCCAATAAAAATGAATACATTGCTCCATTTACCGTAGATATACAATTTAGAAAGTTTAATACACAGTATAGACATGCCACATGCATGTTTTCTTTTACATTCAAAATACAATGCTTAATAATATTCTTAGTATAGTAGGTGGCAGTGAAGATGACAGCAAAAACAAATTACACAATTGAGATTTTAACGAATATTTCTGCCAGTGAAACTTGAAAATCTGAGCACTGATGTGAGAAGGATGCTGTTGTTCTCTTATTAAACATTCACTGACCTTGCATATATCTAAAGGGACTTCCTGTCACAGCACTGAAATTTGATGTTTGATCTTCAGGTTCAAATTTGATCTGACACACTGCAATTACCCCATTTTTTTAATTTAATAAGCGTCTTGGATTCTTTTTCTTGGAAAGGTTGGCATTCAGAAATATCATTAAGAGACACCTCTCTCTTTTTCTGGTGAGGCAGCAGGGGTGTTAGCTCTGGCAAGCACAGAAATCAGGGAAACCAAAGAGGTCAACACGTACATCAGCATGATATTCAGGGACCGCCTGACACAGAGAGTCTTCAGCGATGTGCTCTCTTCTGTTTTGACTCCAGAAGAAAAGGTGCTGTCAACCTCATTTAGAGGTTTATTCCACATTTCTACTTACTAGGTGCTCTTTTCACTCAATTTTCCTATTTTATTATAACCCAGTGCCCTTGGTTGTTATCTTTCACTTCCATTCCTACATTACCACTTGAACTTGTCCAGATAATTTTGATCCATGGAAAGAACGAATTAGCTTCTGTATTCTCTATAAAGAGGTCCTCAGCCTCTATGGAGAAAGATGACACAGGCAGAGGAAGAAATTAAAAACTGACTCCATGGCTGAGTCAGGAGCCTTGAGGTTAAGAAGAAGCTCAAGAAGAATTGTTCATTCCTGCTGTGCTGTTGACTGAGATTCAATACCCATGAATCCCCAAAATCTCAGGCTCTCTTCGTTCTGGACATATCCAGGGAGGAAAACAGTTGTGGGCAGGGAGAACTGAAAAGGATGCTATTGGGCTACTAGGGAAAAGTCAATTCCATGTAATTCTTCTGCAAATCATGAGGTTCTTTTCTCAGCACTGAAGCTATGGGAATCCTAATATATGGCCCCTGTACTTCAAAACCTTGAACTGCAAATATGTAATAAATCAGATAATTATCTTTTAATATATTTATTTTAAAAAATTTTTAACCATGTGTGGTGATGGATGTTAAGTAGATTTATTGTGGTGATCATTTCTCAATATATACAAATATCAAATTATTATATTGTACACCTAAAACTAATATAATGTTATATGTCAATTATATTGCAATTTTTGTATACACAGTTGGCTCTTGAATAACACACAGGTTAGGGGTGCTGACCCTCTATGCAGTTGAAATTTTTCATATAACTTATAGTCAGCCCTCCTTACACCTGGTTCCTCTGAATCTGAGGTTCCACATCTGCAGATACAACCAACTGCAGATCATTCAGTGATCATAGTATTTACGACTGAAAAAAAATCTGTGTGTAAGTTGACCCACGCATTTCAAACCTGTGTTGTGCAAGGGTCAATCTATTTGTAATGTTAGGAGAAACAAAGGAAAGAAAACATTAATTCCACCATGAACAAAGGGAAGGGGTGAGGAGCTGGGACATTTTTATATTAAAAAAAAAAAGTTATTTGAGGATGGTGATTGTTTGGTTCTTCATTGTAATACCAGTACTTCAGCAGTATAGGGAGCCTTGAGTGTAATACTAAGAAATTTGATTTTTTTTTTCTATTTGGTGTGGAAATATGGTTTGGTGGAAGAAAAAAGGACTTTGTAGTCATATGAACTTTGGTTTGAAAATCACTGGGGGAGGTGTCAAAAGTTATTTAACCATCCTTAGTCTTAATGCCCTCATTAGAAAGGGTAACAGGCAAGGGTGTCAGATTATAGGTTTGTTTTGTCAATAAGATGAGAAAATACCCAGACACTTGGAAATACCCAGCATGAATCATGCAAATCTTAGGATTTTAATAAATGATAGAGATTCCACTCCTTGTTCTCTTTCTTCTTCCCTTGCTTCCTCCGTTTTCCCTTCTCATGGGACATCACTAAAGATATTAAACAGAAATGTAGTTAAGAAGATAATATGTTTTGGGCTATCGCAGATCCTGCTTAACTTGATTCATCACCTCTGTTCACTCAGTTTCCATCAAGATATCCCACTTCCTACTTCCAACATTCAACTCCATACTCCACACTCCACATATTCCATACTCCATACTCCATATTACCATATCACATTTGATTTTTTAAAAATTCTCGGCCCAAAATAAGAGCTCTTCAGCATGGGATTCAAATCCATCCACAACTTGGCCCCATTTTGTTTGGCAACTCCTATTCTTTGAGGGTGGCTTCCTGGGACACTGTGTTGAGAAGGATTCTGAAGCTAGTTATATATTTACCAACAACAAAAAGGTATTATGATTAATTAGTAATTTTGGTCATGGACGTGAATCTTGCCATTCATGATCTAAACTATTAGTATACATAATAATTTACAATTTAGTTGGAGTGAAGAATCTGAGAACAGTTTTGATAGAGATGTAGAACATGACCTTATGTCCCAGTTTGCCTGGGACGGTTCCAAGTTTTGCCTATTGTCCCAGTGTAATTTTTTGTAGTAATTTTTAGTAACATTCACTCTCAAAGATGTCCTATGAAGAAGGTGTATGGTTATCCTAGTGATAGAATTAGGAGGCATTAGACTTAGGGTCCTACTTATGAATCTAAATAATAACAGATTTCAGAAAATAAGATTTAATAAGGGACCTTAGGGGCAGTCAGGTGTAAGAGAGATAAAGCATTAATGGGGTAGGAGATGGCCTGTATGAGTCTTAAGATCACTTCAAACTTGAGATCTTGGTTTAAATATCTTATTTCACTGACTGGGTAACTGAGACCTAGAGGTCAGGCCAGAATTCAAACTTGGGCTGTTAAATCAGGAGCATGTTCATTTACACCACTGCTTTACCATGTGATAATGGACCACCAGGGCAAATGATGTGGATGCCCCATGGAGTCTGGTTTCAGTTAAGCCTGAAACCAAATGTACAAAATCAGAGGCAGCTCCACTAGAGTTAGAGAAGTCTTAAGTAAAAGTCACACGTGAAATAAGTTGTTTTCCTCTTCCATCTGCTTGTTTTATTTTGGGCACAACCTCCTTCAAATGTTCTGCTTTTCTCATATTCTTTGCTGTTTGTGCACAATTTTGTGATGGGTGTAACCTCATTCTAGTAGTCACTAACTGATTCATTCTTTGCTTTTTCAGTCAGTTTATGTTGCTTATGAATTTCCGTATTATCTTCCGCTGGAGTTGAGTCCTAAGTTTTCATAACTTCCATAAACAAACCGCTCTGACTGTGTGACTCACGTGTGAGCAGAGTCTGGCTGAATTTGATTGATGAAACCACTTGTGGTTTGATAGGTATAAACATACGGACTTTGTGTGCTCTGTAGAGCATCTAACAGCTTTTATCTGTTCCACATGAATATCTGGCAATGTGTCTTTTGACAGATTCTGCACATGTAATACCCCCATAAGCAAAGTCTTCCCTTAGGATGCCCAAGTCATGGAACAGAGAAATTGAGGCTGAGACTCTTGTTAAAGACTGCTTGGCCACAAATTTCAGCTCCACTCGTTGCTAACGGCTAGCCTTAGACAAGTCACTAATATTTCTAAGCCTCGGTTGCCTCATCTGGGCATGAAAATCGTGCCTACATCATAGGGATTTTTTGAGGATCAAATCTGATAATGCATGCCAAATACTTAATGTAGTCCCGGCTTATCTAAGCATTTCACAAACATTGGCTATCATCATCACCATCACCATCATTATGATAAGTGGTTAAAATCCATATTTATTTTTATTATGTTGATTACTAGTCTGCACTTACAGAGATGAAATAGGAACATAAAATTTCGCAATGATGGAATGCCTTAAATTTGCAAGTAAGCCAGTGAGATGTTTGTTGTAGTCTAGTTTGCAAATGCAATGGTTGTCTCTCTCATGATGGCAAATCTTGTAGCTTAGTTTATTTAACACCTATTTCCAATTATACCCTCCTCCACCATAGGAGATAAGGGGACTGAATCTTTATTCTCCTGGCCAGTTAATGAGATTGAAATAGAAGACTTCTAGGAAGTGCTCCCTTTCCTAAATAAAAGACAAAAGAATAAGCCCTCTTAATGTCCAAATCTTGGTTCTAAGGCGATTCTCCAATAAGACACCAGAGTTCCTTAGGTAAATGGCTTATTCTAGGACTGGGACAGGGAATATATAAGATGAGCAGGGAGCATCTTGTGCCAGAAAGTAAGGAAGTGCTCAAAACAACAACAGCAATGGGGGTTTGTCAAAGGATCACAAGGAGCTGACTGAAGGAGCTTGCTCTGAAAAGCTAAAACAATTTGAGAAAAAAGTAGACTAAGTAGAATTGGACTCTAACCCAAAGCATCAAATAAATGTCCATAAAGCTATATGAATATAAATAAAGTATTCACAATATAAATGAATGGGAGAAAAGAGACAAATCTCTTGTGAAGAATCCCAAATAATGCCATTTATGTTTTCAGAGATAGACTTTCATTCCATAAGTATTTACATACTATTACTCATGACAATAACCATGATGCAGCCCTGAGACCGGCCCCAGCTCAGCCCAGTTCTCATGTTGAATCTGCCTGCTCCCACCAAAGCATAGTTGCAGAGCCATTTCTATCCATACATCCTCCATGCATCGAAGACCAGGGCCCACCCTCTCTCGTGGGTGAAGGAGGAATCAAGGACAGTGAGTGTGGTGTTTCACGGGGTAAATCAGGCAGGGGCCAAGCAAAGGTTTAAGGCAGACATAGGCACCCGTCCAGCTGAGGGGTCCACAGGCAAACACTGCCTGTGCTGGAGACACTAATGACAGTACCATTGCTAAGCCCCTCGAGATGGGACAAGAATAGTGCTCACTCAGGAGAAGCTGAGTCTTCCTGGAATGCTGATTCTACTCCTCCTATAGAGTCCTTCCAGTTCTCGTACTGTATCTGGGGTCACACAGTTCCCTCAACCTTTGCACATTTTCTGTTCCCCTTTCCATTCAACAAAGCCCGGGGAAATTATAGTCTCATCTCATAGATGGAAACCTTGCCCCATCTTCACCTGTTCCAGTTTTGTTGTATATGCCATGAATTACTTCTATTGACCACCAAGATTTAGGATTTTGAATCTCAAAACCATTGTTCTGCTGCCATGTCCTTTATCCAAGACACTTTATGAACAGCCTAGCTTAAAGAGAAACAAGTGATGGTAGAACTGTAAATAAAAAATAGTGAATATTTCAGAAATATCCCACTTCAGCCTCTCTCTCTTTCCTCTTTTCCTCCCTCCAGCCCTTGCAGCATCTATATATTCCAAAGATCATAATGTAAGGTAGAAAGTTCCAAGCGCCTCAAGGCATGTACAGATGAAATGGGGAGGTGATGAAGGAGAGAGCAGGTCAGCTTTTAGATACACCTTGAAGGATGGGAAGTTGAACATGCAGGACTTTGAAAAGAGCATTCTTGGCAGAAAGAGCAGCCTGGAGCTTGGCAGAGAACAGGGAGGTGCCCATTTAGAGCAACTATAGCTTGGCCAGTTTGTTTGGAGAACAAACAACATTTGAAGCCTGATTATATAGGGCTTCAAATACCAGACAAAGAGGTTTAGACTTTGCTGGACAGTGCTAGAATCTGCCAAAGGGGTCAGAGCAGAGGAGGGACATGATAGAAATGGTGCCATGTAAAAATGTACCACCGACTATCTAAAAGATAGATAGACGAGACTTGAAAATGGAAATAGCAAGAATGATTATTAACTCTCAGTGAGAAGTGACAAGGGCCTAACCTAGGACAGCGGCCATGGAGATGGAGAAGAGTTGACCACCTGCGACTGCATCACAGCTGGACATCATCAAGTGTTTACTCAGTGCCAGACACATAGCTTCAAGTTTTACCTGGATCACTTTACTAAATCCTCAACATAAGACAATGCGCTATATTCTTATGACACTATTTTACAGGTAAGGAGGCTGCGACTAGGATTGGATGACAGTCCTTGGGGCAGTCCTGGGTTATTTCTCTTTCCCTAGTGTAATTATTGAGGTAGCTTCTCTCCAAGAGGGCTACCCATCAATTCATTTCCTCCGGGATATGAGTGCCATTTGTCCATCAGGAGGTAGAGTCTACCCATCCTTCCCCTTGACTCCAGGCTGTGCTACGACTCCGTCAGGCAATAGAGTGTTGTAGATGTGACACTCTGCCACTTCAGGCATCACTTTCGGGCCGACTTGCAGTTGCCACCTGTGTTTCATAAAATACTCGTTTGTGCAGAAGACACTTCTCAGAACCAAGCCACCATGCTGTAAGAAACCCACGCCACATGAAGAGGCCATATATAGGTGCTCAGGTTGCACACTCAGTGGAGCTCCATGTCCACACTCAGCACCAGCTGCTGGACATATGAGGGTATCATCTTGGATATTCAGCCCAGCTGAATCTTCAGATGACACTACCCCCAGTCAACAGCCACACAAAATACTGCAAGTGAGAATCATCCCGCCAATCCTGGGCAACACAGAGAATCATGAGAGGTACTTAATCATTTCTGTTTTAAGCTGCTAAATGTTAGGGTAGTATATTCCATAGCAATAGATAATAAAAACAATTATTAATGGTGCCCCCTTTGTCTCTCAAAGTGTTCTGCTGTAGACAACGTATTGCATGGTTAACCTAGGTTTGGGAAGTACAAATAGCTGGTGCAACCAGAACGGAAACCCAGGTTAACTATAAGTTCCACTACCTAAGAGAGGAAATTATGTATAGGTATAAATTCCCTGGGAACTCAAGATGTTTTATTAATCTCTTCAGACCCCAGATTACCAGGCACCCTGCAAGTGTTGAATGAAAAAATGTTTGTTAAGTGAATAATTAAATAAATGAATGGGTTAAAGGTTGAATGAGAGTCAACTTCCCTTAGTTAGTTGGTAAGACAGTTGGGGGAAACCATCCTCCACTTTCCCCTATAACATGCTTTTGAAGAAAAATAAGCCTGTGGGTACATTTATCAACTCACGATGTGGTCCAGCCTAACCTCTAACCATTGTGGGGAGGGAAGGGTGAGAAAAAAAGTACAGGATAAAGCCTATTATGAGGTTTTACTAAACTCTGGGGTAGATTCTTTTTAAAAGAATGATCTAAATTTTTTTCTAAAACAGAAATTATACCAAGCTTTTGTAACAGCTCAGGCCTTCCTCAAGCTCTTTTCTCATGAATTTTAATATTAGCATCCTTGGTGCTGCTTAACTGCAGTTAATGTTTTTTTCTCTTCTTTTTCCTAACTCTATTCTCCTCCTAGAGCTCATTGAAAGCTCTCACTCCTCTAATGATTTCTGGGCCTCAACTTAGACTTATTAGTGCACAAGGAGCAATAGATGCCTAAGTGTCAGATCTGTTTACCAGCTGAAAGCGCTGTTACTGGTGAGGCATTTGTCTTCTGCAGGACGTGTTGATTGTGGCTAGTTAATTCCATTCTTCCTGATGGGAAATGGTCCTCCTGAATCCAAAGCTATTTAGCCCAACCAAGCTTCAGCATGGAGAATTGCACTCTGGGTCATGCAACATCCCAGTGTGTTTTTAACTGAAGGAGGAGTTACTGGTGTTGCTGCAGAATTTTTCTCCTGAGCAGGCATAGACCTGTGTTTTATTTATTCTTGTGTTTCTGGTGCTTGTTACAGTGGCTGGAACCCAGGTAACTGTCCAATAAAGGTTTGTCTGCTTTAGCCTCACTTTCTTCCCTTCTTTCCAAATAATCTATTACTATTTAATCAGTATTTGAAATTCTTTCATTTCAAACCTTTTTAATACTTCTCAAATCCAGCCCCTCTCAGCTCCATTCTCTCTCTTGTTACCTGAGTCCAGGCTACCATCATCCTTCAACTGGATCCTTGGACAGCCTTCTAATTAATATCATCCTCCTCCATCCATTCTCCACACTGACACCAAATGAAAGTGAAATTTGCTGCATTCATACTTAAAACACTTCAAGGACTCACCTTTGTCCATCTTTAAGACAGGAAAAAATAAATCTAAAATCTTCACTATCCATTCAAGGCCCTTTTTAATCTGGTCCCTCAATGTTCTCTAGTCTTATTTGTTACTCAGCACCTCTAGTCAAACTATGGTCCAATCAAGCCAGACTCCTCATTCCCAGAACACTTCATGCACTTTCCTTTATCGTCTCACATTGCATGATTCTTCCTGACTCTGGAACAGTCTTCCTGCCATTTTGGCTTGCTGAAATTCTACTCTTCCTTTATGACCCAGTGAAAATACTTCCAACATTCTCAAATTCTTTTCTACATCTTTCTTGTTTAAATGAATTGTTCCCCCCTGTATTCCTGTACTGCACCCTGTTTATTCTGTTAAAGCTTAGCCAGAAAGGCATCTGGGTGAAAAGCCCAAATCTGGAGCCTGACTGCTGAGTTGGAGCCCAGACTCTGCCACTTACTGGCCTTGTGAACTTGAGCAAATTACTTTATCTTTCTTTCTCAGTTTCCTCATCTGTAAAATGGGAATAAGAAAAGTATCAAATTGTAGCAGTGCTATGGTAATTAAATGACTTAATTGTCTGATACATTGAAAGCGCTCGGGATTTCCCTGGTGGTCCAGTGGTAAAGAATCCACCTTACAATGCAGGGGACGCAGGTTTGATCCCTGATCAGGGAACTAAGATCCCATGCCACAGGGCAACTAAACCAGTGTGCCACAACTACAGAGCTCACATGCCCTGGAGCCTGTGCACCACAACTAGAGAAGAGAAAAACCCTCACACCACAATTACAGAGAAGCCCACATACTGCAACGAAAGATCCTGCATGCCGCAACTAAGACCCAACGGAACCAAAAATAAATAATAAAATAAATAAATAGATAAATAATAAATCTTTAAAAAAAAAAAAAGAAAGTGCTCTATAAGCATTTCTACAAATTAAAAAAATAGTAAGTGAGGCAGTAGATGAACAGTGATATCTTAAATCACTGATTAGTGTTTCTCAAAGTGTGGTCCAGCAACACCACGTCCCTCACCTGGGAGCTGGTTAGAAATGCAAATTATCAAATCTCCCTAGACCAACTGAATCAGAAATACTGAGCATGGGCCCTATAGTGTATATTTAACAAGCTCTCTGGGTAATGCTGATGCTCAGTCAAGTTTGAGAACCACCCTATAGCTGATCTCTAAGATGCCTTTCAGTTCTCACCACCTATAGATTGATTACAATCCTCCAGTCCACAGCACTGAACACTAGACTATCCCACTGAGGTCAATTCTCAAAGGTCGGAGAGGGCAGTAAGGAATTAGGTCTGGAAACTGGAAGTGAAAAGGGAAGCAAACTATCCATTTGCAAGGGAGCAAAAATACAAGAGAGCAAAACATCCTTAGAGAAAAAAAGCCAAGGTGTTCCTTCTACTTCTTCCTTCTGTCATAAAATCAGGAAGCTTCACATGGGTTATTGTTCTAAAATTCATTAAGACTTTAAAGAATATTTATATATTCTATATTTGTATATATGAAATATAAAAATATATTTTATGTTTCTTAGAGTATATTAATAAGAAATATTAAATTATTAGAAAATTATTTTTTAACAAAACTCTTTCTCTTCTTCTAGCGATTGGGGAATTGATTTGGAGGGGGGAAAGAATAATGGGAAAATTTAGTAAAAAATGCAACACAATTTAACATTGATCTCCCAACATAAATAAATAAATATATATTTGCAAAAATAAACTCATTCTGCAGACACCACCACAAAACAAAAGGCATCATAAAACTATTTTAGACGTGAAAAAGCTCGAAATAACAGACGAAATATCTGTGCATCCAGCACCCAGCTTAAGACGTAAATAATTACTGCACATACCTAAGATAGATTTTTAAAGGGGTCAAAGAGCCTAATGCATTCAAAATGCTGCCTGGCTGTTTAAAATTTAATCAAAAAGCACAGCACAGGGCTTAACATAATAAATATCCACTCCCTTCTGTTCTCTGCCTTGCAAAATGTGTAAACAAGCTCCCTGGCAGTGGGATTTCCAGAGAGAAGGATGCATTTCTGGGTAAGTTTTGGGATGGTGAAATTGTTACAAGTGAATAAAACAATTACTGCTGTTGTATTTTCCAAATAAAGTAATGTATTCTTAAGGGAGACCGATTTCCCCCTTTTATTTTTTTTCCAGTTTTTATTTTATTTTATTTTGCTTTTTTCATTTTTATTGGAGTATAATTGCTTTACAATGGTGTGTTAGTTTCTGCTGTATAACAAAGCGAATCAGCTATATGTATACATATATCCCCATATCCCCTCCCTTTTAAGCCTCCCTCCCACCCTCCCTATCCCACCCCTCTAGGTAGTCAGAAAACATCGAGCTGATCTCCCTGTGCTAGGCAGCAGCTTCCCACTAGCCATGCATTCTACATTTGGTAGTGTCTATATGTCAGTGCTGCTCTCTCACTTCGTCCCAGCTTCCTCTTCCCCCACAGTGTCCTCAAGTCCATTCTCTATGCCTGCATCTTTATTCCTGCCCTGCCACTAGATTCATCAGTACCGTTTTTTTACATTCCATATATATGTGTTAGCATGTGGTATTTGTCTTTCTCTTTCTGACTTACTTCACTCTGTATGACAGACTCTAAGTCCATCCAGCTCATTACAAATAACTCAATTTCGTTCCTCTTTATGGCTGAATAATATTCCATTGTATATATGTGCCACATCTTCTTTATCCATTCATCTGCTGATGGACATTTAGGTTGCTTCCATGTCCTGGCTATTGTAAACAGTACTGCAATGAACATTCTGGTACATGACCCTTTTTGAATTATGGTTTTCTCAGGGTATATGCCCAGTAGTGGGATTGCTGGGCATATGATGGTTCTATTTGTAGTTTTTTAAGGAACCTCGATACTGTTCTCCATAGTGGTTGTATCAATTTACAGTCCCACCAACAGCGCAGGAGGGTTCCCTTTTCTCCACACCCTCTCCAGCTCAACATCACTAATCATTAGAGAAATGCAGATCAAAACCAGAATGAGGTATCACCTCACACCAGTCAGAATGGCCATCATCAAAATATCTAGAAACAATAAATGCTGGAGAGGGTGTGGAGAAAAGGGATCCCCCTTTTAAAAGTAAAGATTCTGTACTGAAAATGTTTCAGAGAAACTCTCAGGAATAATTCCACTATTCAAGTACAGCATTACAGATTCTGAGAGTAGAGAATGAATGATTGTGAAGGGTTTTGTAATCTCATCTTTCAGTTCAAGCATGGCCCGGTGGTGGGGGGATATGTCCACGTGAGCCTATAAAGAAATTAGGCAAACACGTAAAATCAACTAAATGTATTTCTATGTGCTCTTCTCTTGATTTCTCTGGAACTCTGGGTTTACAAGGTAAATCAAAAGGACATCAAGAATAATATTTATGTTTATTGACCAGATTTCAGGTAAGAGTCATCATGCTAAGTACTTTACAGATATTAATCTGTTTAATCTTTATAATGACTTGGGGGTAGGTGTTGTGATCCAGTTTTTCCAGCTAAGGAAATCAATCATCAGAGAGGCCAAGTAACTTATCCAGGGTCACAGAGTTGGAGAATGGCAGTGCTGGGATTCAAGGCCATGTTTTTAACCACTGTGCTGTACTTTGTACAATTCAGAACATATTGCCAAAGACTGCGGGTCCCTAGTCATCTAGGGAGCAGTGACTAAGAGATTGCTCATCTAGCCCAATCGCTTCACTTCACAGGTGAGGATATTAAGGCTAAAACGGGGAAGGCCCTTCTGCAAAGTTAGAGAGCTGAGGCTAGAATTCAGGATTCCTGAATCTCAGCTCAGTGCTATGTCATTTCCTCCTTTTCACATGTCCAAAATGGAATGGATCTTCTTTGCGTTAAGACCAACCATATTCCAGATTGCATGGGCAGCACCATAATCTGCTCCAGGTTCTCGACCCTGTGGCTGAACTGCAGTCATCCAAGACCTTATTGAAAATACCAAAACCAGACTATCACTCGATAAAATTTTACGTATTTTGTTCTGGAATGGCACCAGGACTCCATACAGCCTCTGTTTGAATGTATTATAGGGTTCTCAAAATTTTCATGTACACAACAACTCTTTCACTTCCATCTCTGACCAAAAGCAACCTAAGCAAACCATGCTCAGATCCTGAATTTGTGCATCTCAGTGAATGGCACCATCAAGTTGCTCAGATCAGAAACTTAGCCTTTATCCTTGATTCCTCTCTCCCTTCCATCTACATCCAATCCATTGGCTTGTGTCAGGTCTTGGGTAAAATGTTTGTTAAATGAAAAAAGGCAGACAGTTATTGTGTGAGGTCCAGCGTGTGTCTTCATTTGGAAGAGGATAAACGTTTAAATCACAAACATTTTGTGTGTGTGTACACATACACACACACAACTTTCTGGATGGCTTCTTCTGTCATTCCTACATGACTTTGAGGTGCAGGGCTCCCCTCTGAGAGAGTCAAACTTCAGGCTCTCTAAAGGCTCTCTAAAGAGAACCTCAATGCTCTGAGTGACACCCTGACACCACTACAAGAAGGCTTGGACCGCTTTTTTTTTTTTTTTTTTTTTTTTGCGGTACGCGGGCCTCTCACTGTTGTGGCCTCTCCCGTTGCGGAGCACAGGCTACGGATGCGCAGGCTCAGCGGCAACGGCTCACGGGCCCAGCCGCTCTGCGGCATGTGGGATCTTCCCGGACCGGGGCACGAACCCGTGTCCCCTGCATCGGCAGGCGGACTCTCAACCACTGCGCCACCAGGGAAGCCCACTCACTGAGTTTTTTGAAGATTGGTGATGTTGTCCATAGCACTGACTCCTTCTCCAATAAAGACATCGATGACCTGAGTGTTTCACCAGACTTCAATAGTGACCCAGACAGCAGCTTGTCCAGGGAGAAATCGGGCCATGGATGGTCTGCAGTAGTAATGAGTCCTCCTGAGCTTATAACGAGTCCTCAGGCTTCAGCTTGCAGTGACTCTTCAGATCCTAGGGACAAGGACCAGCTACAAGACAGCCTGAGAGTCCCAATAAGGATCTGGCAGTCAGGTTTTAGCTCTCAGTGACTCCAAGTCAAGGAGGAGGGAGAAAAATTGAAAAGCTTAGTGCGGAGGCTAGGGTTAGTTTGCAGCCAGATATTGAAGGAAAGTGGAAGAATTGAAAATTTGGTAAGGATTGACAATCTGTGCCAAGTAACAGATCCAAATCCACTTTACAAGTAGGCATCACAACTGGTTTATCCACAATGGGAGAGCAAGCCAATTAAGTCTCTACCAGAAAAGACAGAGTCTGCATATCCATGAGTTACCTGCAATTTACAAAGTGATGCAAAATAGCTCCAAGACAGTGAATAGCATCAGAATGTGATAACTCAGAATGTGCATAGTGTCCCATTGAAATACAGAACTTCTCTCTACTGTCCCTCTTTCCCTTCTGATGGAAGACAATCTCTAAGGCAAGATTATTCTTCATCACAAAATAAAGCCATTCTCATTAGATGTGGCCTGGCTATTTACATAGGTGCGGCAAGAATGACAATTTACCACATGACTCTTATATTTGCTTTGCTGAAAGTTTTCATAAAGAATCTCACATTGGACTCTTCTAAGCCTCTTGAGGATAGGAAGCCAAGACACGAATTCACCATCATTTTTTACCTGCAGTGCCTAGTGATTTGGTGGGAATTCCTCTCTTCCTTGAGGCCCCCAAAATACCTTAAGATTCCTGGGCCTGCCAAGAGGAAGTGACCTTCCTTGCTCACCTATGAGGCTGACAACCCTATAAAGCCAGTAACCAGGACAGTTTTCCCAAGAGGGACTTAGTAAGCATTGGCCCCGTAAAGTCAACCTTAGTTCCTCAAAAGTGTCTGATCATAACTGATTAAATGAACATCATTCTCAAATATGACACTATAGGTAAAGCCTAGTTGCATAAACAACATAATTTCCAATCATGTCCTATTAACAAGGTGGTCAGATTCTTGTTGAATGTATGCAAATAAACATATGGGCATGAAAATAAGAATACTTAAGAATTTCCAAATTTTGGAAAGAGCACATTTATAAGAGCACAGTCTACTAAATAGTTATGAGTGATAGACAGCTTAAGAGAAAAGAGAAAGGGGCTCCTTATTACCAGAGAACAGAACATTAAAGCAGCAGCACTATTCCAAACAAAGTCCATATTCATCCAGTTCATTCAGTTCATTCAATCCAATTCTTGTTTCACTTTATCCCGGGCTAGTCATCTCATCAATTCCACCAATTCTTGACTAGACATCTGGAACTTCTGACTCAGTCCACTAGAATGATGTGATAGCTGTTTAAGCAATGCCATCAGTAGCCTTTACCCAAGAATACCAGGTATTTTGGTATTCTTAGAGCCTTTTTATTCTTAGAGCCTTTTCCACCAGGCTCTAAGATAGTCCTTTGCTAAAGATGGAACACTCTGCCCTATAGCTGATTCCAAGTGATTTCATGGAATCATCAGGAGTAAAAAAAAGAAAAACCACAGACACAAAACCGTCTGTAGATGACTAAAGACTAAAAATGGCTATTGTTAACATATTTTTGATAATTTTCAAAAGGGAAAGGTCTGATGAGAATTCATTATAAAAATAATACAATTGATAAGGAAATTTAATTGTTTATATGAGACCTAAAAATCAACTCAAAAAGTTTTAGGCAGAATATACATAAACATAATGATTAATCCTATTTTCAAAGAAGAGTGGATATTGCATCCTGTTTATGAAAATGTATGAACATAATTTCTACAGGGAAAGAATATCAGATATAAGAATCCTGAGACATAGTATGCCATGAATATATCAAGCATATAATTAGAATAAAGCAATAATATATCTAGATTATCAAGCAAAGATACTCACTAAACCTGTATAAACTTAGGAAGAACATATCCAATTAGGATAAAAATGTAATTTTGCAGGGCTGATAACTCAGAAGACATAGATGTAATTATTAAGCCAACAACATCAAACTAGTTTCATTTGCCAAAGATTTACTTATATCAGGTAGCTTGAATTTTTAAAACATTTTGATAGGTTTCTATAAAAATACTTTTAAACATTAAACATATAAAAATTTTAATTTCCTTAATTTCTGAAAATTTCAGGAATATTTAAAATTATACAAGCTCTTATTTATCTCTTAGCCAATCAAATCTTAGCAACCAAAAGGTATTCTTTTAAAGAATTTTATAGTTTAATGGGGTAATACTATTTGGAGGTAGAAAAATATTACATGTGCATAATTCATACACATATACATACATACATATACATACATACACACAAATAGAGAACTTATAGCTTTAATTTTTAATTTTAAAATTTTAGCCATGGTTCAGACATAAACACAAAAACACAAAACTCACTGGTTCATATAAAAGAGCTGACTCTCATTCTTACCTCACTTACATTTTCACAAAAATTATATTCCTGGTAGATGGGGCAACCTGAAATAATTTGCTCAATATGAGAGCTAAAGCATCTTCACCAGTATTTGCAAAGGGGACTCTTAAGATGTCCTTTGCCCTGATATGTGACGCTATGGGTTCTCTGGACTAAATTTCCAGAAAGGGATGGAGAAGAAACCAAGGGGCCATCTGGTGTTTTCAAAGTCCAACTGAGTGGAGAAAACAGTCAGCCTGTTTCCAGTTAGCTTTTCCCGCCTCAGGCTGTTGCCCTTGATGTCTCTGAGCTCCTCCAGAGCCCCGACAGTGGTGGGAGACGTCAATCTCAAGTGACAACAGGGGGTTGAGGGGCCTGAATGAGAAAGGAAAGGTCTGGCGGAGGAGGAGTAGAGCTGCTAAAGGAGGAGGAACAAAGGATTCAAGGCAGCTACAGTGATGGTGAGCGACAGGTCTTAAAAGCACTAAGAAGGAAAATGGCCTTTGAAGAAAGAAATAGCCTCTGAAAAGTTTTTGTGGGAGAGGCATAATAATTGTCTCTTTGTACCAAACAATGAAAGCAATCCATTGTTTGGATGAGATCTTGGAGTCACCGTATTCAAGGGCCCCACTCAGAATGAGCCAATATGGGAAGATTCTAAGTCCCGCAAAGAGGTCATTGATATTCTAAGGTTCTTTTTTTTTTTAGTAAAATTTTGACATTTTTGAAGAAATTGGGTGGAATTAGTACCATAATGATGGAGTAAAAATTCTACAATGAAGAGATCTGTGGGACAATGTTTAGACTGACAATCTCCCATGATTAATAAAAGGAACACCTTTTGGCGCTAAGGCCGTGGGACTTTAACCCAAGGTGTGATATCCTGGTAGAGTCAGGGGCTTAACCCATAGTCAAAAAAGCCAGAAGGAGAAGACAGATAAATAGAAGAAAAAAGACAAAAATAAACGAAAACCAAAGCCAAAAACATTTGTCTGTTTATCGTGCTACAACAGACAAATGTTTGGAATGCTGCATTAGGAGTTATGACTCACCACTGTAGATCCTGGTTTCCTCAGCCAGGAAAGGACACAGCATCTGATAAGATGGAATTAGCACTTGGGTGAAGAAAGCAGTGTATGAGGGGTGGTCAACACTCCATCAAAGTCATGGCATCATTACTGTCAAAGAAAAAAAATGCAATCTGTATGTTAATATGAAAGATCTCTTTAAGGGGGATATTGCAATAGGAGGAGAGGAGTACTATAACAGGAAGACGCTCAAAGACTAAGCCATAAATGTCTCAGGGAAGGGATGGGAGGCCAAAACTGTTAAATGCAGAGGCTACTGGGACAGGTGGCTGTGAAAAGTAGAGGGAAGGATGTTGAAAGCTGCTGGTGGGAGGGTGTTTTTGGAACTTGCCAATCTTTGTCAAATATTGTGCTAACAGGAAAGTCAAGGCGGGAAATGTTGGTTTGTGGTTAGACACATGGGGTGGGGTCTGCACCTGAGCTAGAGCAAACAAGTTGAAGTGCAGGGAATTCACATAGCCTTGAGGGTTCAAGGTTCTAAAGTTGCTTCAAGGTCAAAGTTTGATTAGCCTTGTCAGCAATGAAAATTGGCTTTGAGATGTCCAAAGGGGACCCTGGAAAATCACAAAGATTTGTCCTTTCACCTTGTAAGAAGAGACATGTTAGAAATAATAGGGTCATTTGATATGTTACTAATGATGAGTTGCATGGGAAATATTGTCAAACCTGAGGAAATGCTTAGACTTCCCTAGGTTAAATTTGTACTGGTAAAATATTATTAACATAAATATTTAAACAATTGTATTCCATATGGGAAGGTTCTAGAGAATTGTCAATGTTTTTGTTGTCCATGATGTGTTTCTATTTATCAGAGTCCTGATGTTGCTTATTAGACAAAAGCAGTATAATTATACAGTATATAAAAAGCTATCAGTCATTAGTGCAGTTATTTTTTAAAACATTAACTTGGTTGCGACTTTACTGTTTTAATTTGAGTCTTGTGTATTCCAGGCCAGTAGTTTTCTACTGGGGATCCACATCACTTCTCTATGGACATTTAGTAATCTACTAGTGTTTAGAACCTACTCCAGACTTACTGAATCTATTTACTTGATATATTCTTAAATGGACATCTATTGTCTCAGGATTTTTCTATGTTATATCTGAAAATGTTTTCTCTGTAAAGACTGTCTTCATCCATTTTCATAGATTAGATGTAATATTCATGTTTTTTTTAAAATAGGCTTAAATCTTTTTACTTAAAGATATTTTGTCTATATTTTTTTGGACTGGCTTTATTTTGTTTTTCACTCCATGTAAATAAGCAGATAGGCTTGTCATTTGCATTATCCTTATAATGAATTCTGTTCGGATCATTCCCTTATGAAAAATGTCAGTAATAAGTAAACAATAGCCATTTTTGGTCTTTTGTCATCCACAGATAGTTTTGTTTGTGTGTGTGTGTTTTTAAACTCCTGATGCTTCCATGAAATCACTTGGAATCAGCTATAGGGCAGTGTTCCATCTTTAGCAAAGAAGGACTATCTTAGAGCCTGGTGGAAAAGGACTATGCCTGGTACTCCTGGGTACAGGCTACTGATGGCATTGCTTAAACAGCTATCACATCATACTAGTGGACTGCGTCAGGAGTTCCAGACGTCTAGTCAAGAATTGGATGCATTCATGAGACTACGAACCTAAGATCGAATGGAACAAAAATTAATTACATAGGACTGAATGAACTGGATGAATATGAACTTTGTTTGGAATTGTGCTAATGCTTTAATGTTCTATTTTTGGGTAACAGGGAACCCCTTTTCCTTTTAAGCCAGTTATCACTCCTAACTATTTAGTAGACTGTGCTCTTACAAACAGAAGTGAAACATTTATCTTTTCTACCCTGACTCACCCCTTCCAAAATTTGGAAACTCTTATTGGGTATTCTTATTTTCACGCCAATATGGTTATTTGCATACATTCAACAAGAATCTGACCACCTTGTTAATAGGACATAATTGGAAATTATGTTGTTTATGCAACTAGGCTTTACCTATAATGTCATATTTGAGAATGATGTTCATTTAATCAGTTATGATCAGACACTTTTGAGGAACTAAGGTTGACTTTACGGGGCCAAGCTTACTAAGTCCCTCTTGGGAAAACTGTCCTGGTTACTGGCTTTATAGGGTTGTCAGCCTCATAGGTGAGCAAGGAAGGTCACTTCCTCTTGGCAGGCCCAGGAATCTTAAGGTATTTTGGGGGCCTCAAGGAAGAGAGGAATTCCCACCAAATCACTAGGCACTGCAGGTAAAAAATGATGGTGAATTCGTGTCTTGGCTTCCTATCCTCAAGAGGCTTAGAAGAGTCCAATGTGAGATTCTTTATGAAAACTTTCAGCAAAGCAAATATAAGAGTCATGTGGTAAATTGTCATTCTTGCCGCACCTATGTAAATAGCCAGGCCACATCTAATGAGAATGGCTTTATTTTGTGATGAAGAATAATCTTGCCTTAGAGATTGTCTTCCATCAGAAGGGAAAGAGGGACAGTAGAGAGAAGTTCTGTATTTCAATGGGACACTATGCACATTCTGAGTTATCACATTCTGATGCTATTCACTGTCTTGGAGCTATTTTGCATCACTTTGTAAATTGCAGGTAACTCATGGATATGCAGACTCTGTCTTTTCTGGTAGAGACTTAATTGGCTTGCTCTCCCATTGTGGATAAACCAGTTGTGATGCCTACTTGTAAAGTGGATTTGGATCTGTTACTTGGCACAGATTGTCAACCCTTACCAAATTTTCAATTCTTCCACTTTCCTTCAATATCTGGCTGCAAACTAACCCTAGCCTCCGCACTAAGCTTTTCAATTTTTCTCCCTCCTCCTTGACTTGGAGTCACTGAGAGCTAAAACCTGACTGCCAGATCCTTATTGGGACTCTCAGGCTGTCTTGTAGCTGGTCCTTTTCCCTAGGATCTGCAAGCTGAAGCCTGAGGACTCGTTATAAGCTTAGGAGGACTCATTACTACTGCAGACCATGCATGGCCCGATTTCTCCCTTGACAAGCTGCTGTCTGGGTCACTATAGAAGTCTGGTGAAATGTTAATATCATGCACATCCTCATAAGAGAGGTAACCCAGACTCTGGGCAAGATAATTAGGAGCACAATAAAACTCTAAAAGCAGTGCTGCATAATCAAATGTTTCCATCTACTGACCTCTTGAAATTCACTGGACTAGCTACCCTTAGAGTTTAACTTCCATCTCCTTACTTTAATTCAACTCTTCATATTAACATTTCTCTTTTTCACTTTAGCCATCCCACTTTTAAGATATCTGATCCGAGGAATATTGAAACAACTGACCTTTGCCAGCACACAAAACAGATGGTTCAACTAGTTCTCTAGGGACATCGCTGAGAAAAAGCTGACCCTGAGGACTATTTCACTCAGCCATTCCTTGTTTGAGATATCCCCTACCCCTGTATTGTTCAGAGAAAGTCTCTTTCTGAGCCTGCCTTGAACAAGAAGAGGGACTGACAAGGCTGAACAAGCTCTGTGCTTAACACAACTTTCGGCTGCATAGCTGAGGACCACTAGGCTCTCAACTCTATGTGAATTTCCTACGCTTTAAGTTGTTTGCTCCATGTCAGACCCAGAATCCCAACCCCCCGAGCCTAACCACAAACCACCTTTCCTGCCCCAGCTTTTCTATTAGTACAATATTTGCAGCACTTCATAAGTTTCAAAGCCATTCCCACATACCAGTTTTTCACATTGCATCCCCTTCTACTTTCTGTAAGCCCCTGTCCCAGTGTCTCTACCTATAAAAGCTTTGCTTGCCTAACCTTTGCCTGAAACTTTTGTGGCTTAGGCTTTAAGCATCTCCCTATTGCAACAGTCTTGCTTAATGATGTCTTTTCTTACTCAAGTCCATACTTACATTTTTTTCCTTGACAATGCAAAAGATACCATCTAGGATTTGATTTTTGTAAGGTAAAATATAAAAAGTAATCCAAAAGTTTAAGTATTTGATTAAATAAGAACATGGATTACTGAGAAAGAATTCTATTTAACCAAAATGACAAAAAAATTTCAAAAGTAGATGTAGAGCACTTCAGTTCTTTCGAGTGAAAAGACTTTGTTCTCTTAAGTAATCAAGGATATTATAAAATCATCACAACACATAGGGAGTTATTCTGGTAAGACCCTGAAAAGTTGTTTTCTAGGCAGATTACTCAGAAGGTAAAGAAAAAATCTTTTACAAGCACTTATTAAGAGAAGACCAATAGTACAAGAAAAAAATTGTCATCTTAATAGAGAAAATCAAATTAGAGTTTTAAACAATATATTTGATACTAATGCGTTTACTAAGAATCTTGTAAATAAACTCATTAAACCTTAGCCAACTGTGACTACAAGAAATAAGATTCCCTTTTCCTGAACCATCTGCAGCCTTCTCTATCCAGACAGGTTTTGTCATACACTTTTCTCTTTCTCATTCTGGAACAACCAGTCATTTTAATTTAGAACAAAACTACTCTCTTCTTCCTTAACAAAATACATCCTGCACACTTTGCATGCAAATTTTTTCCTCTCTGACACTATCACTCCTATTAGAGTCTCATTCACATATTGATTATAATTTTTAACTGCAGTAACTTCTATTGCATAGAGAAAACCAGGAGGTGGTGTAAAAGAAAAGTTATTCACTAGGCATGTGTTAAAATGGCAAGACAAATCTTATTTGAACTACTGCAATAGGAGAGAGAGACTTCAGTATAGAACTGAGCTCAACTCCCAATTCAGCAAAGACAGCTGGAGATTTATAGCCAAGTAGCAGAGTGAGGGGGGTCAGTGGATGAAAACTCACTAAGAGGAACTTGATTAGATGTCAAGGGTAGGGGGATTCTTGCTAAGCTTGCTTAATAAGATTCTTCCTAAAAACAGGCCTAGGACTTACATATCCAGGGCAGGGGTTAAGGGACTTGATCAGATATCAAGGATGATCAGGTATCAGAGGTGGGGGGATTTCCAATGAACTGAGCTCAGCAGGCCAAGGCTATGGCCTAGACTAGAAGAAGGCTCCAGGAGCATGACTAAAGTTTGGTCAAGGAGGGAATCAGTCAGTAGATAACGGTAAACTATCTTTCACATGCCAATAGTTTCTTGCAGACCAGCAGAGCTTACAAATATACATCTCATAACTTTTTATAGCCATAAACATTCCTTTTATTACAATTTCTCAATGTGGCAAAAATGAACATGTTTATTAACAGACCCAAATATATAGCCTTTCTGTGTTATATAAAAATGAGGCAAAATGTATGTAAAATGAAAGTACATTTAGTAATTAATGCTTCAGTGTTCTAAATATCTTACTTAGATATGATCTAGGTATTTAATGAATATTTATTAATTAACTCAATTTTAACATCAGTCGAAGGTTTTAAGTTACCAGAAGATTTTGGAAACTATTTCCAAGCTGACATACTGTAAAACATAATTACTTTTGAAATAAAATTTGTCAGAATAATGATTTAATTTGACAAAATACAAACTTACATTTTTTATAATCTTAAAAATATAGTAACTGAAATGATAGCTTATTAAGTCAGCAAATCTTTGTAAGTTGAGGAAGAGCATGCCCATGTAGAATAAAAATGTATGTTGAACTCAGAAGATATAGCTGTTTTATGAAACCAAAAATATTAAATTAGATCCATTTGTCAAAATTTACCCAAATTATGTGGACTTCAATTCTTATAACTTTTTTTTTTTTTTTTTTTTTTGCGGTACGCGGGCCTCTCACTGTTGTGGCGTCTCCCGTTGCGCAGCACAGGCTCCGGATGCACAGGCTCAGCGGCCATGGCTCACGGGCCCAGCCGCTCCGCGGCATGTGGGATCTTCCTGGACCGGGGCACGAACTCGCGTCCCCTGCATCGTCAGGCGGACTCTCAACCACTGCACCACCAGGGAAGCCCTCTTATAACTTTTGAGTTAGTGCTTATGAGAATATAGTTTTAGTACATAAAAAGTATCAGAAGTTTAATTTTTCAATATCTGGGAATTTTAGGAACATTTCATTTGTATAAGGACTTATTTAGCTCTAAGTCAATCAAAATAGAGCTCTTTTAAAACTTTTATAATCTATTTTAGTAATACCATCTGGAGATAGGGAAATATTACATACCCACAGACATATAAACATACAGACATAGACATAGATAACTTATAGCTTTGATTCTAAAAGTTTAGCCTGTAGTTCAGGCATAAACCCAGAAATAACAAAACTCACTTTTTATTATAAAAAGAGCTCTTGCTTCCCAGTGGGTACAATTCTTAATTGATTTGAGTCCAAAATAGGGAAAATAGATAAGCAGAAAAGGGTAACAAACTCCATTCTCTGTCATCTTTCACATACCAGAAACAAGATATCCATAAACCATTTAATGCATTTACAAGGATTACCAAATTGTCAGACTAAAACAAAAAAAAAAAATTAAAAATCTAGCACAAGAATCAACTAAATACTCAAAAAGGATCAAAATCAAATCCTTACCATGCTAGCAACAGATAAGAATCTGGAGCATAGGACCAGGATCAGGACCCATCTTCAGATCCCTGGGTTGCCAGTCATGAATGAAGCACAAAAAGCTCCCAGTGGCCTTATTACCTGGCTGGAACAGATGAGAATCTGAAGGCAAGGTCCAGTCCTGAGTCAGGGCACCAAACTGTCAAAGACAAAAGCCAGACAAGTTGGGAGACTAATATTATTGAGACTATTGCGACAGGGAGGTCGTCACCCCATCTGAAGATCTTCAGCTGTCTCAGCTTCTATAGAAAGGAATAAACAGGTTGCCAAAGATGTGGTTTACACTGTGGTTATAGTGCCAGCCCCGACAGTCCGTTAGCCATATAAATAGGAAATGTTGGTTATTTGTTTTTCTTTTATTCTGGTTTAGCTAGCTCTGCACGCAGAGTTTTAATCTCAGCTAGTTAACCATGAGACAAAGAACTGGAAGCTGAGGTGTCTGTGTTTTGCCTTGTCAGCAGATTCAGACAAAAAGGGAAGTTTTGTTGGATTTTGTCACATGGTAACAAAGATCTCAAGGGAAAGTTTCAAGCTGAGGTAACAACAAAAGCAGTACGCTTTCTAGTCATTCCTGAAGCTAGGCTAAGCCATGTCCCCTTCTTCAGCCCAGCTGGCTCTACTGCATGGAATGCACTTATTTTCATGTCCCCACCACCTCCTTACATGTAGCTTCTCTCCCCACCTTAACACGTACATCCACATCTCTCCATTTTCACTGCTGCTGGCCAATCACTGTATCACCTTATCCCTTCAAGGCTACTGCACTACCCTCCTAAATGGGTCCTTCCTTCTAGTCTTTTTTCTCACAATTCAGTTTCCATAGAGCAGTTAGAGTGAAGTAAAGTGAAAATCTGATTTTGTAACTGATATATTCAAAAGTTTTCAATCTCTCGCTATTACCCTTCAGACATAGTCTATACTACATAGCATAACATTCAAGGTCTTCACGTTCTGGCTCACCTCCTTCCTCTCACCAGTCCTTAGTGGACCCTGCATTTCAGGGATATGGAACCACTCGCAATTCCCCCACATCCTATGCTCTTCTCCACGCCTAGATGCTTGCTTCTGTTTTTCCTTCTGCCTCCAATGCCCTCTCTCCGTCTAGCTAAGTCCCTAATGTATGTACAGACATACCTCAAAGATATCATGAGTTCAGTTCCAGACCACCATAATAAAATAAGTCACACGGTTTTTTAGTTCCCCGGTGCATATAAAATGTATGTTTACACTATATTGCAGTCTATTAAGTGCATAATGGCATTGCCTTTTAAAAAGTACATATTTTAATTAAAAAAGTACTTTATTACTAAAAATGCTAACCATCATCTGAGCCTTCAGTGAGTCGTAGTTTTTTTGCAATAGTAACATCAAAGATAACTGATCACAGAGCGCCATAACAAATATTATAATAATGAAAACACTTAAAATATTGTGATAATTACTAAAAGTGACACAGATATGAAGTAAGTAAATGGTGCTGATAGGCTTGCTCCATGCAGGGTAGCCACAAACCTTCAATTTGGGAAAAAAACAAAGTATCTGCGAAGTGCAATAAAGAGAAGTGCAACTAAACGAGGTGCGCCTGTATACATGGAGTTCAGATGCCATCCACTCTGGGAACCAGCCCTGGCGCCTCTTCCTCTCTCAGTCTTCTCAAGCCTGAATGGGCTGAAATGCCTCTTTTCCATGCTCTCTTCTTTCATACTACTTACCACACCATTTGGAAATTTTCTCTTTCTTTGCCTGTCTCTGCAACTAAGCCAGAAGCTCCTGCATGTTGGAATTGTGCGTTCTTTATTGTTGTTCCGTGGCAAGGGGAGCTAAGTGGTTGCAGTAGTGACTGGGCATCAGACAAACACTCACTGAACATGCAAAATTAATTAAGTAGGTGAACTCATCAAGTGTCTTTAAAATTATACAACATGCTGGGATTACACAACACATCTCACAACTGTGTTGTGGAAACAAAGCAAGCTCAGGTAAAGCAGTTAGAAAAAGCTGAAGACTACGAGGTAGAACATGAAATAGAGTGATTTCTTTTTAAACAAATGTGTCTCATCTCCTGCCGCCTAAAGAAGGTTACCACCCACTAACCAGACACCTTGGGGGTCTGGATATGCACTTATTTCAGGATTGCCTTTCTTTACTCAAAACCAGGAAGGAATTCCTCCTTAGAACCTGATTCCTGAGACAGAATCTGAGCAAGCTGCATACTAAAATCAGTTCCATTCCTCTTTACTTAACCAACATAAAAGTCCCCCTGGCTTTCATGACTATGGGATGCATTCCCGAAGATCAAATCTGCATTTACAACTATCTTGGCTCTGCACCATGCCTTGTACATAAATAAGATTTGATAAATACTTGCTGAATCAGTGACTTGCAGAATATCTTCCCACTTCGGGGATGATTGTGATTTCTTTAATATGAGTCTTGATTTTATTCTCCCTAAATGCATTTTGCTTGCAATACCACTCATGATTATTCAGACCATAGTCAAAGTGAACAAAATAAAGCTTTATCCTTATCAGCCACATTCCTAAACATGAGTTACAGAGTCTGAAATATTTTCCGAAGCAGTGTGCTCTGAACCTGCAAAGCAGAACCACAGGTAAATTGCCTTCTAAAGACACTGCCTCTCAGGAGAGGACATTAATATGAAAGTTCAGAGGTTGAAACTATGTCTTAATTCGGGTTCCCCAGAAGCAGATCGTGACACAAGGATTTTTGGCAAGTAGATTTGGAATGAGATCCCAGGAAACATCAGTAGGGGGTTGGAGAATGGGGACAGGCAATAAAAAAAAAAAGCCAAAAGAGAATGCTATTGTGGGAGACCAGGTCTCAACCTCCAGGAGATGGTGTAGGACATGCCTCGCAGCTGACTCACTTGAGCAGTGAGAAATCTGGGATATTGAATGCACTAACTCCCATTAGTGGAGAACTAGTCCGAGGATATTAATTCCCTGGCATTTACAGCCCACCTGACGTCAGGTCTAGCATGTTACCTTGCCAGAGGGAGGCCTTATAGCATGAAGCAGTTTCCTGAACAATTGAGTCCTCAGGAGACTCACTCAGGTGAGAAACATGGGTAGTGTCTCTCACCCACACTTTGAACAGTCAAGTCCTAAACTGCAAGATGCATTCATACAGACCTCATTATATTTCAGCTGAACCTAGGCAGTTGGGCCTAGGTACAATAGGCTCTCTCAGCTGATACACAGGCAAAAAGAATTAGGAATTCCTTAGCTTCATTAAACTCCTGCAAAGTGCCACCCAATAACCGGATTTCTAAACTCTTCTCCAGAATTTTCATTCACTCCTTTTGTACCTAAATGAAACTAGTTACCTCAAGCAACTTAAATATGTATATTATTATTCTCTCCTTTAAACCTTGATTCCACCCACCTTAAGTGCCCTTTAGTTTTAGGCCCAGTTATCTTAAAAGCAGTCCCTGAGGCAAGGGTCCTAATGCAAGGGAGGTATTAAGGAAGTGCTCCTATAAGAAACTAGGAAGGGAGAAGAAGCAGAGGAGGGAAGAGAAAGGAACCAAACAAGGGTATGACTTCCATGAAGCCCCAAGCTGCAGCCGGATCCTGCAGAACTCCGGAACATAACTTACACTCTGGAGGTATTGTCTTAAGACAAAGGAGATGGGGCTATTGTATTCCCATAGTCAACCAAGCATTGGCATCAAGCTTCCCTGAGGGGATTGGAAGGCACTCCTGCCTCTCTATAAAGGAAAGGGGCCCCAGTGCCTGGACACAGTCCTCTATAGCAAGCATGAAGAGGCCAGAGGAGGGATGTACAGAGCTGGTAAAAGGAATTTGAAGTGCTCTGGGTGGGGCACTTTAACGTTGCTTCATCTGTCATTTACAGATTTTTCCATTTTCTGGATGGTCACAAATTCTGGGGGAAGATTTATGAGAAGGAAGTTGGAATAAGCTAACCTGCTGCTGCATTTGGTCCTGAGGCCATGAGCAATTCCCCTCGTCTTCCTTCTCTATCACTCTTTTACATCCCCCCCTTAAGCTGTGGTCTGCGCTCGCACAGTGCACCTGACTTGTCTTCATCTGAGGAGTCTGGGTCCCTGGTTACCGTGTTTCATTGAGCCATACCATGGAAGTGCTAAGAGATGCCCCAGTAGGCTTCCTGAGTGCCAAGCATAGCCCTGCCTGCTCCCATTATATAGCAGCAACCTCTGCTTATACTAAGTGACCTCTGTCTCACCTCTCCTGATGCTGTACTTCCCCTGAGTTTTAGCCCAAGATCTCACCTCTTCCACAAAGGCTTCTGGATACTTACAGACCTCAGAACTTTCTTCTTCCCATAACTCACAGAATTTACCGCTATGCCTCTCATCTGGCCTGAATCACAGTCTGCATTGTGATTCCTCATTATGGGATTATTTTTGTATTGTCTTTGGAAAACGTCATTTGGTTGACTTGTGAGTGCACATCTTGTCTTTCCAGTGGAAACCTGAAAGTTTCACTGACTACCTCCAGTGCCTAGCACAGAGTACTCTGCCTCCCCAGGACTTGGTGAATGCATGTTGGATCAGCCACTGAACAGCTTACAGAACAGCACATTTGCACTGTAGCACTGGATCCTGATTTTTTCACTGGAACTCTTGCTTCCCAGAGTTCCCTAATTTCTTTGTTTCCAACCCCCCAATCATCTTTCAAACAACACAAAAAGGAAGCTTTGAAAAATTTAACTTTTCACATTTTGAAACCAGTTCAAACCCTTAAAAGTATATGTTTTTAGATATTTGATTACGAATTTCTTGCCGATAAAGGTCGTAAATGCTGCCACACAGAGAAATTTTCCCTTTTTGGCACTGCTCAGACCTTAAAATTTACAAACATGCTTTGTTTGAGGATAGTGGGTATTTGTGGAGAGGGCATAGAAAATGTTTCCAATCGTCACATAAAGAGGCAATTCAGCTTATATTGAACACCTTTTTTGTGCCAGGAATTGCACTAAGAACTTTATACAGACTGAGTTGTCCAGAGATGCTTTTTTTCTTCTCCTTTTCTCTGAAGCTCACATGTTGGAGTACTTTGAAACATATCATAGCCTCTCGTGGAAGCTTAAAGAGAAAGGGGGAATACTCAGGTCAATTCGTTTCACAATTAATTACTTCTTCTGGAAGGCTTTGCCTTGTAATTGTAGTATTTATCTCTATGTATTTATTATTTCTGATTGCTTCTGTTTTATGTACTCTATTCAGAAGCAAAAATTGAATACAGTAATAGAACTAATCTTGACTATGTGGCTCCAAGTATGTAATCTACTCTCCACAAGCAATACTGGGATGAAATAAAATATTTATATGACTGTTAATAAAGGTTAAGATATACTGAATGCTTGCTATGAGCCAGACAATCTGTAAAGCACTTTATATACATCATCTCATTCAAATACTCATCACAATTCCCAGAGATAGGTTCTACAATTATCTCTGTTTTATAGACACAGAAATTAAAACTCAGAGAGGCTGAATCAATTCCCAAATATCATACAGCCAGTAAGTAGAGAAGCTGAGATCACACTGCACAGAGGAAAGAGTCCTGGTTCTTTACTTGGAGATGGCCGGCTAAGTTGCATTATCAGTGCTGGTCTTGCTACTTAAGAGATCAAAAGAAAAGCACACACTCTTTAAGCCTCAGTTTCTTCATTTATTGAATAAAACCCTCGATGCTCACACTGCTTATTCCCATCTATCTACACTCTCATTTGTCCATCTTAGAGCATTTAACTTGCACTGTTTTATACTTTGTTTATAAGAGTAACAGGTAGCTCTCAAAGAGCAGAAATTATGTCATATTCGTCTTCAAATCCATAGCTCCCAGGCCACTATTCTATATGGTTTAAATGCATTAACTCATTTAGTCCTCACAACACCATACAGAAGGTTTTATTTTTATCTCCACTTACTTCACACTTAAGGAGGATACTGGACCCCAATCATGATTATGTTAATGATGTCAGATGGACCTGAACTTAGGTAGTCTGGCTCCAGAATCCATGCTCTTTTTTTTTTTTATTAATTTTTATTGGAGTATAGTTGATTTACAATGTTGTGTTAGTTTCTGCTGTACAGCAAAGTGAATCAGTTTTACATATACATATATCCACTCTTTTTTAGATTCCTTTTCCATATAGGTCATTACAGAGTGTTAAGTAGAGTTCCCTGTGCTGTGCAGTAGGCTCTTATTAGTCATCTATTTTATATATAGTAGTGTGTATATGTCAATCCCAATCTCCCAATTTAATCCACCCCCTTTCCTCTTTGGTAACCATAAGTTTGTTTTCTACATCTGTGACTTTATTTCTGTTTTGTAAAAAAGTTCATTTGTACCATTCTTTTAGATTCCACATATAAGCGATATCATAGGATATTTGTCTTTCTCTGTCTGACTGACTTCACTCAGTATGACAATCTCTAGGTCCATCCATGTCACTGCAAATGGCATGCTCTTAATTACTATGCTATACACAAGAGTAATTTAATTTTTTCTTAAATCCAGGTCTAGTTTCAGAATGGAATTATATACACATTTTCCTCTCCACTTTCTCTTGACTCTTTAACTCTTGTTTCTGTTCTGTGACCTGTATTTATTTGTATGTAACTGGAGATGTGATTTTCATTGTACTCTACTTTAAAAATCCCAGATATTAAATCTCATATGTACATTAATATTAACATATCATTGATATTTCTTAGGAGCAACACTAAAAGAGCAAAGCCTTCCTCTAATTTTCAAGTTTACAACCTTAAGTGTAAAGGGTAGCCAAATTTGGCCACCCCAAAATATGCCACTTTGGCAAAGTATTATTTCGAACTAAAGGCATTTGAGGAGCAGACACAAAAATGCTCTCTGTTCTCCCCCTATTTGCCTAAAAGCAAGACAAAAATTTACAAAGGTGTCTTCCTTCCCCCCGCCCCTGCACCAGGAAGGACAAAAGTTAATCATCAGAGAAACTTTAGTTCCTTATTAGGCTGGTGGTGATGCTAGAGAAATCTACATAACAAACTTTACTAATTAGTCTTTAACCATTATCAGTTTTCCTTATATTTGCTTTCACACAATTTGCTGCCCCTAGATACCCAAAGTCCTTTTCCTTTATCTTGTCACTTCTCTAAAAATGTACTGTCCCCTTGCCACGCTTAAGTTCTAACCACCCCTTGAGTCTCTCCACTGTATACATGTTAGTGAACTTCTGTTTTTCTCTTGTTACTCTGTCTTTTGTTAGAGAGCCCTAGCAGAAAACCTAGAAGGGGAAAAAGATTTTCTTTTTCTCCTCCCCTACAAATGCAAGGACATGATCTTACACAGGTCCCGCAGAAGTCCAAGGTTTAGAAAGTCAGCACAAATCTAGGATAAAATCACAATGAACATAAGGTCCCAGATATGTTCATTTTGGCCTAGTAGGACACAGAAAACAGGTATAATACATAGGACCTAAAAAAGATTAACTAAGTCCCTCACCTTTAAAAAAATAAAATAACAAATGATTTAAGAATAAAACTAAATGAAATATCATTTAAAAAAATAAACACTGTGATTAAAAAAAAGGAAGCAGTAAAGCATCTAAAGAAAACTGATTGATCAACTAGGCATATCATTGTGAAAACCTAAAGGTATAACCAAAGACTATCCAAAAGAATTTAGACATGACCCCCAAAGACTAATATCTTTATAATATCTCTATAAATAAAGGACACCAAGACTAAAGTATAAACAGATTTACTTTTTAATGTGACTTTTTTTCATTTACTTAAAAATTTGCAATCAGGGAATATAAAATGAACATATCAGTCAAAACCGAGTGACTACTCCCCACGAGTTCTTAAGAGTTCTTAACATGTTACAGTTCATTGTTAGAGGCATAATCAAGATCACACACATACACACATTCTTCCCAGATTTCCAACAATTGTTTTGGGATCCACTAGTGAGAGATGCTCTTGTAAACACAAGTTAAACGAATAAAATAGAATAGGATAGGTTAGGACAGGATAGAATAAAATAGAGTAGAATACAACACAACACAACTCAACTCAACTCAAATGTATAGTTTGAAACTAGAGCAATAATATACGAGGTAAAGATAGATATAGATGGTAGATAACAGATACAGAGCTATAGAGAGAGATTTCAATAAATGTGCCTTTAAAAATAAGGTTAGGGGCTTCCCTGGTGGCACAGTGGTTGAGACTCCGCCAGCCGATGCAGGGGACGTGGGTTCGTGCCCGGTTTGGGAGGATCCCACATGCCGCAGAGCGTCTGGGCCCGTGAGCCATGGCCGCTGAGCCTGCGCGTCCGGAGCCTGTGCTCCGCAACGGGAGAGGCCGCAACAGTGAGAGGCCCGCGTACCAAAAAATAAATAAATAAATAAATAAGGTTAATCACAGTATTCCCTCAGATTGTTTAACTTTGTAAAAGTGATACTCCAAGGCTGTCCACGACCCAAAGCAAGTATGTGAATTTTTTCTTATCTATCTATGAGAAGATGAGCACAGAAATTGAGAGTAAATCTTTAGAAACTTTTATAACAGTCTGACAGAAAAACTTCATGACTTTTGAATGTAGTAACAACAATGACAAAGTTTAGAGTTTCATTTTATGCCTTTTTATAATTTTTCTAGTAATTCATTTTTATTATATTTTACAAAAGAATCAAGCTCTGATGGGTTAGAAGTTTCAAAAAGAAAACTATCCATTTTCCACAGGTAGTTTGAGAAGCATGTCATAGAATTATATTTGGTCAAGATGATGCTGTGTATTCTTCCCCTCTCTATGGTTGTACAAATCCACACATTTCGTTAGACTATTATTTCACCTTCCCAGGAATTGTAATTATTCACTTTCACGGTAGGAAAAATCAGAGGAGGTAGGTGAACTGAGAGAAAGTGGAAGACCATCTTCCTGCCTAGCAGCTGCAAGCTAGAACTGTAAACGAGGTATAAATTTAGGAATTCTACGGTCAGTGTTAGGTCAGTAGTTTCCCCTTTTATATCAATTGTCACAAGGTTATTTTTCTTGCATCTCCACACAGTTCTTCCAAACTTTCTTCTGGACTTTATGCCATCACTCACAGATACCACAAGACATCCTCTCCCTTTGACTTCTAGGCTCAAGGGCAGTGAAAATGCGGGGACCCTTTTAGGCTTTGGTGAGTTAAAATGCCATCTGAGATTTGCATCTGTCCCCGCCCCCGCCCCCTTGCTTTGGTGGCACTTATTATATGGATGCGATTTGTTGTCCGTGTAGGGCTGAGCTGACTCCCAGTGGAATATGTATATACTGGAGGTGCTGAAGAGTGTCCAGGGCTAAGGTTTTTCCTGCAAAAACAGAGCTGTAAGCCTCAAGCTCACACCACCCATTTATCTTGCTTAGCTCCAAACCACAAACTGTACAAAAGGTACTTGCCCAGATTTGTTTACATTTCTGTCACGTTTTCTGAAAAGAGAAAAGGGCTAACTTCCAAATTCACTTCTCAGAAAATTGAAAACAGTTAACTGACCTTAGAGAGCATCTGCCTGGCCCCGACGTCACATCCTTGTTTCTTGGTCCACTTGTCTCATGACCAAGCCCCAGAGCTCAAAGCACCTATAAGATATAAAACCACTGCTGATTGCCAGATGTCAGGGTCATTGCCCTTTTAGGCTGACCCTTCTATTAGTAGCAAATAAGGGTGCTTTCTTTTTTTCCTCACCTCTATATCCTCCAACAGGAGATTTTTGTCAGAATATAGTCCACCTTGTGGCCAGGCAGTTCTTCCTCCAGAATTCCTTTAGGTACACTCTGTGAGCTGAAATGTATGTGCTGATGTCCAGTTTAATGCTGTAGATTACACATTTTGAAAAGGAACTCAGAATGGAAGGGATACTAATGTGTCCTCCATATAGTAGATAAAACAGCTGGAAGAGAATTTAAATAATCATTGACTGAACCCCACTTTCCATTGATCTGTAACCCACATGTCCATCAGGACAACTGGAAGTTCCTAAGGATACTTATAGCCAGTTTTGTTAAAAATGACATCATCTTCTAAAGAGGTTTAGGCCGAATGGCTGCCTATATTCCTGTTTCTCAGAGAGTAGAAGTAGTCAGCTAATTTAAAAACAGAAAAAAAAAAATAGAAGGGAAAATAGAGTTCTAAAAAATCCATGTTAATATTTTACAATATAAGGAAAATTAGATGAGCTACAGTTATCCTTCAAATGAGTGTAAAAGGGAAAGGGCTTAAAAGCATCTATTACACATAATAGATGCCTAAAAAGAGAACTCTGGGAATAGCAACGATAAGCTTGTAGGATAAAAGGAAAAAATCTAAAATGTGTCCAATATACTAATTATTGTGAACATCTTAGTGGTTTCTATTAAAAGAGTCTCTTCTAAACCTCAAAATAAAATACAAGAAATTGTAGCCTACAGAGATATGTTTAATATAACAAAATGAAAACATGCATTCAAAGTATAGGCAATAGGGCCAAAAGAGTAATTAATCAGCAAAAGTGTACTAATTAATGCTATTACTATTCCTAAGGGAATACCAATACAATAAACTACCCTCAAATATGTATTAAATAAATAAATATTTAAAATCCATCAAGAGAGAAAAGATGACAACATATCATGAATAAAAAAACAAAAAGATAAAATAAAATTGATTTCTGCTAATATGATAGCAATATAACTAGTGCTTTGGAAAATTCATAAAATTTATATATTTGGATTTAACTGATTTATCAAAAACTAAAAAATATAACAATTAATAAAACTTGGACTAAAAAATGAGAAACCTAGCAAATTCCTTGTACCTGTATAATATCTATTATTTTATTGTGTCTAGAGTGATGTAAATCAGTGTCTGGCTTCCCTAGTAGATTGAGACCTTAGTGGGGATGGTGGATAGGTTATCTTCAGGTTTTGGTTACCTACATAATAAGTACTCAGTAAATGTTTTTAAGTAACGGAGAATGTGAAGAAAAAGAGATTCTTAAGTTACAGGATAAGATCAAGAGATTGAAAACAATATAAAAGGTTAATAGCAACTTAAAAAATTAAAGCACCTAAATCTGACATATTTACTGGGTAATTTTTCCAGGCATCTAAAAAGAAGGGAAAAGAAAAATAAGAGTAAACTTTTATTTTTTGAAAAATGATATATGTCAGGCACCATACTCAGAAGACACTGAAATATCAATGTTTGTGAATGTGATTGTATAAGTAGAAAATAAGAGAAAAATCCTAAAACAAATTAAGTTCCTTTTGTTGTAGGATATCAGAAAACCCCAAGCATTACAATTAAATTCTTAAGTACTGATGACAACTAGAATGTGAAATGAATGGAGTCCATTCCTGGCAGCAAAAACTGAGTACTTATGAATTAATGCATTAAGAAATAGATGCTCATCAAAACACACACACATGTACTACCCTAAATGAATGTACAAGAATACATACATCAATGAAGAGGGAAAGTCTCCGCCTGCATTCTCCTACGTAGCAATCCATTTCGGTGATACTATTCCTGAACCCCATCATCCCCCAACCACACTTCACCCTAACTTCCACCACCAGATTGATTATCCTAAAACAGACACTTCTGATGCATCCTTACTGTTTTTTATTTATTGTATTTATTTATTGCAGTAAGCACATTTAACATGAGATCCACCCTTTCAATAAGTTTGTGCGTACAATGCGGTATTATTAACTGCAGGCGCAATGCCATACAGCAGATCTCCAGGACTTAGGCTGCATAACCGAAACTTTATGCCCTTTGAATAGCAACTCCCCAGTTCCTCCCTCTCCCAGCCCCTGGCAACCACCATTCTCCTCTCTGCTTCTATGAGTTTGACTATTCTAAATTTCTCATATAAATGGAATCGTACAATATGTGTCCTTCTGTGACTGGCTTATCTCACTTAGGATAATGTCCTCCAGGCTCATCCATTTTGTTGCACTCACTTTTTATATTTATTTTCTGATTTCTCCAAACTTACCTACTTTCAATGCCTAGGCCACATGATCCCCACCCCTGCATTTTTCTATTTGTGTGCCTTTCGTGAAGCTTTTCCAGATTTTTCCAACTGAGGCGACCTATCCCTTCATCATATAACATTTAGTCTTATAGTATCTGCAGCCATTTACTGAAACCTGACACTCCATGTGACATTTCTTGTAGGTTTTGCTTGTACTGCAATTTAACAGTCTGTGTGTTTCTGCCGAATGTTTTCAATTCAGTTAAATCTGTGTCCTATACAGCATCTATATCCCTCATCATATGTAGCAGAGTGTCTTACAGTAATTATGCAGTAAATATTATTTAACCCATTGGATGGTTGTAAACTCCTTAAGAGAACATTTCATTTACCTTAGTAACCCCAAGCGCTAGGAAGTATCTGACGTAGTTAAATGCTCAAAAAATGTTGAGCTTTGTGTGGGGATAACCAGAGAGAAAGGAGAATGCAGTGATTTGGCTGAGAACACATTGCTGCATGCAGAGGTCAATACTTAGCTCTCTTCTCATTTGACCTGTCAGCAGCATTTGACCCAGCTGGTGACTCCTCCCTACTGGAAACACTTCCTTCACTAGACTTCTAGGACATTTCCTCTCTTGGTTCTCCTTCTATGTCACTGACTGTTTCTTCTCAGTCTATTTTGCTATCTCTCTGTCTTCTCCCAGCCTCTTCACCTTGGAATACCTCAGGAATCAGTCCCTGGTCCCCTTCTTTTTTGTCCTCTTCTTTTCTAATACTCACACCCTAGGTGACCCCATTAGTTCATGGCTTTAAAAAAATAACTAGGTGCTGATAATTCCCATATATACATACATCTCCAATTCTGACACCTTCATTAGCTCAAACCTATAGTGTTCAGTGCCTACTTGATATTTCCCCTAGGATGTCCAATAAATGTTTCAAATTTAGTATATCCCAAGACGAACTCTGAATCTTCCTCCTTAAGCCTGACCCTCCAGCAATATTCCTCATCTCAGCTAAGGGTGAAAACATCATTCTTCCTGAACCCCAGGCACTTCTGACTATCTCATTCTCTCACATCTCCACCCGTCAGGAAACACCTTTGTGCTCTACCTCCAAACTATGTACAGATGCCAACTTCTCACCTCCCACCCGTCCGCCAACCTGATCTGAGCCATCGTCATTGTTCCTCTGGATTGTTACAGCAGTACCTGCAATTGCTTGCCCACATGGCAGCCCGAGAGATCCTTTGACAGTTTAAGTCAGATCACGTCACTTCTCTTTCACAACCCTGCAACAGCCCTCCATCTCACTCAGAGTAAAACCCAAAGTCTTTACGAGGAAATATACAATTGGACTTCCCATGTTCCTCTCTGACCTCATCTCCTACTAATATTTCCTTCCTGTTCACTCCCCTCTAGCTACAATGCCCTCCTTCCTATTTATTTCAGTTCTCTATTGCTCCATAACAGAATCCCCAAATTAAGTTTTGTTGTCACCTCTGTGGCTCTGTAGGTTGACTTCAGCTGGGCATTCTTGCTTCAGGTTTCTTGTACGGTTGCAGTGCACGGTCAGCTGGGTCTGAAGTCATCTGAAGGTTTAAAGACCAGGGCATCCAAGATACCTGAGTCCTATGTTTGACAGTTGATGCTGGGCTTGTGGACCAGCGCCCCTCCATGTGGTCTCTCTGTGTGCCTCGGACTTCTTACAGCATGACAGCCAGGGGACAGTCAGTGTTCTGAGGGTCAGCATCACGAGAGCAAGTGTTAAAGAGGCAGGAAGTAGAAATTTCCAGGCCAGCTAAGAGCCACACCTGCAACTGGCACAGTGACACTGAAGCCATATTCTATTGGCTTAAGCAGTCACAGAGCCTGGCAGGATTTAAGGACCTGGAGAAATAAACTCCACCTGTTCATGGGAATGGGGCAAAGTCTCATTGCAAAGGAGCATGTGGGATGGGAGATAATGGGGCAATCTTTGGAAAATATACTCCGTGGAGCTATTTTTCAAACACATCAGCTATACTCTCACCTCAGTGCTTTGCACTAGCCTTTCCTTCTGCCACGAATGCTTCTCTCCCAGTATCAGCACGCTTTGCCCACTCGTTGCTTTCAAGTCCTTGCTTTCTCACTTACTTCAGCTCTGCTGATATGTCACCTTCTCCATGAGCCCATCTGTGGCCACCCTATTTAACATTATACATAAACACTCTCCCTTATGACCAGGTGCTCACAATGGCCCATGACATAACCATTGAACTTCAGGTTCCTCTGCTGCCCACAAGTGCCTGAACTGTGGCTTGCCCTCAATTTTCAGCAAGCACTAAACCACTAAGGTGCAGAATATCCCCTTCTTCACAAAACATTCTGAGAATCTGCTAACCACACAGAAAAACATTTCCCCATTAAAAGAGCCCAGTGATGCCACCTGTTCACCCCACCCTATTCACCCACTTGCCCTGCTACCCCACAGATTTCCTGTCAGTTCTTCCCCACTCTCCAAAAAAGAAAAGCCTTTTTTGGTTTAATTTTGAGAGACTTGCCGATTTCTGGGATCAAAACATTCTCCCTATTAGAATAATCATTTTAAATAAAGTCTCTCTTTATCTAAATCCATATTTATTTCGATTTGACACTCAGCACTCTTAGTCCTTTTTACCCTACACCATTTTTTCATATCACTTATTACTTTCAAACATACTGTATATTTTATCTATTTAGTATGTTTCTTGTCTCTCTCCCTTTATTAGAATATAAACTGCATGACAGCAGGATGTCTTTCTATTGTGTCTACTAAATTCCCATCACCCAGTACACACATTGTGGGTGCTCAGAAATCATTTGTCAATTTAATGCATAAACCCTCTCCTGTGGTGTAATGAAAGCAAGTCCATCCAGCACATAAAGATAGAGAATAAAGAAATATTGGCTACTGATCTGGGATCTCATTCTCCACGGCAGGTAATTGAGCCTTTGACACGTTCCTTGAGGCAGTTTCTCCTTTCAATCATGTGGTTCCTATAAAACTCTAATTAGTGTTCTGTCATATTATCCTTAGTCCTTCCTAACTCCTTTCCCTCTCTGCCCTTGAACTTAGCTCAGAGACTGGAACCTGGTTATTTGTGAACAGTTTCCCCTGATGCTGCTGGACCACTGCATTTTCAATCATTTTCTCTTGACATGCTCTTGTTAACTTGTGTTGAGTTTATACCCTGTCTAATCCCAGCCATTAGTCTAGACCTTCCCTATAGTCTGTTACATGTTCTCAGATGTTATATTGTCCTATGGTCTGGACCGTCTTGCTTCCTCTCCAGCTGATCTGTCCACCCGAGCTTGCCCCGCCTCAATGGGCAGGTACACTACTGTTTGTGACCCCTCCTAATCTTCCGCATCCTACTTTAGCAAACTAAGTCCCCGGTAGACACATCCTGAGGCAGAAGGAAAAGAAACTAATCCCTTCTTCATGATCATGCACTGGTAATATTTATGGAGTGAATTTTTGTCAGAAAATCTAAGGGCACAGTGATTTTGTTGTCCAAGTTATTCCTCCTTTCCTAGGATCTAGGCAGAGAGAGAAAGAGAGGGGGAAGGTCAAAAGTCTTAGGATCATAATGACTTTCAATTTGTGACCATATAATTTACCTTGTTATTACCCACTGTTGCTCTTTTAAACAAAAATATCAGAGCCCTATTCAAATGAATGGGATACCAATGCCTCAGAGTTTCCCTCAAGCATTGCTAGTAAAGGGGCAATCTTCAAATTTATTCAAACTGCGTATATCTCTTGAGTTTGCAAAACTGAGCTGGAAATCCGTTAAAGAAAATTTATGGGATTTTGGCCCAGGAGGGAAAGCACGAAAGCTAGGATATTCCAAACTGTGAGGAAAATCTTCCCTCATGTTGAAAAATAAAATTTTGTTTTCAACTCTTCTTTTAAATGTAGGAAATATCTCACACTATCTTTTATATCTTCCCTGTCTTGTTTTCCAATTTTATATCTTCAGATGAGGCAGAGGGTGAAAGAAAAGGCCCTAGAATCCGGGTGGATAGCCTTGGGTTCTACCTTCTTGTGATCAACATCTGAGTCTCATCTATGAGATGTAAATAATAATTTATTTACATGCCCTATGGGTAATAATGTGAATTAAACAAGGAGGGCAAATTGAAAATATTTTTACTAATAGACATATAACCAATTGCAAATTGGAATGTAAAAAACAGTATAAATGGAAATATATTTGTATTGGATAATTAATATTTGTAAATACCATTCCCCCAAAATAATATATAAATTAAATATATTTGCAAAATGAGTCTAAAATTTAACTAGAATAATAAATGTATGAGAATAGCTGAGATCTGATGAGGGGGGAGAAAGGAAGAATAAGAATTGGTTTATCCTATCTAACATAAAACGTATGATTAAGCTAAAACAGACTTCTCAACTGGGGGTAGTTTTTTCCCCAAAAGGATATTTGATCATGACTTTGAGACATTTTTGCTTGTTACTGGTGAGCTGGATGTGCTGCTGATCTCAGTAGGTAAAGGTCAAGGATGCAGGTGAACATCCTGCAATGCACAAGATTTCCCTGGACAACAAAGAATTATCCAGCCCAATATGCCAATAGTGCTGAGGTTAAGAAACTGAACTCAAAGTATTAAAACTGTGGTGCAGGTATGGGGACCAATAGACAAATACTGGTGCAGACTGGAAAGTCCAAGTTCAGTCTCAAGTATACACAAAGGTGTTACATCCGATAAAAATGTCCCACCAGTTTGGGAAAGTACTCAGCAAATGTTAGTGGATCAACTGACTAATGGATTGCAAGGAGTAGAATTACCACCTTATTTCACTCAAAAAGATTCAACATTTTTTATCCAAGTAGCTAAAGAAAAAAATAAAGTGAATAGTAATTTAACCTTGGGGTGGAGAAGCTATTTCTAGAAATAGCATTCATTCTACCTATCATTTAAGATGCAGTGTGTTGCAGTTCCTGAGCCACATCCCTGTGAAGAGGGAAGTGGGAGGGTAAACATTTCTATCTCCTGGAAAACAAAGGAAGTTTCAGCTCTGGGGAGGCTAGCTTATGCCTGCAGATAAGCAAGAGGCCTGATTAAATAGGGCTTTGTAAAAGGAGCTTAAGTTTCACTTCTCAGTCTATGCTTTCAAACAAGAATAAAGAGTGTACCCAAAGAGATATGGATGCTGAAGCATTAAGTCCCAGCTCCAGTGATTAGCCTCTGTCTAGAGAACACAAAGACCCAGAAGTGCACGCGTTGCTTCCCCTACTCATGACTGCAGACCTACATTTTAGTCTTTGCACCTGATTTATTGTTATAAATGTATTATTCTACCCCTTGAAAACCAAATGGATTGGGTCACCTTGATTGATGAAAACAAAATCAACTGCTTTGGTGTCATTTTCCAAGAAAAGGGTGGTTATATTATATATGAGAAAGTAAAAGGATACAATTAGAAGGTGATCCCTCCAGCTAAAAACAAGGAGAGCTTTTCTTTAATATGGCTGCAAGTCCTCCTTTTTGTTTGACGTTTCTCCTTTAAATTCCCCATATATCATCTCTGTGGGCAAACCTGGAGGAAAGAAGCTCAGGTCTGACCTCAAAACTATAACATACAGAACTGTATTTGCAACTATTTAGTTCCAAGGGGCCGTGTACAATTCAATCATAGTTTTGGTTGCGTTTGGAGATGTTCTTCCTAGTCTGTTGTTCCTCATTCACTTATGACTTGTGCGTAGGGATCCATATTGGCCTGTGACATTTTTCGGAAATGGAATATGGAGCTGATCCCATTACTAGTTGCATCACAAGTGAGAAGGCAATAACAGAAGTGGAGGATTTGGGCTCTAGAAAGCAGATGAGTTTCTCTGTTGAGAAAATGAGAGCTGAGCACAGGGATGGTGGATTATATATTAAATGAAGAGATAGAGTATCAAATTAGACAGCACAGCCTGTTGTATCAATATTTCAAAAAACATTTCTAAACCTGCAAAGAATATTTCTAAACCTTTACATATAAATACAATCATGGGTTTAAGTATCAAGATATTTTAGGACTACAGTAAGTGTACAGAGGTTGGACAAACTTTCCTTGACAATACTGTCTTTCTGTAAAAAGATTTCTCAGCCTGCTCCAATCCTCAGTTCCTTCTCTGAATTATCCACATTACCTGCTCAATCATTTGTTTTTTACAAAATTTCCTTTATTTTTGCCATTTTAAAAGAAATTTGAATTGTCATTTAATTTGGCATATAACTGTGCCTGGGCTTTCCATGTTGGTTTTGAGCAGCTTGAGGGCAGGGATTTTGCTTATTTTGTATCCTCCAGAGTATAAAGCATAATTATTTCTGCCCAAATAGTGGCATTTATGATTTTAAATTATAACTGATTAATGAATCCATACAAGTGAGTGGAAGATAGAATAATATCTCATCTACCCAGAATTCACTGCTCCAGTAGTCTTATCTTTTTGAAACATATGAAAGAACCATTAGAAAAAGAAAAGCTTTCAAACATCCAAAAAGGATATTATGAAGTTCATTTGTACCATCTTAAATGAGGATGAAATAACTAAAGGGAAAAACCTGAGATGGTTACAGCTAGGAATTATTTTAACAGTGTGACACAGGAATTAGTATAGGGTAAATAACTTTTGACCCAGTGAAGCAGACTTTTTTCAGATAGCATGAAACCTGGATTTTTTTTTTTCTTTTCATCAAAGGCAAACAGCCTACACCCCTCTCCTTGCTGCAGAGAGAAGACACTATTCCCAGATAACAAGGAGCTTTTCCAATATAATTTTGCAGAATGTACTCTGGAGAGGTTGGCGGGGAACCCTCAATTTTCAGCATTTTCATAGCTGTGTGCAGTAGGAAAAAGAATGGCTAAAAGAAATGAATAAATGAAGCCTCTGCTCATAATGGGTATAGGAGGAATTATGGACAAAGAGTTTGAAAATTCTCTGGAGTTAGATCTTCAACACAGAGATAAGGTAATGACTTTCATGAAACAAAAATATCTGACGTATCTGTCATAGACAAGTATGAAACACAGAAGTGATTAAGCAAAACAGGTAGAATCAGACATGCATCAGTAAGAACATCCAGGCGAGAGCAAGAGAGCAATACTGCCCTTAATATATTACTGAAGGGTTCACCATCACCTAAGTGAAGAGGTATGGGAGGTATCAACCAGTTATGTTACACCTACATCAGGATATCACTGGTACTCTGAGATGGTATATCATTGTGCTTAAGTAAACCATTTAGCAAGCCATTCATAGCTGATCTTATATATTAAATTAGTCATTCTCAGCTGGTTCTTTGCATTAACTTTTAAAAGGATCAAGTAAAAAGCACCATTCAGGTATTGCCGGAAAGAGGTTTTCTACAGCAGTTCAGATCCAGTTTAGTTGCTCAGAGTGACAGAAGCTCACACATTGAGATAGAAATGACTCAATAATTTTTCCCTCTGAAGTTTATAAACGGAATGAAATTGCTACTAGAAATGCAAAGAAAAATCAAGTTAAAACCCCTGATAGGGCTTCCCTGGTGGCGCAGTGGTTGAGAGTCCGCCTGCCGATGCAGGGGACACGGGTTCGTGCCCCGGTCCAGGAAGATCCCACATGCCGCGGAGCGGCTGGGCCCGTGAGCCATGGCCGCTGAGCCTGCGCGTCCGGAGCCTGTGCTCCACAATGGGAGAGGCGACAACGGTGAGAGGCTGGCGTACCACAAAAAAAAAGAAAAAGCCCTGATAAAAATAAAATAAGTCAATTTTGTTAAATTTTTAAACGTGCATTTTAAAACCTAAATTTCCAAACCCCCTTTCTGACGTTGATATTGGTAACTTAAATAGGGTTAAATTAAAAAGCAGTGTTTGGGTTTGACGGTGACAGAGCGTGGGTTCTAGACCGCTCCCTGTCCTCCCTACTGTAAACAACCATAAGACTGGACAAAATATACGAAGCATTTTCGGAGGAGAACCGCGAGAGGTGTGGGGGTGTGGAGGGACAGGGCCACTGGGGAGCTGTAACGCCAGCCAAAAAGAAAACGCATGTGGTGAGCTCAGTGCTTTCCCGGCCTTCTGCCCTGAGGAACGTTCAGGGCTGCCACATGTCCCCAGAAACAAAGCCCACGGAGAGAACAGCAGTCTTGCTGGGCTGAGGAGGCAGAGGTTAGTGCTGAAGGCTGTTAAAGCCACTGGAATTTGCAGGGCAGTATATACCAAAGAGAAGGGCCCTATGCAGACGGAGTCCCCAGAAAGACACAGGGGAAATCTCCACGGATCCCTGCCCAGGGCAGGACTGCACACATGTGAAGTGGCTCTTCCAGAGCTGAAGGGAAATACCGCAGGGCTTACAGACTGTTTCTGCGTACAAAGGAGGCAAATTAGAATCCGGTAACTGTTGGTGGGAATGTAAATTGATACAGCCACTGTGGAGAACAGGATGGAGGTTCCTTATAAAACTAAACATAGAACTACCATATGACCCAGCAATCCCACTACTGGGCATATACCCTGAGAAAACCATATTTCAGAAAGAGTCATGTACCACAATGTTCACTGCAGCTCTATTTACAGTAGCCAGGACATGGAAGCAACCTAAGTGTCCATCAACAGATGAATGGATAAAGAAGATGTGGCACATATATACAATGGAATATTACTCAGCCATAAAAGGAAAGGAAACTGAGTTATTTGTAGTGAGGTGGATGGACCCAGAGTCTGTCATACAGAGTGAAGTTAAGTCAGAAAGAGAAAAACAAATACCATATGCTAACATATATATATGGAATCTAAAAAAAAAAAAAAAAATGGTACTGATGAACCTAGTGGCAGGACAGAAATAAAGATGTAGACATAGAGAATGGACTTGAGGACATGAGGCAGGGGGAGGGGAAAGCTGGGGGGAAGTGAGAGTAGCATTGACATATATACACTAGACTACACTAACTATGTAAAATAGTTAGCTAGTGGGCAGCAGCCGCATAGCACAGGGAGATCAGCTCAGTGCTTTGTGACCACCTAGAGGGGTGGGATAGGGAGGGTGGGAGGGAGACGCAAAAGGGAGGGGATAAGGTGATATATATATATACTTATAGCTGATTCACTTTGTTATACAGCAGAAACCAACACAGCATTGTGAAGCAATTATACTCCAATAAAGATCTGTTAAAAAAAAAGAATTCAATAAGTAAAAATAAAATAAAAGTATGCAATTTAAACAACACACTTCTAAATACCACATGGGTCACAGAAGAAATCACAAAGGACATTTAAGTATTTCAAACAATCAAAATGAAAAGGCAACATATCATAATGATAAAAAGGCATAAAGAAAGGTAAAGAAAAGGTAAAATTTTAGGAAGAGGCTAAAGCAGTGGTAGAGGAAAATTTGCAAATTTAAATACTTATATGTAGACCAAAAAAAAAAAATAGCTAAGAATCATAAATGACCATCTGTCCATAAATGATGAAAAATGAGATACCAGAAATAATCACTAAAGCTTTGTAGCTTCTACTTGAACATCCTTTGCATGTTATTTTTTGAAACCAGGTCCTCTGATTGTTTTGGTTTACTTTTGTAAAATTTATTTCTACTTTTAAATGTTCAAGAGACTTTAAAAAGGCCCAAAGGCCCAAATATGTCCAGGTTTAATATAATATCAAGCCAAGGTGGTATCTGTTGGTTCCTCCATTGCCAAAACCTTGATTTGATGCTGGTTAATTATACACCTTGATAATTCTTCTAGCTGGGTAGTGGTGATGTCCTCTGATTCCTGGCATCTTCCATAAATGGCAAAACAAGAACAACAACAACTAAGAATCAGTGATTTGTGTTTCCATTATAAAAGGTTAGAAAAAGAAGAGCACAGTAAACCCAAAGTAAATAGAAGGAAGGAACTAATAAATATGAAAACCTAAATCAATAAAATAGTACACAAACTTTATGGAAAGTAAGAAAGGCAAAAATTTTATCTTTGAAAAGAACACCAAATATGTCCAGAGTGCATATAATGTGCCACTTCTTATGCTATCTCTTACTCAGATTAAAACAAGGCAGTCCACTCTGCCCCTACCCTCAAGTTCATCATATTTGAAGTTTCACAGATGTTTTTCACAGGATGGTTCAACTATAAAACTAGCTGGAAGTTTATCTAGTCCAGCAGTGCCTAGACCATAATAGGAGCTCGACCAATATTTATTGAATAAATGATTGAATTATTTCCTTTAACAGATGAGGAGGTCCAGTGAGAGGAAGGGACTTCCCTCAAGGTCACCAGAGTCTTTAAGTGGTGGATCCTGGATTCACAACTTACCTCTGGACTCTGGGTTTTGTCCTCTACACCAGACAATATTTTCTACCTTAACCAGATCAGACTGTAGTTTCAAACCTCTATGCCTCTAGAGAACCCTAATAGCTAGTTCTGTTTTGGTTTTTTGAATTTTATTTTATTTTTTTTATACAACAGGTTCTTATTTTATTTTATTTTTATTTATACAGCAGGTTCTTTTTTTATACAGCAGGTTCTTTTACTTTATTTTTTTTATACAGCAGGTTCTTTGATTTTATACAGCAGGTTCTTTGTAATTTTATGCAAATTAGTGTATATATGTCAATCCCAATCTCCCAATTCATCCCACCCCCCCACTTTCACTAGTTCTGTTTTTAAATTGCCCTGGCAGCCCATCTTACAGCGACATTTCATTAACATTCTTCTTCTTCTTTTTTTTTTTAAATATCAGCTTGCTAGCCAGGGAGTCCATTGAGAGATGAGAAAGGGGAGAGTTAATGGGCCCAAAAACTAACATTGGAACTTCCAACTCCAGGCAGGCAGCACAGGTGGAGCTGAACTGTGTTTACCCACTCTAGCAGCCACCCTTCTCAAGCTCTCTCCCCTCCCTAGCACTGCTCCTTCTAGTAGATTGAACCTGTTGAACCAAATTTTCCTGAGACAGAGTTCAGGTATAATTGAGACTTCCCACCAGTGGAGAAATTCCAATGGAAATCACCATGAAATTGAAATTGAAATTGAAATTTGAGTTTTGAAATTAAAGGGAATTTCCTTTACAATGGAAATCACAGAAAAAAAAATAATATTGAAACAGGAGGGAAGGGGGCAGGGCACAACCTTTGAAAGAATGACAGAGCCCAAGAACATGACAAACTGATTAGAACCAAATGAGTCCAAGATGGCTGACAAGTCAACTTCCACTAGACCTTGAACCTCAGTATACGCTCACTGTAACACATCAGCAAGCTAAATGACACACCCACAGGCACCATGACAGTTCCAAGACCGACCATAAGGATAAAAAAAGTGGGTGGTGGCCCAATTCCTGGAAATCCCCACCCTTTCCTGAAATAGCTGGAACACTCCTCCCACTCATTAGCCTATGAAATTACCCACCACTATAAAAACTGACAACCCCATACCCTGATGCCTTTCTCACCTTCTGAGATGGCCCACACTCTATGGAGTATGTTTCTTCTAAATAAATCCACTTCTTACCTATCACTTTGTCTCTCACTGAATTCTTTCTGCACTGAGACTTCAAGAACCCGAGCTTCATTAAGTCCTGAAACCAGGTGTGTGATCTCAGTTGGAAGACTGTGGGTTTTGGCTGGGTTGGAGTCCCGGCCGTGTGGATTCAAGTCCCAATCTGGGTTTTGGCCGAGTTCGAGTTCTGGCACGGGGTGTCAAGTCCCAATCTGAGGTGCACTGTTTCAATATTGTCATAATCCAAGTAGGATCAGCAAATGGTCAGATTATAGCAACTCAGGTCACAAGGAGGCAGGAAGAAGCCAGCACTATGAGAGAAATGGTAGGAGACTTAGGAAGGAAGTGCTTTTAGGGGCTGGCACGTGAAAAGGCATAACGTGGTTTACCTCGTAAACAAATATATAAAATAACAGTCAGTACTTATGTAGCATGAACTGTAAGTCAGGAACTGTTCTAAACACTTTGTAAGATAAATGTTAAATTATTTAATCTTCACAACAACCCTCCCATATAAGTACTGTTATTATCCCCATTTACAGATGGTAAAACTGAGTCAAAAAACTCACTTAAATTCACAGAGCTAATAAGTAGTGCAGTCAGGCTTTAGATGCAGGCAGTCTGGTTCCAAAGTCCATGCTTAACACTGCCCCCCACAACACACACACACAAAGAATCGCTCTGGGTGTATGTATGGACATGAGCTCCTGATCAGATAGGCAGACCAGCTCCTGAATTCTCTTCCAGAGGCTGAAACCCTGCAAAATAATGACAAACACTCACTGAAACTCAAGCTTTGCTAACAGTTAAGTGTATAAATACCAATTATATCCATTCCTTCCTTCCTCCATTTATTTGTTACTGATCATTTGACCAACTAAGGAATGTGTAGATATGAACTAAGTTAGTGATCGGAAGGAATAGAAGACTGTTTTGGGGGAGTGCATCACAAATATTTATTTAGCATCTACTACATGCTAGTTTCACAAATTGGAGACTGAATAGGATTTAGAGAGGGATTTAGAGAATATTTACATAGCAGGTATCTGTGATTAGAAGGTATCTAAGTTCTGTGCCAGTCATGTCATGTTGTCCCCGCTCTTATGGAGCTTACATCTAAAAGGAGAGACAAATATATATATATATTTAACATCTTTATTGGGGTATAATTGCTTTACAATGGTGTGTTAGTTTCTGCTTTATAACAAAGTGAATCAGCTATACATATACGTATGTCCCCATATCTCCTCCCTCTTGCGAGGAGAGACAAATACTAATCAACTTATCCATTAGACAAGGTATAGCTGCAGAGTGAGGCACTCTGAAGGAAAGGAAGGCAAGTATTAGTGATTCACACAGGAAGCTGAGCTGGCCCTGGGCAGCCTGCCTCGAGAAGGAAAGGCTTGGGCTGAGAGCCCCCAAGAATGAAAAAGCTTTCCTTGATGACACAAGAGTGATACAGAGAAAGTTCTAGTCAGAAGAAGCAGCACTTGCAGAGGCAAGAGGGAGCAGGCTCCGAAGCTGCAGGGCGCGCGCCGGCCCCACGGCAAGGCTGCAGGGCGCGCCGGCCCCACGGCGAGGCGCAGGGTGGAGGTGACCGGACGCTGTAGCGGGAAGCAGAAGGCGGGCCACGCAACATCTGAGAGCGCCAGGTCTTCGTGCAGAGGCCCCGGGAAGCCACGGGAGGACGTTCACACAGTAGTGACATGAAACAAGCAACACCCGATGCACCCAGGGAGTGACTAAACAAATAATGAAACTCAGATCCTTCTTCCTCCGGACCTCCAACCTCACTGCATGCACACCAGCATATGAAATTCAGCCAGTAGAGGTCCTCGCCAAGCCCCCAGATCAGGAGCCTCAATGCTGGCAGAGGCTTAGACATCTAGTCACCCCACCTACTAGGTAAGCACTAACTTGCCCTCTCTGAGGCCCAGGCAACCTCTAACCCGTGTGAAACTAGATATCAGGACTCAGCCTAGGCTTAAGAGCTGGGTAATCTCCTGCAAGTTAAGTCATCTCCATGAGTCTCTGTTTCTTCAACTGCACAAAAGGGGATTGTAGTGTCAATTGATTATTAAGATAATGTAGGTAATCTTTCCAGCACCACCCAGTCTTTGGTATGTGCCCAATAAGTGACAGTTTTATCTGAATGCATTCATTCTGAGTGATATCATTCACCCATTTGATCCTCACAATGTGGAATGGTTATTATTTACCCCACTCCATTTTGCAGGTGATAAAACAACCGAAACCCAGACTAGTTCAGTAGCCTGCCCGTTGCCAACAAGTGATGGAAACATGCCTCACACCCACTTCATTCTGCTTGCAAACCAAGTGACTCTGCTCTCACATTTAGTTAGGAGGAGCCCTGAGAATCATCTGTGCGGAGGACACCCAAGCAGGTAAGAGCAAATAGTAAAACACACACACACACACACACACACACACACACACACAGGAGATGGTTAGAGTGCCTCTTCCAGCAGGCAGGGTCAGTGAGGGAGATGGGGTGACGCCTGGATGAGCCCTGCCACGGAGAGAAGTCTCGTGGGGGCTACGGTGCCTGCATGAGCTCACGTGCCATGAAGCTGGCATCCTGTAAGTGCGTGTGCCGACGATTATGCCGATCAACACTGCAGGGGCTAACTGCAGAGACGAGACACGGCCACCTGCACATTTGTACAGCTTCTCAGGTTGTAGGACATTTCAAGGCTGGGAAAGTATGTTATTGCTTTGCTAAAGCCTCTCTCTCTTTCCCTTCCTTTTGTAGCACACATCGGCTGTTTCTCAAGCAATTTCAATTCAAAGTAATCAGTTTGCCATTGTGGCCGAATTTGGGGTAGCCCCACCTGAGCCCCCAAACATCCATCCATCCAACCACTATGTACTGTGTGCTTTCTATGTGCCATGAAACCTTCTAAGCACTTTCAATATTTACTTTCGCTTTCATCTTCACACCAACAATTTGAAGCTTAGGTGCTGCCACTTGTCTGAGATGTGACCCAGATGGGAAGAGGTAGAGTGAGAACTGTAATCCAGGTGTCTCTAAAGCCCGTGCTTTCATAACCATCATATTATACTCTCGTCCCAGCTGGTACACAGCTAAAAGTCAGACTATGAGAAGTGATAGACAGTAATACAGATACGGGAGAGAAGATGCATTTAGACAGGTGAGCCTGCAAGGCTTCTGGAGAAAACACAAGTTAGCCTTTGGAGTGCCCAGACTCACTGCCAGATCGAAAGCTCAGCAATTTTGTTCGCGAGAGAGAATGGAAGGGGCCCAGGCTCCAGAGTCAGCAGACTTGGGTTTAAGTCCTGTCTTCATCTATTACTAGCTGTGTGACGTTGGACACCTTACTTAACCTCTCTGAACCTTCATTTTATCAGTGTGAGAGACCTCACTGACTTGTTGTGAAGCTTAAAGAAACAATGAAACTCGTCTAGTCCAGTACGTAATAACATAGTAGACGTTTAACAAATGATGCTTGGTTTGAGCCAACTCAAAATCTCTCGGTTATAGTAAGAAAATGGAGAAAGTTTCATTAATCAGCTTCTCTAGTGTATGCCTTAGAGAAGGCTGAGCCAAAGAAGGACTTTGCTCTTGTCCTTGTATCTCATATTGCACTATTGGTCACAAAACCTGTGCACTTGCACATGCACACATGTAAATACACACACAGGCCCACACACGTGCACAGACACTCAGGCACGAGAGCCACAGACCCACAGAGCAGAAGCACTCAGAGTGCTTAGGCGCTATGATAAGCTTTCACATGGAGTTCGGTGCCATAGTGTTCTTAATTAAAATCTCTAAAGAACTCTCAGTGTTTACAGTCTCACCACCCAAAGCTATATTTACGTTGTTAATTATTTAAGTTGCAGTGAATAAGAAAGAATGCCCAGGCTTCCCATAAAATTTCCAAAAATTAAACCAGGGAAATGGGCAATAAATGTCATTTGAAATGGTCCCGCTGCCAGTCAGTTGCAGGACAACTGTAAAGTAATAGGGCATGAGATGCTTCAACAATGCCTAGTTAGTAACAATATGAACACTTTCTTGGGAAAAATGGCGATTACACGGTACAGACACTCAGCAGTCATCATCAAAGGCCTGTTACCAATACTAGCTAATTCATCTTGCCCAGGAGGAGGCTGCACAAGTCCTCACGGAGAGACAGAGAGAAACAAAGGTCAAGTAATGAACTGGCAAATCCTCTATCTGCTTAGCATCTTTGAACTGCAATTTGAAGATCTCAACCTAGAAGCATCCAGGAGGGGTCCCCAGGAAAGGCGAGAGGATTTTTTCTTAATAAGTGACTTGCCCAGGTGATGTGTAAGTTAGTGTGGTGAACTCTTGGCATCCTCCTGATCTGCCATGTCTCACATCCCAGCTGCCCCTGAGAACTTCCCTCCCTGAAATGCTGTCTCGGGCAGACGCACACTCTTGTCTGTGTCAGCCCTGTCCCTTTTTCTCGGCAAGAAGGCTTTTGATCACAAACATACTAAACCAGTGGGGGAGGAGGGAGAAATATTCCTCTTTCCCTAAAGCCACACATATTTTATTAGAACACGGTTCACAACTTTTGGTTTCAACCCAACTATAAGGTCTAGAAGTATTTCTGGAATATGACTGCTTTTGATTCGGTGAAAATACGAAAAAAGGAGTGAATTATTTCTTGTATGTACTAATTTAATCTCCATTAAAAATGTTTGAATAACAGTAAGACAGTGGAGACGAAGAAAGGGGAGAATGAAGAGGAACAGAAAGAGGAAGAATAAAAGGGAAAAGAAGGAAGATGAGAGGATGAGGAATGGGGAGGAAAAGCAACAGCAGAATGAGTCAGGCCTGAACTGCAGTGCTTTGTGGATGTTAGCTTTTAACCAACTGCTATGAGGTTGGGATAATTATCATCCCCATTTTAAAGATGGTGAAACTAAGGCATGGAAAGGTTAAGTGTCTTCCAAGATCCCATAGCTAGTAAAATGGTGATCCAGGTCCTGAACTCATCTCTACTTGATCCTAAATTCGTAGTTTTTTCCATAACCACTGCCTTCATGATGAGTTTCTTTGCCACCTCCTAAGCTGCCTCTAAACCCTAGTTTAGTTTGAGATCTAGTTCCAGGTCAAACCAAATACTATTTTCTTAGAGAAACACATACACTTCCTGGAAGAGGATTCATTATTTGTCTCTTCAGTATCACAAAAGAGGAAATAAGACCACAGAATATTGAGAAGATAAGCTTTAGGGTTTGATAAAGTTAGATCCAAAAATTCTAGATCCTGTGCCTTGTCTACAAAGTGAGCACAATAATAGTACCTACATTATGAGGCTGCTTTGAGGATTAAGTGAGCAGATACTTAGTGCCTCACATGTAGAAAGCATTCAATAATTGTTAGCTATGTTTTAAACACATACTGCCATATTAATGATTGATAATGATCACTCCTTCGCTGGAGGTAGTGTGCTCTGTTGAACCATGCTGGCTTGGAAGTCACATAACCTAAATTTCAATCCTGCATCATCTAATTACTCTCTATGAACCATTGGGGAGCTACTTAGCCTCTCTGTGCCTCAGTTTCCTCATTAGTAAAAACAGTGTGATCAGTGTGATAATCACATCTTCATGATATTTTTTTAACTTTCAGCCATTTTTTTTTTTGGCCACACCTTGCGGCTTGTGGGATCTTAGTTTCCTGACCAGGGATGGAACCCAGGACCTCAGTAGTGAAAGCACAGAGCCTTAACCACCGGACCACCAGGGAATTCCCTGCATGATTTTTTCAATAGATTTGTTTGTAGGGTTTGAATGAGACAATGCATGTAGGCATTAAGCCTGGCACCTGGACAATAACAAGAGCTTGAGAAATATTAACCAGTGATATTCATTCCGAGTAGGCATACTTAGTACACAAAAGAAATTCAGTCCATGTTCAAATCCTAAAATCAACAAAGTTAATTTGCTATTTGCTCAACAAACATTTATTGCAAATCTACTCTATAGAAGGCAGTGTCTTCTGTGCTACAGATTCAGACATAAATAAAACACTGCTCTCAGCTGAAGGAATAGTACAGACAAACACTTTGGGTATAAACAATGGAATAAGGATCCTTAGATATGTGTGGACTGGGAGACTCTTCTTTTTCAGGCCATGTTGAATGAAGGAACAAAGTATGTTGCAGTTCTTGAAGTCTCAGGAAAACACATTTTATCCAACTTCCTACCCAATGTAAGAGTTCATTTAATCTAAATTCTTACCTCAGTAGTAAAGACATTTTGATGAACCCTCTTCCATGAAGTGATAAGCTGTTTTTAAACATTTCTACAAACAGGAAGCTTTGCGAAGCAGCTGCTTCCACGGTCCAATAGCTTTAAAGCTCTTCCACCGAGTGATTATACGGAAGCCTGGTCCCCTTGAAATGTCCACCTTTGGTCATTGTCTTTTTCTGGAGCTGGGCAGAGTCAGTGTAACCCCTTTCCAACCAACAGGTCTTTCCCACACTTCCACTCCCCCTTCTGAGTCTTTGTTTCCTTAAGTGAAACTTGCAGATGCACTGTGATGAAAACCCAAGAGATATGAGCATCTCAGTGGGGAGCTTCCAGACGGCAGGAGCCATGACTAGGTCTGTGCCCTGGAACTCAGCACCCCACAGCTTAGTCTCAGCATTTTCTCTCCCCAAAGGTCCGTGTCAGTCCTGTCGGTACTTGTGAACCGGGGCAACCCTACCAGAGTCCTCTCCCTTTAATCCTTTCTGGTGGCATAACTCATGCTCATATACTCATTTAACAGTGACTTGTTGAGTTTCCTCTATGCCCAGAAGTGTGGGTAATGGATTACCTGTCCACTTCACATTCACGGCTAATTTTTGATATCAGTGAACTGTTTTCCCCCACCTGAGAGAGCAAAGTTCAGTGACGTAGACAGTATGATGAGCATAATTAGGACATGAGGATTAAACTTCAGGTGGATATCCAGAACTGTTAACATCCCCAGAAAAGTTCATTAAAACCAACTTCTTACCCAACTGAGAAATCCCTACTTCCACATTCCTCACACATGCTCTTGAGCATCTCTGGAAAGAGGGGGTTTATGAAGCAACTGCTTCTACTGCTTAATAATTTTAATGTTCTTCCATAACAGGGTAATTTGAAATTTGCCCCTTTGTCACTTCCACCCCTGGTCATTGTCCTTCCCTCTCGAGCTAGAGAGACTGAACGCAGCCCCACTTCTGCAAATAGATGTCTGCATGTTTGAAGATTTCTCATGCTTCCATTTGCATTTCTGGATCTTTGCTTCTTCAGCCTAAAACTTTACAGCTCATCAACTGTTCCTCTCTGAAAATGATGTTCAGATTCCTCATCACATGAATGTCTTAATGTACTCATTTTTTTTAGTATTTCTCTTAGGCTATGGCATCTAAATCTCAACAACGCGAACAGTGCCAAGCCTTTAAAGAAGGGATAGCTAATTCCATAATCTCACAGTGGAATTTTCAGTAGCAAAGTCTTCTGTGCAATGAAAAGGCCATGGGTCCTCTGGGAATCCACTTAGTGGATTCTTTGCTCTTACAGAAAAATGAAACAATGACCCTGGGAATATTGTTTATTGACCCTGAAGGATGCTGGTATCATTCTGATTCGCCGATGAAGAGGTTATTCACCCACACCTCATTCCCTTAAGAGTCAACTCCCTGAATGAGCCATAAGGTTAATTCCTAACACATGTTCTTCAACCACTACCTTATGTGCCAGTCCCAATCCAGATGGCATTTGGCTTAACACTTTATTAGCTAACAGAATGGAGATCTCTGAAAATGAGACTTGTCTGGCTTCTCCTTTATATACATTTGGACTAATTTTCAGTAACCTAATTAAACCGTTCTGTGATTGACAGAAGCTTGTGACAAGCAGATCTGCTGATGGAACTAAATATTTTCAGTTTTCCCTTCAAGACAATAGACATCCAGAACAATTTTAGAGATCAGAAATTTGGTGAAAGTAGGAGATCATTTATAAAAAGATATGAGCATGAAAACAGCATCAGATGAGGCCCCTGACTTGGCAGAGGAAGAAGCCCAGAAAATAAATGGACAGAAATGGTCCTCTGTTTACTCTGCAGGAAACAAAATTCCCCAGACAAATGCACAAATACATCCTTGGACAAATACCTTTACTCTTGCAGTGAAAATCAACACCCTTTGCTGAGCCCCACAAAATAGCATGGAATGTTGCAGTGAGCACTGACCTCGGAATCCATAGACGTGGGTTTCAGGACTTACTCTGCGTCTTATTGGCAAAGCATGTCAGTCTCCTCTTTGAACTTCAGATAATGTTAGCTAGTTGCTTACCAGTCTCAAAAATTATTGAATGAGCTTCAAGTTATATGGGTGGATGAAAAGGCTTTGTGTTACTGTGAAATGTTATAGAAAGGTGAGACATTAATAACACCAAATTCTGCCTCATATAATTATTTGTACACACTTCCCACTTGAATGCAAATGCTGAACAGCAGGAATTGCTGTCATCTCAGCCTCCTCTGTATCCAGCATAGTATCTGTCGTAGTAGGAACTTGATAAATGTTTGCTGAATTGAATTCCATGGAATTGAATTACTAACTTGCATGGTCTTTGGGGGCAATTGTAGAATCTCACTTTACATCATCACCATCACCTTGCTGAAAGCTGACGTGAAAAAGTGTGCAATAAATGGTGAGTGAATGAATGAATAAATTGAGAGGACTTGAAAAGATGGTTTCCAAATCTGAGTGCCCTTTACAACTACCTGGGGTGCTTTTAAAAATCAGGCTCTGGGACACTGCCCCACAGATTGATTTAAAAGTTCCCCAGGATATTCTAATGTACAGTCAAGGTTGAGAAATAATGACTTAAAGCAATAGGAAAATATAAGGAAGACATCACCTTCCCTCTTTTAACTACCGTAGAATTTAGATTCTTGAGTGGAATAAAGCATTCTGAAAGCCTATGGCACTCGAAAATGGAAGAGTGGTGTCATTACTGCTTTTTAGAAAATACTGTCAAGAAGTGGTTTTCTAGACTTTTGCCTGATGGACCTCTTTCTTGGCAGCTACACCTTGGCAGACGTTGACCTCGCTATGGCTGAGCTGTGAATGCAAGATCAGCCACCAAGGCAATTGCTCTGGACTTCTGCTTGGCCCTAATGTTCTGGGAGGCTGCCACCTTGTGGTCAGTCTTAAGTGACCATTACAGCAGCTTCCTGAAAGCTGGCACAACTCAGACTTCCGTAAGGTTTTCTCTTTCTCAGATTACATGCAGAATCCTAGTGGTATATATTCTGATATTTCTAGAAAATTAAATAAGGAGGAGAGGGTTCTGGATGCTCCATGATGAAGAGAATGCTGTAGATATTAACACCAGGCATGATATAGAGGTTATATAGAGCAGGTAATTTGTCTATCACTGTTGAATAACAGGTGACAGAGGTCAAGAGAGGACAACGTACTCAATAAGAAACCAGGATTCATTTCCAGGGGGAAAGTATCGGCTGTGTCAAACCCATTATAAACCTTTATTTCCATGAGGAAGAAAAGTAGGACAGCAATATGGCCATAATTCCCATTTCACAGGTAAAGAGACTGAGGCTCCAGGAGTTAACTGTCTTTGTGAAAGTTGCATGGCTAACTACTAGATGAATTTAAACTGGAAACCAACTTGTTAAGCCAATATCTCCTGAGAATGAGATTTCTTTTTATCATAAAAGAAAAAGTTCAGGGGAAAAATTTTAATTTCAAGATTGGACTAAAGTGTGTGTTTGTGGGAAACAAAACACACATACCCACACATTTTTTAAAACCTCATAAAGAGGACTAGTTGGATGATAGAAACTTCTACTTCATGAAAAATTATGCTTTGTAATACTATTAAGGAAACGCATTTTCTTCAAAGACACAAACTAATTCAGACAAACATCTATATTTTCAAGTCCTATCAGACCTGCTATAATGAATAGATAAGACTCCCTGGTAAAGGCACCTGGAATCTTAATATGAAATATGAATTATATTCTGCACACCAGCCTGATTTTTCAAGCAGATTAAATGTATGAGAAGTGGAAAAGCTGTCCCTGTGGACATACAGACCTGGGTTTGTGCGTCAACTCTTCCACTGTGAACTGCAAAATCTTGCAGAATTTTCTTTAACGCCCTAAACTTCAGTTTCCTCATCTATGAGTAAGAATGAGAATGACAACTTACTAATAATTCTTATTGCTGTTAAATTAAAGAATGTACCCATACAGAGGTCCTAAAATGGGAAGCACCAAAATATTAAATGAATAAATGAAGAAGAGTTTCCCTTATCCTATGATTTTTGTAGAATGTTTGGCTAATTGATCACATTGCTAATGAGTGGGGTACAAATTACTTCGGTGCTGCACCACTCTAGATGTCCAGGATTTTATAAGGGTTCAAAAAACAAACCAGTCACATCATTAGAATAAAATATAAAAGGATATTTTAGGCAGCTAAGAGGAGTTGGGAACTTTGCTAAATGGATCAGTGCAGTCTTCATAGTGGGTTAAATTTCACATTTGGACCCAGTTTTAGGAAATAATTTATTGGAATAACAGCTTTAGAAAGCAGCCCTGTACTCAGCTACCAAGAAGGCTCTGTTTTTTGATTTCTGCCTGACTGGGTCATGAGTCAGCTGGTATCTAGAAAGAAGAAACTGGGCATCAGTTACCACAGGTCATGCACTCAGAAATCACTGTTGATTTCAGAAGCTGAGAAACAAAGACCTCCCAGAACGTCTCCAGGCCAGACACTACACACGAGATATTGAAGAGGAAAATTTCTGTTGAAACTAGGAAACCTTCCTAAGGGCTACCTATGAAATGCTTTGTCTGTCTTCCGTCTTTGAATATAAATGCTTGTATTAATCTTGTTACTTTTGTTCCATCCTGTATCTAGTAGAAGGAAGGAAGTACCTGAGTAGGATCTATATTTACACAGCACATGGGAATGGGAGGACTAGAGATAGATGAGCAAAGTCTTTAAAACTGAAATCACTACTGTTTTCAGAATGGAGTCTTGACTTAATGACTTAGAATAGTGAAAGCTATTGGTATTCAATTCATTATCAGGTAATTTTAAAGGGAATAAGACATTGCTACAGCATATCAGGAAATGTCAATGTCAGCAATGCAAAAGATGCTCAACTATGCCTTCTGTTCTAAGCTGGCAGAGTAGATATTTACCTATAAGTGGTAGTTTGAAGAGCACAGGATAAGCACAAACCTCCTTAACTGCAAAGGACTTCCCTACCAGAATTCTACAAAGCCTGACATTCTTATTTTTTTTTCCAGTTTAAACGTTGTCCCCAAAAGGACTCTATTAAAAAGCAAATATGTTTCCTTGGGAGAAGCCCTATTTGGCCTGGGTTACTTTATCATGTATAGAGAAAAAGAAAAACAAACCCAAAAAACTTGTAGAAGAAGTTGAGGAAAGTGGGAAGAAAGGGAGGAAAGAGAAGGAGGAGAGATAGAGAGGCAGGCTACCAATATCTATTCATCCAACCTCTAGACCAGTCTGTCCAGTATGGTAGCCTCTACTCACATGTGGCCATTTCAACTTAAAGTTTACATTAACTAAATTAAGCAAAATAAAATATTCGGCTATTCCATCACGTTAGCCCTATTTCAAGTGCTCAATAGCCCCGTAAGTTTAGTGCCTACCGTATGGGTCAGTGTACACAGAGAACATTGGCATTGTCGCAGAAATTTCTGTTGGACAGCACTGCCCTAGTGAGTGACTCTTACAGAAGACCTTATCACCTGCTTCAGAAGTGACAGGCTTAAAAAAAAACAAAAAAAAAGCTGAGCACATTGTGCTGTATTATCCTGCAGTCCTTCTTGGCTTCGACATATAAAGAACCAAGAAGCAGGTATTTTGTTGCAGACTAAACCTATGTGGGGAAAGGACAGGATGGGTCACAGAGAAAAACATTTCGGACATGACAAGTCCAAGGCCTCTTCCTTAGCAACCCCGAATGACAACAGTTCACCCGTGGGCACTAAATGGAGACTGATATTGAAACACGCTTTGTTCTGTAGAGCTAATTTACTCTAACCATGTGTTATACACTATGTGAAGTTCCCATGGCAGAGTGGGATCGGCCTCTCACAAATTTCCTTTGTCACCTTCATCATTTCCAGGTTGTAGAACCCCTCCATATATTCTATAGCTGGGTCAGCTGCTACCTGACCACAAGAATTACATAAGAATCAAGCTTATGGAGGCTAGAGTTTTTTTTTTTTTAGAGGTAAGTAATCTGAATTTGAACCCTGATCCATATGACTCAGAAATCCAAACTTTTAAATCATACCATGCTGCCTCTATGAGAAGAAAAAAATATCATGAAAGGGTTGTTTTAGCCAGAAATAAGTGCAGGGAAGACCACAGGAGCAGGACCCTCTGTATTGCTTTGGCGAAATGTTTGGGAACTCGTGGCTGGGTCATAGTTCCAGTAGGCTCAGCACATTTATGGTTTCTGTGAATTTCAGTATCGTCTTCTGTAAAGGAAAGGGGTTGGACCAAGTGATCTTGGACACCTTTCAATTCTGCATAATTGTTGAATACTCAAGATTTCTATAAAGTATTCATTGTAAAGCCTCTCCAAGTGAGGATTAATTTATTATCTAGTAAAAGTGGTTTTATGAGGGCTTCCCTGGTGGCGCAGTGGTTGAGAGTCCGCCTGCCGATGCAGGGGACACGGGTTCGTGCCCCGGTCCGGGAAGATCCCACATGCCGCTGAGTGGCTGGGCCCGTGAGCCATGGCCGCTGAGCCTACGCGTCCGGAGCCTGTGCTCCGCAACGGGAGAGGCCACAGCAGTGAGAGGCCCACGTACCGCGAAAAAAAAAAAAAAAAAAAAAAGTGGTTTTATGGGCATATATATTATTTTAGTGCTAGGGAAGGACGTCAGTGCATATTAGCCAGCCAAAAATTTGATAGTCAGCCAATTTACTCAGTAGCCCATTTCTCCAGTACATGTGGAGCCTTAAAAGGATTTTTTAATTAAAAAGAGATTATTTTGAAAAATAGAATTATTTAAAATTTTGCATATAGTTGTCGTCTTCATGTGCATGTGTGTTGATTTCTACCCCTCCCATTCCCCCAAACTAAACATGTTTATGCTTGAAGGTGCTTTGTGAATCCCAAGAAAGCATTTGAAGAAAATTAAAAATCTCTGCCAAAAACTATAACCGTCACCGAGCTTGGTCATAAACTTTAATTGGAGAACTGATATTAAGTATGTATCTTTATTACATTTTGAAAGCATGAGTAATATATGTAATCGTCCAAGGACTGAGCTATGAGCATTGCTTTATTATTCAAACATAAATGAAAGTGTGCTGTATTATCAATTAGTGTCCAGCTTCTTTGGAAGAGCGAGAATAAAATCTGTTAGACCTCAGCTGGTGATTTACGTTCTCAAACATCTTTATTCACAAGCCTAAAAAGCAGGCGGGTAACAGTTGCCAAAGCAGTTGCCAAGACAACTTATCTCTGGATTTAGTATTACTGCATCACGAAAGACGCCTGCGGGGAATTTAATTAACGCCTCATCCTCCCTTGGCCAAAAAAGGATGGATTTTCCTTTAACTCAAAGTCCCTAAAGAATGAGATTATTTCAATAGAGTCAGGGTAGACACAGACATAAAAGATAGACACACACACACACACACACACACACACATTCACAGATGCTGGGATTTAATTATAATATAATGAGGCTAGTTTTCAGCCAGGGTTTACATAGGGTCTGCTGCAGTAGTTCATATGTATTTATTGAATGAATGTGAATAGATATGTATATACATATATATCGTTTCTTTATTCATTCATTCATTTTCCTTCTCTCTCCCTCTTCCCCAAAAGGAGTAGGCATTTTAGAGAAAGTTAATTGGAACAGAAAACTAGCATCAACGGCCAGATAAATCAGATAAAAAATTGATAAGTATTTTAGAATTGTTAGAACTGTTTCATAATTGGTTCTGAGCTTCCAGGTAACCATGGTAATAACGGAAACGGAACAAAGTGCTTGGCTTACATTATTCCTCACAGAAAGGAATGCTTTTGCTCTCCTAAATTTTAACATCATTTTGGGAGGTTTGTTTGAAAGCCATGGATATTTCTGACTAACGTTATAAAATTCCTAAATTAAGTGCCATACTTTGTACATCATGCTCTGCATGTACTTTTGTCTCATTTAATCCTCACCACTCACCCGTAAAGCCCAATATCTACTGAGCTAGTAGAAAGTCCTGTCTAATTGTATTAATTAGTACGTACCTGGATTATACTTCCATTTTACCCACATGCTGCTCCTCTAAATTAACGTCCAACCCCATGAGATGTGGGGTTGAGCACTGAGCTTTTGCACCCTACAGGTGGTGCAGGCTTTGGGGATCTTTTGGGCACTTTTTCCCCAGAATGGACAATAATTGGGTGTCTCCCCCTTCCCAAATACACATTATGACAGATCTGCATTCACGTGCTAACAATTCCAGAGTTGCGTAGAGTTTTGTGCTTTTTAAACATATTTACGTGCTTTAATCCTCACAACGAAGAAAAGAAAGCAGGTAAATACTGTTTCTCCATCTGTATGCAGTAAGAAATATGAGCTGTTAGAACACAAGTTTTTTGATCCCTACTCTTAGTGCTCCATACTTCGTTTTTCAGTTCTTCCTGTGTATAATCTGGCAACTAAGTCGTAATACATATACTTCCAGCACATTGTTTAGCTCATCAAGCCAGTCATTCGCTAAATAGGAAAACAATGATTTAGTACAGCATCATGATATTCCTAATTGTCTGCCTCAGGGCATAATTTTGAGCTAGCCAAGTTTTGTCTACCTATCAGGTAGTGTTAGCCCTCTGACTTTGTTCTTCATTTCCAAAGTTTGTTGCTGTTGTTGGCTAGAGTTGGATCCTTTTGCATTTCCATAAGAACTTTAAAACCAGCTTGCTTATTTCTACCAAAAAGCCTGCTGGAATTTTGATTGGGGTTGTGTTGAATCTTTAGATCAGTTTGGGGATATTTGGCATCTTAACAGTTGGAATCTTCCAACACGTGGACAAGGTATATCTCTTCATTTACTCAGGTCTTTTTAAATTTACCTCAGCAATATTTTATAGTTTTCAATGTACAGGTTTTACCCTGTAAATGACCTTTATTGCATATTGCATTTACGCTGTAAATGACCTTTATTGCAACTTTCAAATATTCATTGCTAATATATTTAAATACAATTTAGTTTTATATGTCAATCTTGTATCCCAAAACTTTTCTAAACTCATTTATTGGTTCTCATTTTTTTGGTAAATTCCATCAAGTTTTCTACGTAGACAATAAGGCCACCTACACGTAAAGACAAGTTTACTTCATCCTTTCCAATCTGGATGCAATTATTTTTGTTTTTCTTGCCTAACTGCACCAGCTAGGACTGCTAGCATAATGTTGAATAGAAATGATAAGAGCAGATATCCCTGTCTTGGCTCTGATCTTAAGGGGAAATAATTCTGTCTTTCGCCATTAAGTATAATGTTAACTGTAAGATCTTTTTTCACATAGATGTTCTTTATCAGGTTAAATTTCCTTATTCCTAGTTTGCTGAGAGTTTTTATCAAGAATTGATGTTGCATTTTTCTCTGCCCTTGTGTAGTTTTTTTGTTTTTTGGTTTTTTTTTTTTTTGCGGTACGCGGGCCTCTCACTGTCGTGGCCTCTCCCGTTGCGGAGCACAGGCTCCAGACGCGCAGGCTCAGGGGCCCAGCCGCTCTGTGGCATGTGGGATCTTCCCAGACAGGGGCACGAACCCGTGTCCCCTGCATCGGCAGGCAGACTCTCAACCACTGCGCCACCAGGGAAACCCCCCCTCGTGTAGTTTTTTCACCTGCATGCACTGGTCAGAACTCAGCTGGAGACTAAAGAAGGTGCCCTCTGCAGTTTTTTGGAGTTCTTTCTGTATGTTTTCTCTCTCCAGTACTTTACTTTGCAAGCTCCAGCCACTTTGGCTTTCTTGGGCCCCCAAGTCCATTTCCCCAACACAGGGGAGACTAACAGGCTTAGCTTGGGCCCCTTCTGCCAGTAACATAACCTGGAAACTCTCTAAAGCAATATTCTGGGATAATTGTAGGACTCACCTCATTTGTTTCCTATCTCTCAGGGATTATTGGGCTTTGTTGTCTGATGTCCAATGTCTTAAAAATCGTTTTTCATATGTTGTGTCCAGTTTTTTAGTGTTCCTGCAGGAGAGTTAACATAGCCCTTGTTATTCCATCTTGGTTGGAATAGTTTCAGAGCATGACTAGGACCCTGAACCTGGGTTCTCTGCCCCTGTAGCCTTGACTTCTTCTACTCTTCCCTATATGTACAACCAGTGTCAGTGTCTGCTACATTAGTGCTGATGCTGGGAACGCTAATTTAATTTTATACATTTCAGTAATGCTTAACATCTAAATATTCCAAAGACTAACTGTAATATAAATTGGGTTGTTCAGTAGAAATTGGATGTTTCTTGCCCTGTGTTACGTATTACAGTCTTATACCAGATGAGGAAGGGACAGTGATAGTTCCATTATATATATAATCATCTTCACAAGGGGAAACCATCAAAATTTGGACGCACTGAATAATCACCAAGATTGCTATCATCTTTTGTCCTTCATGTGTTACCGGACACCTTTCCAAGGTAATATCTCTGTAGCAATGGTATTGGTCACTCTTAGACATGTTTGAAAACACAGCTGGGTAGTTATTTCCTCGTGATGTCGTCTCATAAAATTCTAGGCCGCTTTAATCCCTCCTACTCCTGAATGCTAATCAGGCAGGTCGCATAGCAGTATTTTGGCCTTCTTCACAGTGTAGAAAAACATGTATTTGTATAAACAACACCTGCATCAATGTATTCTCATGTTAACTTTCCCAGGTAACCAATCGTATGGAAATTATTAATTTGGCATATCTATTCCTCCTATTCAGTTACTCTAGAAATATTCAGAAATCTAGAATATATGATAATTCACATTACATAATATGCATATATAATTATGAATACATTTATGATTATATAATTTAAATATACATTTACTATGAATGCAGTGTTATTTCTTTTTCTCTGGTATTCTGTTTGGGAATATCTGAAAAACAGATAACTGAGCTATATTAAGTTTAATTAATATTAAACAGCATTGAGTTGGCAAGTCCCGTTTCCTATGCTGGCAAATTTCTGATTTCACGAGTATCTAAACTGGCTTACAAATGGCTGAATATGTGAGGAGTTGTTTCCATCTGGGATCTTTTTGGTAATGGGCACACCCTAATAATACAGGTACAATTCCTTAGGATTGTCTGGGTACCCTCTGATTTTATGACACTGATTTTTAGGGAGCCTAGGAAATCGCCCTTGGCAGGACCTAATCCCTCCACACAGATGTTAACTCACTGAAACATTATCCCTTCATTCTTCAGATCATCTTCTAAGCTATTCATAGCCTGTCAAACAATGTACAAGCAAAAAATTGGAATTTTGTTATAGTTCAACAGTTTGATTTTAAGCCTAAATGCTATGCTTTAACTGTGAAGTTTGACTGAGGAGGATTTAAAAGGATGGGTGGGCTTTGTGTACACACACAGCCAAAACTAAGACTGTTCCACCAATATTAATAGAAATCTTGACCATGTGCAAACCCAGTTGATGATAAACTCAACTCCCTATAACTGAGGTTTGAAAAAAAGAATGTCTTCGTATAAGATCCAGCCCAATTCATTGACAGAAGAATCCTACCATAGAAAAGGGTAATCATGGATGTATTTTATCTGAAAGAGGCATTAGAAATCATCTAATGCTATATTTCTCCAGTTGGTAGGGGAGGGGGACGATAACCAGAATTACCTGGGCTGTGAGGAAGAGAAGAGAGGAGAACTGAGCATATAGAGTTTGACAAACCCCAAAGAGAATCTTTTTAACCTTTCATAATTTATGAATCACTGATCCAAACAATGCTTTGTAGCTCTGGCTACAATTCAAACCATCTGGGGATCTTTCAAAAATCCTACCATCCAGGTCACATTACAGACCAAATTAGAATCTCTGGATTGGACCCAAGCACGAGTGCTTTAAGGAGTCTTATATGAGAGGTTAGGAATCCATGGCCCACAGGTAGGGGAAATCTTGCTAACACTGGAAAAAGGATAAGTCCCCAGCTCACATTTGAGTAGCCACAAAGAGCTACTTCTCCACTTCTCTCTAGATGCCTCACCAACCAAGGATTACTGTTATCTTTAAATTAGCAATTTTTCTTTAATCATGGTAAAAAACACATATAAAATTTACCATCTTAACTTTTTTTTTTGCGGTACGCGGGCCTCTCACTGTTGTGGTCTCTCCCGTTGCGGAGCACAGGCTCTGGACGCGCAGGCTTAGCGGCCATGGCTCACGGACCCAGACGCTCCGCGGCACGTGGGATCTTCCCGGACCGGGGCACGAACCACTGCGCCACCAGGGAAGCCCCATCTTAACTATTTTTAAGAGTACAGTTCAGTAGTGTTAAGTATATTCACATTGCCTTCTCTAGAGCTTCAGCTTGCGAAACTGAAACTCTATGCCAATTGAACGCCAATTCCCTATTTCCCCCTCTTTCAGCCCCTGGCAACGACCATTTTATTCTGTTTCTGTGAGTTGGACTACTTTAGATACCTCATGTAAGTGGAATCATACAGCGTTTATCTCTGTGTGACTGGCTTATTTCACTTAGCATAATGTCCTCAAGGTTTATCCATGTTGTAACATGTGACAGGATTTCCATTTTTTTTTCAAGCTGAATAATATTCCATTGCATGTATATACCACATTTTCTTTCTCCATTCATCTGTCCATGGATATTTGGGTTGCTTCTACCTCTTAGATATTGTGAGTAATGCTGCAATGAACTTGAGTATGCAAATAACTCTTTGAGACCCTATGTTGAATTCTCTTGGCTATACACCCAGAAATGGGATTCCTGGATCGTATGGTATTTCTATTTTTAATTTTTGAGGAATCTCCATTCTGTTTTCCATAGTGGCTGTATCACTTTTCATTCCTACCAACAGCACACAAGAGATTCCAAAAAATATGGAAAGCTTCATGAATTCGCATGTCATCCTTGTGAAGGGGCCATGCGAGTCTTCTCTGCATTGTTTCCATTTCAGTATACATGCTGCTGAAGCAACCACTAAATCTTAAAATTTTGAGATGACCTTCAGAACTTATTAACAAATCCCATGTAGGTGGCAGGCTGAGCCTCCCAGATTTATAAAAAAAATATAAAATACATGGTTGAATAACTAATTTTATTTTAAGAGGAATCAGATCAATGGTCAAGGAAAACTTACTAATAGGAAGCCCTCAAAGCATAGTCCCATACCCGAGCATCATTGGAGAACTTGCTAGAAATGCAGACTCTCAGGCCACACCCCAGAAACTTGCTGAATCAGAAATTCTGCAGGTTGGGTCCAGCAATCTGTGTTTTTAAAGCCTTCTAGGGGCTATTGATACATACAAAAGTCTGAAGCACTGTCTACATTTTGATTTTATTGATCTTAGAAAGAACCCTCTAAGCACTAATACTTTTCCTATTAATGCTTGAAATGCCAATAACATTTATTCCTTTTTGTTTTATATTACTTTTTTTGGTTGTTCAATTGCCTGGTCGGTGAAACAGACTTGCTCTAAGCATCAGCGACTTCAGGATTAAAAGCAGGCTCAGCCAGTAGTTCACACTATAAATTGTAACTATAGCAACTTCTTAGTCATGAAGTAAAATGACTAAGTCTGTGAAATGAGGAGACTAGATCAAAGATGGAAAATCTCTGCCTTACATGCCACCACCACTTTTCCAAAGCCCAAGGCGGACACTGCTAATTGATCAAGACACTCTGTACCTCCCAGTGCAGGTAGAGTCTCAACAAGGCAGACATTGCTAATTGATCAAGACACTCTGTACCTCCCAGTGCAGTTGGAGTCTCAGAATCTTTCTTAACACAGCCCTACCAAAAAATTAGTTATGTTATGAGATGAAATCCATTTGCTACCAGATAATCTTCATTGCCCCATTTATCTCTGTCTTTAAATAATATGGACTCCCAATACTATCAATTCTAGGCTGTTCTCTAGAACTGTAAATACTCTGTGAGCTTAGTTTCCTCATCTATAAGATACTACTGATGTTATCTACCTCATGGGGTTTTTAGGAAGATTAAACAAAATAATGCATTTGAACCAGCTAGATCAGCACTAGACACAAAGTTTTTAAAATGTCATTAAACCTTAGTTCCTGTATTCTTTACTCGTATTTACATTTTTTTTTCTGACCACTCACCTTACCCTTGGCTAGCAACCATAGCTGATCAAGCTCCGTGTTTCTCTGAGCAGTATAAGTCCTCCTGGTATTGGCTTGGCCATAATGAGAATTGACTGTTTTCTTAGCCTTTGCCCCTGTTGCAGTGTTTTCCTCACCACTCTGCTTACCAAGCCTGCACATTGATTCAAACAAGTAGCCTTTGGGTGAAAAGGGAACATTTTTACTTCTTATTTAAACTAATCTCACAACAGCAAAATATAAATAATCTTCTCCAGCACAAAACTAAACCTTGCACACATACAACCAATGTCCTAGTGTTGACCTAATATGGTGTTAATGAGGATGTTTCCCTCTTGGATTAAATGCAAAGAAGTTAAGATTTATTGACGACTATGCATGTGCAAAAGCTTTGTTAGACAATTTGCTATTATATCTGATTTATTCTGCTCAAGAACACTCCGAGATATGTGTAACTACACTGTTCCTGATTTACAGGTAAGAAAATTGAGGTTCAGAGACCTTAAGAAACATAACTAGTCATAAGCTTAAAAGAAGGATCAGCTACCTAATTTGCAGGGGCTGGTTCAAAATGAAGATGCAAGTCCTCTTTAGTCAAAAAATTATTAAGAATTTCAAGACAAATACTGTAGAGCATTAAGCCAAGCACAGGACCCTCTGAGCATGGGTTGTGGGCTACTGCACAGGCTAGACGCCCATGAAGCTGGCCCTGCTTGTGTCAGAACTCATTCCAAAACCTATGTCACTTTTCTGTTTCATCATATATGAGAGCCAAGTGACTTTTATGGAACCTAAAAGTTTAGAATAGGAAACAATGCTTCTGGGTGCAGTATGGAGTTTTTTTGAAGTAATCACAAGCAAGCCTCTGTGGCTGTTTACATATAAACCAAAGGGTGACAAAATCTTGGGACTGAAACAGAAATGCCATGGAACCCTCTTCAGTAGGTGCAATCTACTGGATAAAAATAAATGATGGACTCCATTGCTTCACTTTATTTCCCTCCATCTTATAATTCCAAGAACCCAGCATGGTTCTCTTAGACCCAATGGGATTTTGGATGAATGGATTCATCCAGCAATTCATTAAGTGATGATGAAAAGGAGGCAGAACCTTGGAAGTAGGAACCCTGTAGACCCCACATAGAGATGCTATAACACTGTTACTGTCAAAAGCCCAGAGGGTGCTGAAGCCAAGAGCTTAGAAGAAGAGAAGCAGCTGTGATAGGTATAATGACCCAAGTGGAGCAGTGAGAGTGGAAATTCAGGGCAGATGCAGGGCGGATCGACATGACTTCATGGGAGAACCTCCTCCCACATTCTCCTACCATGAGATGTGTGTCCTACCATGAGACAAGAAGAAAAGAAAAAGAGTGACCTGGGCTTTGAAACTATGCAGGTCATGGTTGGGGCCCAAGTTGTCATTTTGAATTTCACCCTCCTAGGACTTTAGTGTGACAATTATTTATGAAGACACAATTATCCTGTGATGCTTGCCTTAAAAATCTAGCTGCTTCTGCCCCTGATATTCTGAGAATGATAGAAACTGACTGGATCATTAGCGGTTGCCCCAGTCTCACAGGTGTCTTTGTCACCCTCTTCACCAAATCTCACTCCACATTTTGTTCTACTTCGTGACTGGTGGGTGGGCTGTAACTGACAGAAGAATCTGAATTATCATCTTTTCAAACATAAGTTTAAACTAGGTCTGTATGACTTCATCGGTTTAGGGCAAGGGTTAAGAAATATCTGATTTTACCAGATGCAAATTTGCAGAGGTGATGAGAGACAAAAAAATTCTTATTCTTCAGTAAGGGATCTTGCTGAGACACCCAAAGCACCTCAAGGTTTTAACTCCTTAAAAATCACTTTCTTCAAGTCCATGTACTGCCTGGTCTCATTAAGATCAGACAGACCCAGGCTAGCATCTCAATCTCGCCACTAGCTGTGTGACCTTGGTCTAATTACTCATCTTTTTTTGGATCTCAAATTTCTCAATGAAGATAATAACTACCGTTCAAGCCTGATGTAAAATTAAATGAAATAGTACAAGTGCAAGGGTTTAGTAGAGTCTACGTTCTACTGTAGCTTCTCAAGCAATATTTGCTTCATTATAAGTGATTTCATGAACAGGCAGTCAATACATGGAAAAAATGGTTTTTTTTTTCTTTTCTTACACACTCTCATTCCAGAGTCATCTAAGACATAAACATGAAACATAAACACTCTATTCTTACATAGAAATTTATAGTTTATAAAATGAGGCATTATCTCATTTAATCCTTGTAGAAGTTCTTGAGTGACAGTTTAGGAAGGGGTTGTCATTTCCGTTTTATAGAAAAAGAAAGTAGGCTAAGGGCAGTAGTTTTAGTTTAATTAACAAATCCATACAATTGAAAGAAGGAAGGAAGGAAGGAAAGGAGGAAGGGAGGAAGGGAGGAAGGAAAGAAGGAGGAAGGATGGGGCTCAAGTCCAGGCCCTTTAACTTTAAATTCTTTCCATTTTAGAAAACCACCATCTTTGAACACTGAAGCAACCCATCTGTAATCATTGGACCTGATTAATGGCTTAATCTGTCTATGGTATAATTTCTGGAAAACACGAAGGAGACTTTTCATATAAGCCTGTCAGAAAAGATTCAGGCTCAGAAGAAGCAATCTTTTAATCACCTTCAGTTGTGTTATCTCCAAGACGGCTTCTGGTGGATCAGAGATTAGGACACATAGTCATTTCAAATGTGTCATTCTCAGTGTTCTCACCTGCCAGTCAGAGCCTAGAACAATTTCAGATGAGACCATGGACAGGTTTATGACGCAGGAATGCTTTTAGATTAGATACCAAAGAGGTGGACTAACTCAGAAATTCCAAGAACACTTGGCTCCCTAAATAGAACGATGGTACTAAGCACTGAAGTGAAAACCCTAACTACAGTATCCCGTTTAATCTCCCCATATACCTGAAGAGTAGATATTTTTATCCCCGTTGTATAAATAAGAATCTGTAGCTCATAGAATTTAGGTAACTTGTCCAAAATTAGTGGCTGAGCTTCAATGTCAACCCCGACTTGTCTGAACCCAAACCCCATGTTTTAACACCTGACCAGGAGTTCTCAACTAGCAGTCCACAGATCAGAGCAGGGCTGACAAGAAAGGAAAAATACAGATATCCTCGTTCCATTCGACCACGAATATTCTAACTCAGTACATCTGGGATGGAGCCCCTAATTCTGTACCTTTAGCAAATATTCTGGGTAATTATACGGGACAGCTAGGTGTGAAAAGCTTTCCCATGGGCCTCCTCAGGAGACAAATACATACTTCTTAGAGAAATGGTACCTGGAATACTCAGCACTTAGCTGGTGTGATGGGTATGAATTGCTCCTTGACACCCAAGGTGCATGAACAATCCTATTTCTCTATGCTTGCAAATCAATTATGTCCTTTCAAACTCTCACTTAACTACGCTAATGAGTCATTTTGTATGACCTTGGAACATGCTAGAAGCTCTCAGGATTACTCAAAAATTAGGAAGGAGCCTTTTCTTTGGCCCCTCATAGTCATCGCCGTTGCTCAATCTGTTGCACTGGTTCTCCTCGTTTGCACAAGCTGCAGAGTCACCAGCCCTTCCTGGAGGCACTCTGTGGCTCCCTGGCTGTGACCCTGAACTCCTCTTCTTTTAGGACCCCTTTCCCTGTATGCTACTGGGGGTAGTTCTCACTAACTCAAGAAAATCAGAAGTGCAATCATCCTTCCCGATCTCAGAAGAGCTCCCCTAATCTCCTCCTAACCGACCAAGCGAAGTAGCCCTTTACTCTCAACCCTAGGACCACTGTCCACTTGTCTTTCTCCATATTTTTTCTTTAACAAGGAAATTTAATGATTAACTAGGATGCGTAAAATATTTTAGGTCCCAGAATCAACAGATAGCAGTTTTATCTTTTCTGGGAATAAAGTTAGTCTGAAAATGCATGAGTTAGTCTTCTATCCCCAAGGACGAACAGCTACTTCTACAAAGCAATGGGAAACAAAACACAAGTTTGAGTCTTCCTATTCTGCTACATTAAATTGTCCTTAACCCACCTTGGCACTGTTTACAGACTTCAGTGTAAACTAAGACGACATTCAAATCAATGTGCATGTGCTTGGCCATAACAGATGCCTGATACTGAGTGAGCAAAATATGGGAAACAAAACAAATGCAAAGTATGGCCCCTTCCCCACAGAGACTTTATAATCCTATTGTGAAATAGCGTATATGTGAAATGACCCTGAACTTTTACACATTGGGATTCCTTTCTTTGTTCTATTATCACTACCTTTGGGCATTCTGAATCTAGGCCTTACATCCTGCCCTCTCCCCGCCAAAAATTAAAACGTTGATATTATGGTTATTCTCTTCACACTATAAGATAAGGTGTGGCAAGGTACTTTGAAAGCTGTAAAATTTTACACTAAAGTACCAGAAATTCTTAAAAGTAAGGGGAAAAAGTAGAGAGTTTTATCACTGCAATATGGAGTCACCTCACTTCTGGCTTCATCTTTTCTACCCTAATTTCTTCTTTGCTCCACGGTCCTCATCCTCTTAGGCTTATCTTTATTCACAGGTGGCATTGTTTTCTATGTAAAAAATCCCAAGTATTGACCTAAAACAATAAAACAGCCAGTTATTTTACCAGCAAAATAGGTTTATTCAGGTACAACAAAGAATCGCAATTTGAGACACAATCTATGGCAAATCACAGGCAAGTCAAGAGAACCGAAGGAAAGGAAAATTCTGTTATAGAGGAGAAGGGAGAGTTGAGAGGGGCAGTTATAAAGAGTCCATCAGAGGAAACTGGGAGTTTGAAGTGAGGTGGCTTTTCATTGGCTCAGTTGTGACAGTCTCTCTTTAGCTTGCTTGTTGCCAGTCAAGAAGAAATTCTTCCTTCCTCCTGCTGGCTAGTAAAGTGGTAACCTCTGGAATGTTTCTTTTTCAAGTTATATAGATTTTCTTGAGTTGGCCTAAAGTACATTAAACATTCCACCCCCAAACCCTAACAGAAACAGTTATATTATAAATACAAAATTTCTCTAATGCTAGTTCGCACATGCCAGGCTCCTAGCAGGGACCCTACACTTTGCCTTTGTTATCTCGCTCAACCCTCACAATAATGTTATGGAGTCAAAACATCACACATGTTCTCAAGATTGAGCAAACTGCACTTCCAAGAAGTTAGAAAATTTGCCCCAAGTCATACAAGTGATTTGGAACCCAGGTATATTTATGCAGAAAACCACAGTGCCTTTCTCACTCTGTGACTATAGACACCTATTATTACATCTATTTTTCAAACACTCTTATGGTTCTTATCTTTTGCTGGTCACAATTCAAAATGCTTTACAAATATTAATTTATTTAATACTCATAACCACTTATTAGGTAGGTGTTATTAATATCCCCATTTTAAAAATTAAATAACTGACTTCATTTTCTGAGTCTATGACTCATTTTCTAAAAACAATTTCTAAGAGTCCCAGACAGCTCTAGCAGACACTGATTCAATAACAGACAATATACCTCCAAGGTCAAACTCACCAGGCCTGGGCTTGAGACAAGGCCATTTTGAAGACTGGGCAAAATCCTTTGAAGTGGCTTCTATAAAATTCAATAAAACAAAAACAAATCAAATTTAATTTTCCTTGTAAAAATTATGGCAAACAGAGAGATGACATCAGCTGACATTTGTGCAAGTTGCTATTTTAATACATATTCATTTGAAAGGGTGCCTGAAAATATAATAAAGTGAAAGGATCCAAGAAGCTTCCGTCAAAAGTACTCAGCCTTTCTTTCCTCTTTTCACTTAACAAAAAAGGGAAAAGAAAAAAAGGAGGAAGAAAAGGCAGGGAGGGAGGGAAAGAGAAAGAAAAAGAGATAGAAGAAGGAGGGAAGAAAGAAAGGAAGGAAGGAAGGAAGGGAGAGACAAAAGAAATCAAAGAAAAATTAAAGAAAGAAGTGAAATAATATCCCTTCCAGAAGCTAATGAGATACATGAAATAAGCAAAATATCAAGTGTAATATCCTAGACTTAGTGTCAGCTAAGATCAAGTCTTTCTTCCATCCCTCAAGAACTGTATGACCATTGAAAAGTTACTTAACCAGTTTAAGTATCAGTTTCTTTACCTGAAAAATCAGAACAATATCTGATTTATAGGATTTTTGTGCGATTAAATTAAATAATGTATGTGAAGAGTCTAATACTGTGCCTCACACATAACAGGTAGTAAATAGAAGTTAATCCTTTGTCATCCACTCACTAGATGTCTCAAATCATGGTAAAACTGGAGAATTGACTGTACCTACTCTAACAAAGTGAGACTTGAGGACATAAAAAAATACAAATGGAAAGCCTTACTTAACCATCACCACGAAAATGGTATTTGGATGCCCATTCTCAAAACTAGATGGAATCAGACGATCTCTAGAATCATTACTGCCCTGTAGGAAATATTGATCACTCCCAGATGACCCATTCTAACTATTTCAGATTTCTTAAAACAATGAGCAGAGGAAAAGATGGTCAAGACTGGTACATCCTAGATATTCTAAGCACTGTCAACACATAAAAATAATAAGTATGCCTTGAGAGTTTCCTCAGTAACATTGTCCTGTCACATAAAATATCAACATCATAGTCTATAAATTGCATTCTTCTTTCCATTTATAAAGCATGGCCTGTCTCCTAAATGTTGGAGACTTCCACAGGGAGGAAGTCCGTAGTTAACCTATTTACTCGAGAACATTCTCACTTTACATCCTTCAGTCAACATTTCTTTTTTACCAAACAGATTTCACTCCTAAAGATTCTGCTTTCGAATTCAGACTCTTTTAGTTACTAGCTTTGGGCACATTAAATAACCTTTCTTGGCTTCAGTGTTCTCATTTAAAATGTGGAGTTAAGACTATTGTCTTCATAGGGAATCAAATGAGCTAATACGTCAAAATGCCCATCAAAGTGTCTCAGCACACGTTCATTACTCAGTATGTGTCAGGTACTGATTTATTTATATTATTACTTATTGTCATTTCTGAGTTGTGTTCCTTATTAATGATCTCAAATAAGTCCATTCTGAACTCATGTCTCCATGCCCCAGACACCATAGCTAAAATCCTGCCCTTCTGAGATAATTTATGGTAACTAATCTAACTTCTGATCAGGTCCTTCAACTAGAGCTTCTGAAGAAACTGTCAGTTGGCTCTCAGTATCCACGGGTTCTGCATCCACAGATCCAACGAACTGCAGATCCTAAATATAGTACATGATTTGTGGTTGGTTGAATCCGCAGAACCCGTGGAAATAGATGGAGGACTAAGGGACTTAAACAGCGGGAATTTTGGTATGAAGGCAAAGATGAGGGTGTCCTGGAACCTATCCCTGGCAACGGATACTGAAGGATGACTGTACTTGGAAATTTGTTCAGAAGAAAAGGCCCTGTCTTGGATTTAAGCAAGGTTAAGAGCTAGAAATAAATGTATTCTCACTAACCTTGGAAAGGGAGACATGACGGTTCAACTCATTGGTTAATAATCAGGAAGAAAGTGCAGGTAGCTAGGATGACTGATTTGCAGATTACCAAATTCCTCAGGTTATTCTGGAAGAAGGATGGCCACAAGGAGAACTAAGAAGACTAAAACATTAAGCCATGCAGAAACAAGTACATAAGGTCACTCACGGTGTCAAGAATAACATAAATGACATGAGCATGACATGTGCGTTCTGGATTTTGAAGAGCTTATGATTCTGTTCATGCATTCTAATGGCATCCTTGAGATAACTAAAATGTCTCAAAAACTAGTGAGTGATGTGTCAAAGCAGATAATAGAGATGTCAGCTTTCTGTATAAGAGCCATCAAAACAGTGACTAAGATTTAAGGGTAGAAGTGATTTTCTTCTTCCCTGGCCAATTGATGAAATGAAAGGAGAGAGGGGGCAGGGGATGAAGGAAGCTGGGCCGTTTGAAAGACAATATCCCAGTAAATTCTACCCTAAACTGCTGCAAAGACCTAGTTTTACCTCTTCTTCTCATGACAGAAACAACTTTCAAAAATGCTAAAGTAATTCATGTTCTTCCCTGATTAAAACACTTCAGAAAGGTCACATTTCATGGGATGGACAGTCTTTTGTGACCTATCTTTCAATCATCTGATGTGCCGTTTTTCATGAACCTTGCAGACAAAATTAATTGACCTCCCTGTCTTGTCTCTACCTTTTATCCATATCTGTTCCATGTGTTTCTCCAGGATATTTTTGAAATTTTTGTGTCCTGGTTCATGGTACCAATAGGCTCACTCCTACATGTTAAACCATATACGATGATGTATCAGTTAAGAGTATAGGCACTGGAATCAGATCACATGAATGTGAATGCCAGTCTGCCAGTTACTAGCAGTGGGACTTTTGTCTAATGAGATAACATTCGTGCCTGAGATACTATAATAATAGTACCTGACTCCTAGGATTTTTGTGAGTGTTTACTTGGCTAATACATGTAAAGTTCCTAGTAAAATAAATGTTATTATTTCATGTTTAATAAACACAGTCATCATAGAGTCAGGTCATTGTGGTGGTTCTGGGGAAAGAACATGGGCCCCGGTGCCATGAAGACCAGAGTCTGAAGCCCAGCTCCTCTGCTAACCAGCTACTTGCCAATTAACAACATCCTTAGCATCACTGCACCGTTTCATTTATACAGTGGAGATGAAAATATCTGTAATACACCGTTTGGGAAGATAATTAGATCAAACCACAGTAAGATGTCACTTCTCACTTGTTAGAATGACAATTATCAAAACAAAAGATAAGTGTTGGCCAGGATGTGGAGAAAAGGGAACTTTTATACACTGTTAGTGGGCATGTAAATTGGTGAAGTCACTATGGAAACCAGTATGGAGTTTCCTCAAAAAACTGAACTACTGTATGAAACAGCAACATCGCTTTATTTTTCTTTTTTTAATTTAATTTTTATTTTATATTGGAGTCTAGTTAATTTACAGCAATCTCACTTTTGAGTGTATATCTAAAGGAATTGAAATCAGGATCTTAAAGAGATATCTTCATATCCATGTTTATTGCACCATTATTCATAACAGCTAAGACATAGAAGTAGCCTAAATAAAAAGAAGGAAATCCTCCCATTTGTGACAAGATGAATGAGCCCTGAGGACATCATTCCACATGAAATAAACCTGACAGGGAAGAACAAATACCACATGACCCCACTAACATGAAGAATCTAAAATATTCAAACACATAGAAGCAGAGTAGAATGGTGGTTAGCAGGGGGTGGGAGAGAGAGGAAGCAGAGATGTTGGTCAAAGTGTACAGTTTTAGGTATGCAAGACGAACGAGTCCTACAGACCTACTACATGTGACCATACATATGCACAGCATAGTGCCTATATCATATACTTAAAAATTTGCTACGAAAGCAGACCTTATGTTAAAAGGAAAAGGTTTTTGCTTAAAGCCTGGCCCTGTGATGGTCAAAGACCGTAAGTAAATTAGTGTTGGTGAATTAGTCTTCTTATGAGATATGACTCTGAATAACTTATAGATAAGCCTTGGCAGGTGAAATTTCTTGCACGAACTCTGAGCAGACCTCTGGTCAACCAGCAGATGAACAGTGCAAGATGGTCTTCTTTCAAGGCTGATGGCTATATGTGGGGGAACAGGGGAGAAAAAGGAGAAAGAAATAATTCCTCACTCAGCTTCTTCTCTGCAACCCTTCGCACTTCTGTGTCTGGGGGAATTGATTTCTACATTTTTTTGGGTGACTGAGCCAAGTGTCAAAAGCCAAGGGCCCTTTGCCTTATGACACCGGATAGCCAATTAATTGATCTAATATCAATCTTTGTTATAATTGTTTCTTATTTATCTCTTCCTTATTCTGAGTTGTTATGCTGACTCAAGAACCAATCAGGGAATATGTAAGAATTTGGTGGGTTTGCCTGACCCATTCCCCACCTTATCTCACAGGTTAGTGACGGCTCCAGGGAGAAAATTGAGCTATTTAAGGGTGGTTGGCAGTGGAGTCCATTTGATGAATAGTAACGATGTCAGGAATAGGTGAGTAAGGTGAATTCAGAAGGCATATAGGTAAGAACAAAGACAGTGAGTAGTAAAATGCTCTCTATCTAGCCTGGGCAGTACTGGGGAGGTTAGAGAGAAGGAGAACATCTAACGCACTGCCAATAGGTAGGTTTTGATCCATGTCATTTCATTTGCAGCAGTGCTTTGCCTGGGTAGTTTACATCTCTCCAAACTGCCATTGCTTATGTGTACAAATGAGACCAAACTAATATCTAGTGTTCCAACAACTGTTACCCCATCCATTAAGGGGGTATTGTTAATATAAGCTGTATGACCCTCTCACATTTGTGCTATTTTGTCTTCTGGAATCCTCAGCTTGCTCGTGAGAAAGTAGTCATTCTACTAATAAATGATGACCTCCATGTTTTCCCAGTGGCTACCACTGGGCTTGCTAGGGTCTCTACAGTATCTCTGGGAGTTTCTTGGGACACTAGGTTCCAGTAGCTCTAACAAGCACTATGACTATGCTATTGATACCCAAGTCTGATCATTGCCACTGTTGCTCTGAGCCTCAGATATGAAGGTACAAAAGTTCCATGATGGGCTTTACAGTAGAGCAGAAACACAGGTCTTAGACGAAATTATTCTTTCTATTAAAATAATAAGAATTTAAGTATCTCTTGCCTTCAAATGTGTCAAACCTGAGTTCATAAAAACTGGGCTTGGAAACAAATGCAGAATATGGACGTCATGTTGTGTTTTAGATTCCTCTTCCCTTCTCACATCCAAGACTTTGTTATTCGGCCAAGTTTATCTACCTGCTTCTTCCCTCAAGACTCTTTCCTCAGTTTTCTCCCAGATGTTTCTTATTCTCTAATGCAGACCTATCCCTGTAGCTTTCTAAGCTTGCTTTAATTTCGAGTCAAAAGAGGTTAGTCTAAAAATAGAACTCTTACTCAGCTATTGTTTAACAGATGGAATTACCAATAAATAAAAGCAATTTAGGGAGAACCCCGATAACATTTATATCAATACAAAATTTAATATAGGAAAATTAGTTCTAAACACTGTTCAGGAGACTGCTTGTAGCTGAGCTTTTTGGCTAGGCAAAAAGTGGAGGACAATACATTTTTTTCAAGTATTCTGTAAACATTTTCACATATAATGTATGCATACAGTTTGAAAACTTTTGAGGAAGGATCTTAAATGCAGTTCATTTTAGTAGATCTTTTGGACAAGGTCAACTAAAGACAGTGATACTAGTTCTTACTGTACAGGGGGAAAAAATGATGTAGGCGATGGAGAAGGAACTGAAACCTATTCCCTGTCCCTCTAAGTGCACCCTCAGAAGAAATTTATGTTTATGAAGGGAAAGTGATGAAGCCAGCCAAGACTCTGTTGAACACCAAATCTCTTCCACTCTGAATCAGACATCAGATAAATTTTAAAAAATCATTTCAAAAGCCCTCCAAGTGACCTAACATACTGGCACTCACCCATAGTGCTTGTCAAAACCCTTGTCTGGATATCAGCTCTGCCGTGGGTCTTCCTGACAGCAGTATGGCATCTTGTATAAGGATGGGGGAGCTTTACCAAGTGCATTTGAGAAATCAATGAGAGTGCAAAAGGAATTTACTGGACCTACCCTTACCAAGATGGCTCCACTGCCTCTTACATCAGCAGGGCTTTTGGTTGCCAAATGACATTTGAGGTCCCTATTTCACCTGTCCCTACTTGATGACCTTTACCAATTACAATGTAATGGCTTCTCAAACTCTTTGCCAAAGAATAAAAAAGGATTTTCAAGTTCACTTTTACAAATGAACACATTGTAAACGTAAAAGGAGGAGGGTGAGAGAGAAAATGTCCATGAGATTTCCCTTTACCAATGACACTAAAGTCTCCTTTCTTCCCCCATTAAGGTGGCACCATCTTGTTCCATCTATTCTCTGAGCATCCAAATTCAAACCATTAGTTGAGAATGAGCTTGTAGCTGCCCCATCCATGAAGCCCTGTCCAATCATTCCACCACCATTAACTTCAACTATTCATGGAAAAACTTGAGCAGACACGGCACAGCTTACCACCTAACTCTAAAATATGTACTGCCTCTTTTCTGTGAGTTAGTCTCTTTTTTATGTCTATGTTGAATAAACTTGAGTCAGGAGCTATATGATATGAAAAGGGAGTATGTCAAAGTGGAAATACTATGGGATTTGGAGTCAAGGAGACATAGGTTTGCAAAAGAAAATAGAAAATTGGCCAAAATGTTTTTTAGAAAACGTGTACACATTAAAATGTAATACATTGGACAAAATAACCAAAATACAAAAAATTTTCTTTTGCATCCCTCTGAGGCAACAATATTGGTTTTCTATAATTATCCAAACATACATATAATGGGAGGATTTCTACCATGTATTCATTCAACTACTATTTATAATGTATCCATGCTGCCACTACGGGCACCATGAGTATTAAAAGTCTTTTAAGAACAGCTCCTTCTCTTGAGCAACAAATAATTCAGCAGGAAAAATAAACTGCTCCCATTGACCACACTAGTAGGTTCTTTGTGAGAGGTACAAGGTGTCAGGGCTATAGTTGTCATGGATGGGTTCCCTGGGAGGCAGACAATGAGAGGGAGTTTGGTACCCAGGATGTTTATTAAGGATCACTCTTACAGTCAAGCCCTCTGGAGAAGGAAGGAAGCAGGAATAGACAGAGGGAGGATCAAGATATAATATTCAACCTACAGCAGTCTTCAGTGAACACTGTGGGAATCTCTAGAGCTAGGATGGCCCTTCAATACAGCCCCCTGTTGGAAAGAGATGGCTAGGACTATAAACCCAGCTTCAGTCATTCATTGAAGGTGGGCAGACCAGAAGGGATGTGAACTCAGGTGAGTCGGCTCTCTTCAGCTGACACAGCCCTGAAAGGCCTATAGCTGAGCGCCATATGTGGCAACTCTCCCAGCAGCTAGGAAAGTATACCCTTGCTTGAAAGGGAATCTGGGCATTACAGAATCCATCAAACATGGGGATGAAGAGACAGTGCGTGTGGACAATGCATCTGCAAGCTTGATTGGGCAGGGAAGGAGGAAGGACAGTGACCAGAAGATGTATGCTTGAAGGGGGATTTCTTTCTGGTAGTGTTGTTCTTCTTTGCAGGATTTTAGTTCCCCAACCAGGGGTTGAACCCGCGCCCTCGGCAGTGAAAGCGTGGAGTGTTAACGCCTGGACTGCAGGGAAATTCCCTTCATTTTTCTATTTTAAGATGAGAGAAGCCAGTACAGAGGGAGACGTTGACGATATAGGAGACGAGAATATAATTAGCAAAATAAAGCAGACTTATTTCTCTTTCCTCCATATCCATGCAGAAACTTTTCCACCTCAGTTATAGCACTTAGTCCATTATAATATGCGTAGTCTCCCCAGATCTACTGTGATCTACACAGAAGCAGAAACCCGAACAATTTTCAAATTGTATTGTCTGTATTTAGAACTGTAGACAGCACATAGTTAGCATGTAACTACTGAGTCACTGAACTGAACATTAAAAAATGGAAAAACATAAACCCCTTGAATATTATTTTTTAGTTAACTTAAATAAGAAGCGTCTAAATATTATTTGTTTTTTAAAGTAATAATATTTCCTACCTACTGTATAAATGCATCTTTCAGCTGGCGTGGGACAGGGGAAAACACACAGATGTTTCTTGCCATAATTATGTTAGATAATTAAGACGTAGATTCTGGTGGCCCCCAAGACCTATCAGCTTGTCAACTCACTACACGAATTTAAAAATCCAAATTAATACATACACAGCCCAGGAGTTGATATATACAATGAGATTTGGAAACATCTCAAGTTGTCTTAACAACTCTCTTCTTTATAATGCCTTTTTCTTCCTTTGAAGTATCGGCTGTGAAAGATGATTAACACACAGCTTATTGGATTGGAAACCAAATAAATCCATGTTGTTTTCTTTAAACCCAGAAGGCTCACAAGGAAGAACTTTTACAATATTTATTTATCTTTAATAATCTCCAATGGACAGATCTTTGCAATTGAGCTGTCAAGGCACAGCAAAGAAAGAGGGAAACTCTTCTTATCGTTAACCTTCACGGGGCCTTTATTTCTTATTAGCGTTTGTATTGTCTGTTTTCTCTGTGGCTGAGATGAAAAGCAGCATTACAAGAAAGATTTGTTTATGGCTTTCATTCCTGGAGCACTGGAGGAAAGTAAAAGAAGGCATTATTAATGGAAGAGCATCATTCCAGATTCTCGTAATTCTCCATAAAGGCATCTAATTCAGTCTAGTATGTGATAAAAGAACACCAATTAGTGAAGAGAATCTTTAATATGAGTCTGTGCAGCACTCACCCTTTGGGGAGTCCATGATTATGTAAATCTCTGATTCCATATCGAGGGGTTTGGATATGTGCCGAACAACAGCAAAATACAAAACAGACTATTTCATTCCAAGTATTAGACCCTCAACACTTACATTTCAAGAAGGAGAAATTGCAGTAAATAACTGCAGTGTATTTGGGGAGGTTTTGGATGCCAGCCCTAAATACAGCTCAGGATTTATCTATTAAAATGGAAGGAACGGTTGAAACTTCTCCGAGACTGCTGCAAGATAGAAATTGAGAGCCAGAACATCAAGCCATTGTTTAATCAACCCATTAGAATTTATACAAGTTCCTGGTCAACTTAAAGTTGTCCCTTTGAGAAGCTACCAACTTAATCTCACAAAGTTGCATTACTGAGGACATTTTGGGTGTCCTTCTTCTGCAATTCTTTTTAGAGCATGTAACACATTCTTTTAAATAACTTCTGGGGCAATAACTAGATCTTCATGCTCAAAAGGTGGATTTATTTTCTGAAGTTTCTTATCCATTTGAAAGTGTCAAAAGTCACTCAGAGCTGAACTTGCACAAAAAGCTGGGTGACCACGGTGGCTTACAGCTCCAATCTGATTTCAGTTTTATGGACTGAATTACTTAGAACCTGGCCAAGAGGGTAACTGCCAAAGGGGGATGGCAGAAATAGCCTGAGTGAAGGAAAGGCAACAGTGTGTGGTCTGTCCAGGAGAAGTACTTTGGAAGAAGAAAAAAAAGCTGTTTATGAGCCCAGGCGTGCTTGTTGAAAAGCACTCTTGTTCATTCATTCACTAATTTAACAGCATGTTCAGCAATCAGTATCACCACCTACCAAGCTTTGAGCACAGTTCTAGGAGCTGGAAACATTCGAACAATTAGGACCCAGCCGCTTCCCTGGAAGGTTCACAGTCTAGTTGGGTGCATATATATTTATAATTGTTATATCTTCTTCTTGGATTGATCCCTTGATCATTATGTAGTGTCCTTCCTTGTCTCTTGTAACATTCTTTATTTTAAAGTCTATTTTTTCTGATATGAGTATTGCTACTCCAGCTTTCTTTTGATTTCCATTTGCATGGGATATCTTTTTCCATCCCCTCACTTTCAGTCTCTATGTGTCCCTAGGTCTGAAGTGGGTCTCTTGTAGACAGCATATATATGGGTCTTGTCTTTGTATCCATTCAACAAGCCTGAGTCTTTTGGGTGGAGCATTTAATCCATTCACATTTAAGGTAATTATTGATATGTATGTTCCTATGACCATTTTCTTAATCGTTATGGGTTTGTTTTTGTAGATCCTTTTCTTCTCTTGTGTTTCCCACTTAGAGAAGTTCCTTTAGCATTTGTTGTAGAGCTGGTTTGGTGGTGCTGAATTCTCTTAGCTTTTGCTTGTCTGTAAAGCTTTTGATTTCTCCATTGAATCTGAATGAGATCCTTGCCGGGTAGAGGCATCTTGGTTGTAGGTTCTTCCCTTGCATCACTTTAAGTATATCATGCCACTCCCTTCTGGATTGTAGCATTTCTGCTGAGAAATCAGCTGTTAACCTTTTGGGGGTCCCCTTGTATGTTATGTGTCATTTTTCCCTTGCTGCTTTCAATAATTTTTCTTTGTCTTTAATTTTTGCCAATTTGATTACTATGTGTCTCGCCCTGTTTCTCCTTGGGTTTATCCTGTATGGGGCTCTCTGTGCTTCCTGGACTTGGGTGGCTATTTCCTTTCCCATGTTAGGGAAGTTTTCGACTATAATCTCTTCAAATATTTTTTCCAGTCCTTTCTCTCTCTCTTCTCCTTCTGGGACCCCTATAACATGAATGTTGTTGTGTTTAATGTTGTCCCAGAGGTCTCTTAGGCTGTCTTCATTTCTTTTCATTCTTTTTTCTTTATTCTGTTCCGCAGCAGTGAATTCCACCATTCTGTCTTCCAGGTCTCTTATCCGTTCTTCTGCCTCAGTTATTCTGCTATTGATTCCTTCTAGTGTATTTTTCATTTCAGTTATTGTATTGTTCATCTCTGTTTGTTTGTTCTTTAATTCTTCTAGGTCTTTGTTAAACATTTCTTGCATCTTCTCTATCTTTGCCTCCATTCTTTTTCTGAGGTCCTGGATCATCTTCACTCTCATTATTCTGAATTCTTTTTCTGGAAGGTTTCCTATTTCCACTTCATTTAGTTGTTTTTCTGGGGTTTTATCTTGTTCCTTCATCTGGTACATAGTCCTCTACCTTTTCATCTTGTCTATCTTTCTGTGAATGTGGTTTTTGTTCCACAGGCTGCAGGATTGTAGTTCTTCTTGCTTCTGCTGTCTGCCCTCTGGTGGATGAGGCTATCTAAGATGCTTGTGGAAGTTTCCTCCTGGGAGGGACTGGTGGTGGGTAGAGCTCGCTGTTGCTCTGGTGGGCAGAGCTCAGTCTAAATTGAACTATTTTATAAGCCTCCTATAGAACTGTCATCCAGGGATGTCTTTTCATTAGCTTAGTGAACTCAGCTATTTTTCAGATTCCCTGTCTTGTTCCACTTATGATGTCTTTTATTTTGTTTGTGTCTATCCATTTGTTTTGAGAATAAATCCTCTTGTAATATTTAAAGAGGTATTAACTTAAGATCATGAATATCTGAGTTATCTTTACATTGCTCTCATACCTGAATGATGGTTTATGTAACATAGAACTCTCAGCAGTTCTACTTGGAGAATGTCGCTTAATCTTTGTACCTCAGTTTCCTCATCTGAAAATGTATTTAATTATAATTATACCAACTTCAAAGGATTGTTGAGCGGATTAAATGTGATAATTTATATAACGCATTTAAAAGAATGCCTGGCTCATGGCATTCAATAGATATTGGTTCTTAGTGTAATAGTTCATTTCCTCTCAGTACTTTGAGGGCCCCTCTTCATTATCTTCTAGCATCTAGTATTGCTGTTCTGATTCCAGTATGATTTTTGTTCCTTTGTAAGTGATTTATTTACCTTGGAAACTCTAGAATTATCTTTATCCTAGGGTCTATGAAATTTTATGAGAGTTTATCAAGGTCTGTGTCTCTTTTAATTCTCCCTATTTGGTACTTGTGTATTTCTTTAGCTCTAAAATTAATTTATGTGTTTAAAAAAATAATTTTCTCCTTTCCATTTTTCTTGATCTACTTTAAAATCTTATTAATAAAGTATTGGATGTCTACTTGACTCTATACATCTCTAGCCTTATTCTTAATATCTTCTCCTCTGTCATTTTACTCTTTGCCCTGGGAGATTTTCTCAATATTATAAGCTCTACCATTGAATATTTTAGTTTGGAAATAACATTTAAATTTCTAAAGATGTTTTTGGTCTCTGAAAGTTCCATTTTCCCAGGAGCATATTCTGGTTTTATACAAGTGGTATCTCCTACAACCTCTCTGCAAATAGCATTTGGAATATTTTCTATTGTATTGTTTGCTCCTGTATTAATCTGCTCAGACTGCCATAACAAAACACCACAGACTAGCTGGTTTACACAATTAAAATGTATTTTTTCACAGTTCTGGAGGCTAGAAGTTCAAGGTTAGGGTGCCATCAGGAGTGGTTTGTGGTGAGACCTCTCTTCCTGTGCCTCTTCTCTGTGCATGTGTGTGAAAAGAGATAGTTCTCTGGTGTCTCTTCCCTTTCCTGTAAAGACATCAGTCCTATCAGATTAGGTCCCCACCCTTTTGACCCATTTAATTGTACCTCCCTAAAGGCCCTATCTCCAAATACAGTCAGGTTGAGAGTTAGGGCCTGAACCTATGAATTTGGAGGAAATACAATTCAGTCCATAACACCTCCTATTCCTTAATTTTTCTCTTTTTCTGTGCTATCAGTTGATTGCCTTTCTTGGCCCATTCCCCCTTGTACTGTTGGTTTTTCTCAAATACTTAGTGACCCTGAGTTGTCTCTTCATACTTGTCATTAAAGGCCTGGGTTGATCAATATCTTTAACTAGTCCTTGTTTCCCTCTTGTTGCATAGAAGGGTTTCCTTATCCTGTCCTCTGAATGGGAGGGCTGATAGCAAGCTCTATGAACTTGAGAGTTCATGGATGGGGAACCTATAGGCAGGCAGATTACACCTCCCCATCTTACTGTACAATATCAAAACAGGTGAAAAGGGCTGACTGGTGGCCCCCCAAATATATTTCCACCTCCCAGGCAGAAGCTTGAATTTAGATTTAGCATGATTTCAAGAAAATAAGTACTGACTATGTATTTTAAGGCTAAAATTTTTTTTAAATACAGAAATATGATACCCTAGTTAGTAGAGTTTTTACAGGAGTATGAGTTGACTTGAGCATGGTTTTAACAAAATAAGTATTGAACTATGTATTCTAAGGCCAAATACAAAAAAGAACTCTACACAAATATTATACTCTAGTTAGTAAGCTCATTTTTCACAGGGGTATGGTTGGCAGTTTTGAAACTACTTATGTGTATTCTGGGATTGAGCAAATAAGTTAATATATCATAGATAATAAGAACCAGGTTTTTTGCTGGAGAAACAAGTTATAAATAAGGAAAGGGAGAAGGCTAGCATGCATCCTGTGGTATTGGGCTGGATATATCAGTATAAACTCATGGTTTGTAAATATGTATATACAGATAGATAAAGAATAGATATAACTCTGTCCACTGAGAGGATCAGAAGCAATGACACACTAATACCAATGAGAGGCTCTTGATTTCCAAATATCATTCTCTAAGCCTTAGAGAAATGGTCAAGGGGCTGCAGAAGGAAAGTACAAGCTGTGACTCTAATAGCTTGTGGTGTGAAAAAGTAAGAAAGTGCTCAAAAAATGACAGAGACAATTAAAAAATTCACAGAAGCCAAACTGATGGGGCTCCATAAGGCCAAATCTGGGGCAATTTGAGGATCAAATACACAATGATGGAATGGATTGTAATCCATAGAATAGAGTAAGAGTCCATGAGTACATAGTGATATAAATAAATAATAGAATAAATAAAGAGGGGAGGAAAAGGTCTTCCCTACAATAGCATTCCAACTAATAAACATAGAATGAATAAAGGAAATAGCAAATCACCACATGGCAAATATCACAGTAATGATTATTTTAGACCAATATCATCTGTGAATGTTAAAAATGGGTGAACACATGATGAAAAACACTATAGTAATACAATCTTAAATTATTTCCCAGAAAGATACTTATTAATTGCGAAGAGAAAATAGTTACTATGCAGTGGAGAAACCTGGCAGTCACCACCATAACAAAGTGATCATAAATACACTACCATGTGTAAAATGGATAGCTAGTGGGAACCTGCTGTATAGCACAGGGAGCTCCTCTCTGTGCTCTGTAATGACCTAGATGTGGTGGAAAGTGGGGGAGGGAGGTCAAAGAGGGAGGGGGATATAGGTGTACATATAGCCGATTCACGTCATTGTACAGCAGAAACTAACACAACATTGTAAAGCAATTTTACTCCAATTTAAAAAAAAAAAAAAAGGTGATCAACGTTAACATTTTGCAAACATATCAACATCATTGCCTCCAGATTCAGTGCACTGAGAAACACATAACACCATTTGTGCACTACCCTTGCCCAAAAGGCATAAGGTAAATTTAATCATAAGGGACTATCAGACAAATCAGACTAAAGTACATCTACAAAAATAATTAGACAATACTCTTCGAAAGTGTGAAGATCATAAAAGAGAAGGGAAGACTGAGGTACGGTCACAGGTTGGAGAGACTAAGGAGACATGACAACTACATGCATTGTGTGATCCCCAGACTCAACCTTGGACTAGAAAAAGGAAATTAGTGGCAATATTGGTGAAATTTGCATAAGGCCTGTGTATTAGTACAACCTATAGTATTGTATCTGATAATTCCCTGGTTTGGGCCATGTACAGTGCTATGTAAGATAATGACATCTGTGAAATTTTAGTGAATGGTTTATGGGACTTTTTGGTACTTCTTTTGCAATGTTCTGTTATTCTGATGCTGTTTCAAAATGAAAATAAAAATTAAAAATAAATCATCAATGGATAAATGAACTGTAGAACATCCAGACAATGGAATATTCCTTACTGCTGAAAAGAAATGAGTTATCAAGCCATAAAAAGTCTTTAAAAGTATCAGTTCATTCCCAAGACTTTATCTAAATCACCATCATCTGTCCTAAATGATGACAATAACTTCTCTGATGTCTTTGTACCGTGCCAATCTATCTAATGGCAAATTGTGTTTCACCACATTCCTTTCTCTGACTTGTTCTGGGTTAGGGTTGACCACTGGAGAAATAAGCAAAATTTGGAAGGCAGAAGGAAATCAGCGGCCATTATGCCCTAAGAGTTGGTGTAGAGAGTTAGGTGCTGGTGCATCTTGTGCATCCAGCTGCTAATCTACTAGCCTTGCAGGATATTTGGTCCTCTCAAAATGTCCATAAGACATTTGGTCGATTCCAAAAGGTCCTTGATATTTGGTCCTGTCCAAAACCATTTGGCATGGACCAAATATGTTCATGGACGTTTTGGATAGGACCAAATTTCAAGGACCATTTGGCATGGACCAAATGTCTTTTTTGTTTGTTTTGTTTTTTTTAATTTATTTATTTTATTTATTTACTTTTGGCTGCATTGGGTCTTCGTTGCTGCCCGTGGGCTTTCTCTAGTTGTGGCGAGCAGAGGCTACTCTTTGTTGTGGTGCGCAGGCTTCTCCTTGCAGTGGCTTCTCTTGTTGCGGAGCATGGGCTCTAGGTGCGTGGGCTTCAGTAGTTGTGGTACGAGGGCTCAGTAGTTGTGGCTCACGGGCTTAGTTGCTCTGTGGCATGTGGGATCTTCACGGATCAGGGCTAGAACCTGTGTCCCCTGCATTGGCATGTGGATTCTTTACCACTGTCTTATGGACAATTTGGACAGGACCAAATGTCTGCTAGCCATCTGCTGGCTCCCTGTGTTGGTGTGGAGCAGCAGGCAGACCCGCAGGTCTCTAGTCTCTTCCTTTACTGCCTCCAGGTCTGGGCCAGGTGTGTGTGCATCTACCTAGGGAGGCATCAGCTTCTTCTGCGGGTCACCCAATATTGTGAGAGATAATGAGAAAGGACACAGGTTCCTGTTTGTCCTCAGTTCCCAAGATTTTCATCCAGATTGTTACCTCTCTATAGCCCCCTCATATTCCATGCCTGTGCCACCATATTGCTCCCACTTGGTCTTATACATGCCCACACCTCTCTCTCTCTCCCTCTCTTCAGCCACACGGACTTCATTTTGGTCCTCATTCTCTTCACGCTATGTCTGTCCAGCCATATGGCCTTTGCACATGGTGTTCCCTTTTTCTTGGAAATGTTCTTTCTTCCTTTTCCATCTGGTTCCCTCCTCACCTTTTAGATCTCAGCTGCAGCATCTCCTATTCAAGAAGGGCTTCCTTGACCTGTTGACAAGTTAAATAATATGCCCATAAGCTTTCCTATGCCAGTGTGCCTCTCCTGATTTTCAATTCACTTGTGTGCCTATTTCATTGATGTTTGACTTCAGTCACTGGGTGGGGGTGATGGTGGGCCCAGGGACTTGCCAGGTTATGTGCCCGGTCAGTTGCACAGTACCCAGTGCAGTAAAGTTTCAATAAATATCTGTGGGTGAAATCAGTGAGTTTTAAGCCATGCCTGACACAAAATTTGATTGATGCATCTATGCCTACTGATGTGCTTGAATTCCCCTTCTTCTGCACGATCATGGGTAATATAAAAAGATTAATTTAGCCTCTTCACAGGATCTGTGTCTCTGGCTTACAAATGTACCTTGGTCACCTCCCTTCTATTCTCTTCAAGAAACAAGAGTCCTGACACTGAGGAGGATCGCACCATGAATCAGCAGGTTGATGGTCATTAACATTGAACTCTCAAGCATCTTCCCATTTTATTATTTGTTGGATGACGTGTGTTTTTACGAGGCTATCTAAGTAAGCTGCAGGAAAGCTGCCAGTGTGTTTCTGAACTGACTTTTGGCAATGTATTTCCATCGGCTTCATGCAGTTCTGCACCTATTAACACATCCCTTTGAGATTCAATTTCATTCTGAACTCCATCAGTTCTAAACCACATGAATCAAATTAAACACCAAGAAATTTCATCAAAATATTCCAATTAATTTTAACTAATTTCATTCAGGTTGACAATTCCAGACACTGAAATTTATGTCCTTCTTGCCAGAGCATACACGAACTGATCTTACTTCCATCAGATCGTTTGCCTTTTACCCCTCTACAAAGTAGCTGTAAACATGGTTACTACAACATCTTTTCAACTTCTACAAAATATTCTCAATTCCTGATAATTTGAAGGGATCAGTGTGTTGCTATGACCATCTCAATCCCCTTCCCTTTGATAGCCAGGACCTCTCTGATATCAAATAGTAGAACAAAGAAGCCAGAGTGGTCTCAGGGAACATTATGGACCACATAATTCCCCTGACCAGGCCTCTGCAGCCTGGCTTAGTACAGCTTCAATACAGCCTTTTTCCAGATTTATATCTTTTTTCAATCTCCTCCCATTTTAGCCTAACCCTCTGCTATCGTAAGAATCCACATTCCATGAGGCAAAGCTTGAGTCGATATGGACATTTTTCATGTTCTGTGGCTCAGTAAATGGACGCATTCTCACCTTTTGAATCCCTCCACCCCAAAGGACATATACATGTCCTGCCTCCCCTATGGCAAAGCTCAAAGCGACATGGGGTCCATCAATCAGGTGCATCTGGATGATTTTTGTGGTTTAAAGGAGAGGGAGGGAAGAAATCATCACACCAAATCCACCGCGAGTGACACGCAGCATTCTGAGGAGGCAGCGGGGGACATCCTGGTGGCTTTGCCCCTGTCCAGCATCACCCATGAAAGCTGTAATGACTATGTCCATTGGCAGCAGCAATGGGGTCTCAATGGGAACAGTCAGGGAGGGCCATCTGGATATTTTTTCTGACTATATGGCCTCCAGTCACTTTTTTCTGACCTTCCTAGACTTTATAAAATACATAATATCCTTTAAGAATTTCTTTTTTATTGAAGTATAGTTAATTTATAATGCTGTGTTAGTTTCAAGTGTACAAAAAAGTGATTCAGTTATATATATATATTTTTTTATATATACTTTTTCAGATTCTTTTCCGTTGTGTTATAAGATACTGAGTACAGTTCCCCAGTTGTTAACCTATTGTGTATATAGTAGTGTATATCTGTTAATCCCAAACTTCTAATTTTAATGTCCTTAAACTGCCTAGAGCAAGTAAACTCTGCTATGTGTACTCTAAATTCTGACTGATACAGACCTACTTTCACCACATCTAAGAATACATTTTCACTGAGGGACAATTTATGTGCCAGGCACTGTTCTAGATTCTAGGTAAGCATTACTGCATGACACTGTGTACAGCAGACATAGTTCCTGCCTAACGAAGCTTGTGTTCTCAGAGAGAACTAAGCAGGAGAGTGTATTTCTTTTCAGAGTTTGAGATTTGATGAGAATGAGCCCTCTGGCATGTAAATCTTACACAGGTTGCATGTGGCTGTAAAGAGCTCAGCAGACGTGTTTTTTCAGAAAGCCATCTCAAAGTACATCAGGACAGATATCTAGTGAATGTGGCTGCTGGATTTCCTCTAGTTTCCTGACAGAGGTTGTGGCGACAATTATACTCTGCCTGTCCGTGATGAGCTCCTGCCTGTAGCAGGGCGCCACCATGGAATTCTGCAGTCGATCGTGTTACCCTGAAACTCCCGCATGGTAATTGTATATATTGTTAGCAAGTTTTGACACCGAACCTAATATTCATGTTATAGGTGGAATTCTTCATTATGCCAACAAGAATCATCTTGCTAAATTGTCCAGAGGCTACACAGGAATCACTGGGTATTTCACATGAGAAGTCTGTAACAACAATCTGGATGTGGACCTGTGAAAATCCTTTATCTACCACAAGTCCATCTGGGGCTTTAATTTCTTCCTGTGGGATTTTGACATTTAGCACTGTATTAGTCTACCAATTCACACTGTAAACTTTTTCATATGCATCTAAAAGTTTCTGATAACTTCATTTCCACATTACATAAGTTCTATTCTACACAGTGATTAGCTGAGCGATTTTATCCATTAGCTGAGTGATTTTATCCATTCACCTAACTTCTAACAGTAACCAGTTCTGACCAACTGAATGTCCTACAATTCAATTCTCACAGTAACTACTTGGAGTCAGACTAAGAAGTGACACTTCAGATTAGCACTCCAGTCTAAGACGTCAGCTCCACAGTTTTGAATCCTCAATCCCGTAGACTGCTCTCACTTCAGACGCCGGTGGCAAGTATCAGGTCCCAAGTTACCCACGCTGCTGTTCAACTTGCCTTCAAAGTCGGGGGTTTCCATTCATGGGACTAGGAAAACATTTTGCAATTACTTACTTATTACCAATTTATTATAAAGGACAATTCAAGAACAGCCAGTTGTAGGAAATGCATAGAGCAAGGTGTGGAGGAAGGGCAGGGAGCCTCCATGACCTTTCCAGCATGCCACCTTCCCAATACCTCAGTGTGTTCATCAACCCCAATATCTCTAAACCCCTTTGTTTAGGGGTTCTTGTGGAGGTTTCATTACATAGGCATAATTGATTAAATCATTGGCCACTGATGATAAATTCCCCAGAGGTTGGAGATGGGGAAGAAATTTCCAACCTTTAATCAAGGCTTGGTCTTCCTGGTCAGCAGTCCCCATCTTGAAGGTATCTAGAAACCCCCAGCCACAATCATCTCATTAACACACAAAAGACACTCTTATCACTCAGAGTTTCCAAGGGTTTTAGGACTGTGTGCCAAGAATAGGGAACAAAGACCAACTTTATTATTTTTCTTATACCATAGTGCTTTAATAGATACGTAAAGAAAAGATTTTAGGAAGGGCAAGAATAAAACCCTGGGGCAACAGCTAGGAAGCTTTTGGCTTAATGCAGGCAAGCACCTAACCTATAGTGGTTAGGCTACAGTGGTAGCAGTAAAACTGATCAATGGGCCTCTGCTTGGAAACGCCTAGTAATGTCGACTACTAAGAATATGGGAACAAGAGCTCCATTTCATTCTTGGGAAGTCTAGACAGAAAATTCTTCTTTAAGCAATTGGACAAGGTGTATCAAGACTGTTGAAAATAGCCATGTTCCTTGGTTCAGAAATTTCATTCTAAAGAATTCATCTTAAGGAGATATTTTAACAAAAAAAGGAAAAAATGAAAATGTGTGGAGTTATTTATTGTGGCATTAATTGTGAGCAAAAAAACCCTTAAAATCTGGTCATAGAAAGATGACAAAGAAAATTATGGTACTATAACTCAGTGGATTTTTATGCAGCCACTACAAATTAAAATTATGAAGAAACAACTCATCATAGAAAATGTTTGTGATAGAATATAAAGCAAGTAAAGATCACTATAAAATGTTTGTTAGCTTGTATCCACTTTCTTAAAATTGGTCTTTATGTGAACGTCTTGAAAAGGAACATGGGGGAAAATAATGTGTTAAAAGGGTGTTGAGGATGGTTTTTTTTTTTTTAACATTTTCCATAAATTTTACAGGCTACTGATTTTGGTGTTGGCTTCTGAGAGATTTCATGTTCACTTGACAATGGTTCCATACCAAGATATCAGATTGTTCTCTGATGAGTAAAAGGTAAACTTCCCCAATAAACTGAACCATAACACTAAATGAATCAGAGGGAATTGCTCTTTTTTGGAATCATAAGCCTTTCTGCAGAGCCCAAGGCCAAGGATGTGAAGGTACAAATATAACTGGAATCTAATCCAGAAGCCTATGTGTCCTTTTAAGGTCTTGGAACAAAAAATACACTCTTCTAATACTTTTCTCTTCCCTTCTGTAATCCTTGCTTCTCCATGAAGCAAAAAACACCTCCCGGAAAGGATTAACATTCCTTCTAGCTTCCTTGTTGTGCACACACCAAGGAGAAGCCTATCCTTGTAATAATATCAATCCACTCCCAAGAATTTGACTCACTAGATAACCCCTTCTCATTCTTCATAGGTGTGTGACTGACTCTAAAATGGTATAACTAGAATTTCATATAGAATCATTAAGGTCTGTTGAATATCTTGCCCCATGAAAACCTAAATGTAAGTTCTCCTGTGGACAACCAACTCCCCAGTGATGAAATGACAGAAAATAGACGATAAAACGATAGAACACTGAAGTTAAGAGCATACTGCACAGGCTGGTTTCAAACAGAATTGGAATGCTCTTAAAATCAAGAAGGGACTTGACAAGAGTTAGTCTTACCACCATTGTTCCCCCAGGTTCAAATGGCTTCATCAATTATATGCCTTTCCCCACTTTAAGCTCATGACACAAGCAAAGCAAGTATTTATAAAATATATGGTGCTTGTAGAAATCTAGAAGTAGAAAACATGTTCTTTGAATTCAGGGAATTTCTTATTTCATGGGCATAAGAGATTCACTCCAACATCAATTAGAGAACAAACCAAGACATATGTAATGAAATGCTAAACTTAGTGGTCAAGTTATGTGACATAGGGGACAGAACTTCCTCTGGAATCACAGATCAGCTTTAAATTCCAGTTCTACCGCTTACAAATTAAGTGACCTTGATGAGTTATTTTAATGTCCTTGAGCTTCTGTTTCTTTTTCTCTAAAGTGTAAAAACAACAATAGGCCTCATATGTGCGAGAAAAAGTTACCTAATGCAGTGAGGTTCAGGTTTCAGAAAAACGTTTAGAAAGGATGTTTGTGGTATTGAATTTCAGGCAGAGACAGTAGAGCACAATTTCAAAAGTAGGTGGCATATCCAGTATTTTGTAATAACTGTAAATGAAAAGTAACTCTTAAAAGTTGTATACAAATTTTTAAAAATTTAATTTAAATAAATAATTTTTTGAAAAGTGGGTGGCATATTATGTTAAAATTATATATTTTTTATTTATATATATAATATATATCTATAATATGAAACAGTTTGGAGGAGGTGCTAAGTTGGAAGCCATCCTGTGAGTTGATATTTATTCCCCTGGGTTGAGTATAAGCTAAAAGAATTTACCCGTAGACACAACCTAGTGTCACGGAACCAGGGAAATCCCTGCTCTCCTGGATGAATGCTACGGCACCTCTGTAGGTGGATGACATGTAAAAAGCTACTCTACAAAATCTTATCTCATTTAAAAATTGAGTATTTGTCAAAAAACCGCCACCCTCCTTAAAATATAAGGTTTACTGTATAAAAAAGAAGAAAGAATGAAAATATCCTCAATGGCAAAAACACTCACCAGGAAAACATGACCCTGAAAATTATAATGACAGATGAAAATTGTAATCAAAATTAACATAAAAATTCATCAAACAATTGCCTCTTTAAAACAGTGTATATAAAGGTTCAGTAATGCAAGATTAATAAGTTTTAGAGATCTGCTGTACAACAATGAGACTATAGTTAATATTATTGTATTGTACCTTCAAAAATCTGTTAAGAGGGTAGATTTCATGTTAAGTGTTCTTAACACAATGGAATAAAAATAAAATTTAAACACACATACACTTTCAAAGTAGAGAAAAAAGTGTTCAAAAATATTATAGCCATACAACAATAACAAAAAGATAAATCAGCTTGTAGAATTCAGGGAAAAAATAGTAGGGAAAATAATCATAAATGAAGATCACAGTAGGAAGTTAAAAAAGACAATCAACACTACCAAAAACAGAGTAAGGGCCAAGAGGACAGGATTAAGAAAAGTAGATAAATGAAATGATACTGTTTAGGTACTTAACGGAAAGAAAATGATAGATTGGAAAACAGGTAAGAACTAGTGGCCTTGAGTTCACGAAAAAAATAGCGGGAAAAAAGAATGAAATTCAGAAATACAGAAAATTTCAATATGCCAATTGAAAGGCATATGTCCCAGGAAAACTTTACAAAATGATCAAACCAAAGCATAACTTAATAAAGTTAATAGGTTTCACAAATAAGAAACAATTCTTCAGGTAATCTGATAAAAAGTTGAAGTCATTTCTAGGGGTAAATAGGCTGGCCGTGGTCTTTTCCGTAGTGATATTAATGTTTATAAATAATGTTTATAAAGTACTTCCTCAAAGAAAGAAAGCAAGATACCAGAATTTTATACTTGAATAGGCAAATACTGTTGAAGTACAATGGCAAAACAAGTATTTTCAGACATGAAGGTACTTGGCAAATACAGCGTCCAAGCAATTTTCTTAAAGAAGTTATAATAGGATAAGATTCAGCCAACTAACAGATCATCAGAAAAACTCTAGCAAATGTACTGGTGGTGAGCAGTGAGTTCATTTAGAAATAATTGTATGAATGACTAAAACAATTACGAAAATCATGGCTGTTAAAATAGACTAACATAACCATGACTGTGTATAAACTATATTATTAGCAAAAGTTCGGAAGACGTAAAAATGCCGGGAGGTAATGTAAGTATGCTGAGTTCCTTATATTACTTAGCTGAGTTCATTAATAATAATAATAAAAATATTTTATAACACCTGACCAGGAGTCATGAAAAAACACTTTAAAATACTTCGGAGTACACTTGAGAAATTTGTAAGCTTTATATGAAGAAACTTTAAAACACTCCTAAAGGACATACACATACAAAACATTTAAATCAGGGAAAGGTATAATGTATCCTATTCTTAGATATAAAGACACAATATGATAGATATGTTAATTATCCCCAACCTAATATATAAATACAATGCACTCCAGATAAAAATTTATAAATTTGATGTTACCATAAATTTCAAATAGGCCCTCTGGTTCTAAAGTCTATATGCAAAGAGGTATTTTCCAGTATATTCTAAAAATGAACAGTAATGAGGTAGGACTACTCTAATTAGACACCGAAATATTTTATAAAGGACACAAAAATTAAACTAGCATTATATTGTCACACAAATTCTAAAAACATTATAACAAAATGGAGAACAGAAACAGCATGTATTAAACCTTGATCCATAAGTGATACAGGTAGCTTTATATTAGTTGAGAAATATGGATTATTCAGTCAATGTTGTCAGTATAACAGGGTAGCCATATGGGGAAAAAAATAAAATTATGTTGACTCCTACGTCAGTCTTCATAACAAAGTAGATTCCAGATAGAGAAAATATTGAAACGAAATTATAAAATCATGAAAATTCTAGAGGAAATAATTTTTCAAATTTTAGAGGTCATTTTTCAAAATAATTTCTGCATGGTAAATATCTTTCTAAGTATAACATAAATTCCAGAGACCATGAAGTAAAAAACTCTATAATTTTTATTAACATATCTTTAAATACATGATGAACAGGAAGCTTACAGTAAAGAAAATACAGCTGGCTCTCAACTATATAAAAAGATGCACAGTCCCATTGTAATAAGATATGCAAATGAAAACTATAAGGAGGGCTTCCCTGGTGGTGCAGTGGTTGAGAGTCCGCCTGCCAATGCAGGGGACACGGGTTCGTGCCCCGGTCCGGGAAGATCCCACATGCCGCGGAGTGGCTGGGCCCGTGAGCCGTGGCCGCTGAGCCTGTGCGTCCGGAGCCTGTGCTCTGCAACGGGAGAGGCCACAACAGTGAGAGGCCCGTGTACTGCAAAAAAAAAAAAAAAAAAAAAAAGGAAAACCATAAGGAGATAACACTTCCTAAATATCAGGTTGGCAAAAAGTAAAAAAACAAAAACGAACAATAACACAATGGTTTGATAAGTACATTTGTGGTAGGAGTATAACTTCATATATGCTCTATGATAAGGAACTTGGAAATATCTATTCAATATAAAAATGTACACCCAGCTTTCCACTCTTTGGAATTTATCTTACAGGTATTCTTGCAGCTTAAAATAATGATATATGTATACTGCAGAATTATTTGTAGAAGCAAAAGTTAGGCAGCAACCTAAATTTCCATCAGTAGAGAATTTGTTAAGTAAATCAGACACGGCTAATAGCAATGAATAATATGCAGCCAACAGAAGAATGAGAAATTTTTCTAGGTTACAAATATGGAATAAATCTCCAAGATATATTGTTAAATAATAAAAGCAAGGTACAACGTGTATACAATAATACAGTATGATTTGTGTGTGTGTGTATGTATGGGTGTGTGTGTGAGTATGGACTTGAAAATTCATAGACTATCTCAGGAGGAATACACAAGAAACTAGTAACAGTGTGTATCTCTGGAGAGGAGAAATGGATGTCTGGGAGATAGAAATAGGAAAAACAAAGCTACATTTCACTCCCCCTCTTTGATTTTGCCAAATTTTGTATTATTCTGCTAAATTTTTGTATTATCTGCTCAAAGAAATTGATTTCTTAAACTATTGCCCCAGGAAATTAGGACCAGATTAGGGAAAGGGGAATGGGGGGGGTTGTTTTTTATTATAAGTTCACTTCTGTTTGACTTCTATTTGACTTAATGTGTGCTATATTTATCTTGTTTTAAAAATTCAAAAATTAAGTATAAAAATAATTTTAAATACCCTGTTCTATTTAAAATACTCTATCCCACTATTCGGCTTTTTGTGCCAATTTTAGGAGTAGAAAATATGTCGCTGTAGCTCTAATAGAGATAAAATGTTCAATGTATTATGGGAACACAAAAAAGAGATCAATTAATCTCTGAGGAAACTCAGAGATGGAAGGTGCAAGTTTAACTGGCCCTTAAAAAATGTTAAATTCACCAGACAGACACCTGTGCAAAAGTCTTGTAGGCACAGGGTACAGCATTAGCAAAAGCATGGGGATGCACAGAACCTGTCATGTTTGGGGAGCCACAGTGATCCGTGAAGCATGAAGGTAGAAATGACAGAGGAGGAATGGCTAGAAATAAGTTGGAAAAGAGAAGGAGGGGTTGTAGAGAAGACCACAAAGGGCCTTGAATGCCATGCTAAGAAATGACCTTATTTAGTGTATCCGCGGATCCTAAACCTGAGTGGTTGTTAGAATCACCTGGGGGAATTTTGTGAAAATACAAATTCCCAGGCCTCTCTCCCCTACCAAATAAATCTGACTCTCTGATGAATAGACCTGGAAATGTGTATTTTGAAACCAAAAATCCCTCTGCCTCAGTCATAAATAAAGGAGAATCATCAAAATTCCGTGTATGGTGTTTAAAAACACCACTCGGAGTGCAAGGAGAGAGGAATGGAACCAAATGCCCCATTAGGAGGTTAATAGGAATTCATCATAGGCAAAGTCCCGTTTCTGGTACCTGTCAGGCTGAAAATTAAGATCTCTTTCCAGGTGCTTAAAGTTCTGGACTTATTCTTGCCTGGACTATGCTGAAGGTGGGGAAGGAATGAAATTGGGAAGAAAGTAGGAAGAGGAATGTCTGCTGTTGAATCGACTACATTTTCCCTGCCCCTTCCTCCAAGCGTCATCACGAAGTTCACACTGAATTTCTAGTCAGAAAGAATACAAAAGACACAAGAGCCATCAAGCACATTCGTCAGGGTTTTTCCTTAGAAGCAAGGACTCTTCCTCTCTTTTATTAAAGCAGCAATAACCACACTCATAACCAGTCCATGTTCCTGGGCAGCAGATTTCGTGTGACCTTTTTAAAAACTGACTCAGTTGCTTCCATCAGATCCTAAGCTGATGTGAATTATAATACACAAATGGTGCTCACCAGGCACTGGTGCTCTTGAATTACTCTGGAGTCCTTCTTCCAGTAAAAGTGTTTCTTCATTGATTCAATACATATCTGTTGAGCACAGAGATACGAAGACACATTAGACACGGGTCCCACCCTGAAGGATCTAACCTTTCCCTAGTGATCAATAGATCGCTGCAATTTCTTCATCCAGCACATTTCAGATCCTAGCAGTGAAGAGCCACCATGAAGTGTTAGCATCCCAAAAGGCTGGATTATTCTTCAGTAGAATAATCCCTGCAAACTTCAGTCTCAAGCTGAACATAGAATATCAAATTTGAAAAGAATCTTCAATCTCACTTTATCCAACCACTTCAATTTATAGATAAGAAAAGTAAGGTGGAGAACAATACATTGATTTGTTCAAAGTTATACAGGAAGCGAAGGGCAAAACTCAAGCTGAAATCAGATGTCTTGACTTCCACTCCGAACCTTAAAGCCTAAATTATAATTTCGAGTTCCAGTGCCATAAGTAATCTTCCTGAATAGGATATGAGTGGGAGTGGGCATTAAATTCACCTCATGTCTTAGGAAAGGTGAGGAAATTAGAGAAATTTAAGTTACTGGAACAGGGGTTATATTGACCCACAGCAGGGAGATTACATGACTTGAGTTTACTCACATGCCCAATTTCTGCAATAGTTATTGAGTGTATATTATCAGTGATAAATAATACAGATAAAGTCCCAACTTTCTGACTTGAATACCCCCTATTATCCCACCCAAGACATATCAGAGTGAGTGTGGCCAATCCATGCTTATTCTTATCTGCACTAGCTCCAAACCTATAGTTCATCTTTCTTCCTTTCTCAAGTTTGGCTCTCAAGGCATAAAGCAGAGATTCCAAATACACAGCATGCACGCTATCTCTGTCCTATCCTCTATCCTTGACAGACATCACTAATCAATCACAACACTCTTTTCACTGTATTGTAAGAAGACCTTAGAATCCTTCCCCATACAACTCTACACCACTACTGCTAATCTATCTAAGATGACGTATGATTGTAAGGTGCATGAATATTGCTCATTTTTTTCCCTACGTAATCTCAGCCTGAATCAAAACTTAAAATAGAATTGTTTGGAGATAGAGTACAAGAGGAAAAGAAAGAGAAGAGTTCTAATGGGTAACAAACAAACAAAAAGGGATGTAAGATGGCCCAGAATCAATTCAAATGATTCAATAAATGTTTATTGAGTGTCAGCACCATGCTGGATTGGGGGTAAAATGACATGAATAGATATAATTTCCATCTTCAAAAGTTTCCACACCAGATGGGAAAGATTTCTATAAAGGGATAATTTTTAAGCAATATAGTAATGGTTATAATTGGGTAAGCTCCATGTCTTCAGGCAGGGTTCATGACTGTATTTTTCACTATTGTATACCCAGCACCCACCAACACACCTGACATGGACGTGGAACGCAGTAATATTTGTTAAATGACCAAGGCAGAGGTCAAAGTACTTAATTTTTCTGGAATAAATGGGCAAAGGCCTTAAGGAAAAATCAAAGTTTTCCTGAATCTTGAGAAATCAGTGAGAATTTTCCAGTTGAAGAGGCATGCATAGAGAGAGGAAATCCTATTTATATCTTTGCTCCAAAATTTTGATGAAAAACAAAATAAACCACTTGTCCTCCATTTGTTCATAGATAATAATTACCCACATCCCAAATGACTTAAAAGTGTGCTTAAAGAATATATAATAAAGTGAAAGGTATGACTATGTTTTCATCAAAGCTGTTGTAATCCATCTTTATTTGCTATAGATATCCTAGAAACCCCAAATTCAGCAGTGCTCACAGATTCCACCTGGGTACATGCTCTCAGAGTGACCTTTTATCTGCTTTTTGTGTGTGTGCAACACTAATTAAAATCAATTAAGGTGACATGTCATTGACTGGCCTGCTTTTGCCAGGGCATAACGAAGAGACAGAAGAAAAGACATGAAGGGTAATAATGTGCTATTTGTTTTTACTTCCTAAATTGCAGATGTCTGTTTCTAATGGATGAACAACTAAAATTTCAAAGCACTTACTTCAAGCATAACTAAATGTCTTCAATCAAGCAGCTTTATTAGAGATTTGATTAACATTATCTCTTCTTCAAATGTGTTTGAAAGAATTTATTCCTGAATATATTCTTGAAGAATATCTTCAATCTTCCCTGTCTTTGAACTGTGATAAGCCTTAAGAGCCTACGCCTTCCTCTTTTGTACTTGATTATATATTCTTTTGTGTGGGTGCATTAACTGTTTTATATGTGCTAAATCATGTCTCCAGAGAGCTTTTAGGTCCAAGGCAAAGAGATCAGGCCTTCTATTTCCCTTATGTCACATATAAAAAGGAGAGAAGGCAAAGAGAATAAAGGAGAGGAGAAGGGAAGAAAGGAAAACAGGAGAAAACAGGGGAAAAAAGTAATAAGAAGAAGACCCAAATGTGTGCATGTTGGACACCCATTATCCTCCAAGCATGGTGCTATGTGCTTTCATATAACGTATGCCACTTAATCCTGTTAAGAATACTGTAAAAAAAAAAAAAGCACCTCTTCCCCTTTTGAAGATAAGGAAAGTGAAACACAAATTGGTTACCAGCTGAATGCCAGAAGCAGAACAAAACCCAGGTCTGTCCTTTGTGTTTACTTTTCCTTCTGAAGGAAGTTGCCTTGTCAAAACCCCTTCTCAGGGGACAGAAATGGACGGCCCTGTCTTATACCAACAGACTCTGACTCTCCCCCCATCCCTTGGGCACAAATGGCCGAATAGGATTTCGGCATCTGAGGCATGTCTCTGTCCTATGTGAAAAGATTAAGCCATTCAGATTATTTTTATAATTTGACTTAGAAAATAACTGAGAGACTGAATGAGTTAGATGTAAGACACATGACCAAAAATAATAAGAAATTTCCTGTCAAGCCACAGGATAGAATATATTCACAATACTTATAACCGACAAATGACTTATATATGGATTATATAAATAGTTCACACATATCTATGAGGAAAAGGCAGACAACATTACAGAAAAATGGTCAAAAGGCTTGAACAGTTACCTCACAAAAAAAATATGCTATGTAGGGTGGCCATCTAACGTATCATCCAAACTGGGACCACTTTTGAAATGAAAAGGGCCCTACTTCTAATTTTATCAAGACAACAGAGTAAGCCAGGACTGACCCAAGCAAACTATGATGTATGGGTCATTCTACCCAAATAGCATCAAATATATGAAAAAATACTTGACTTCATAGGTCATTCAGGAAATGCAAATTAAAACTACAATGAGATACTTCCATACACCCATTAGAATAACTGAAAAGAAAAAGAATAATAGTACCAACAGTCAATTTTTTTTTTTAGAAGTAACCCTTTTTTAAAAAAATATTATTTATTTTATTTATTTATTTTTGGCTGTGTTGGGTCTTCGTTACTGCGCGTGGGCTTTCTCTAGTTGCGGTGAGCGGGGGCTACTGTTCGTTGCGGTGCGCGGGCTTCTCATTGCAGTGGCTTCTCTTGCTGCGGAGCATGGGCTCTAGGTGCACGGGCTTCAGTGGTTGTGGCGCACAGGCTCTAGAGTGCAGGCTCAGTAGTTGTGGCGCACGGACTTAGTTGCTCCGCGGCATGTGGGATCTTCCCGGACCAGGGCTCGAACCCGTGTCCCCTGCATTGGTAGGCAGATTCTTAACCACTGCACCACCAGGGGAGCTGGGCATCTGGGGAGTTTATCTTCATCAAAAGCTTTTTCAGTGATATAAATGAAACCAAAAATAAACTGAACCAAGTGGATGATAAACTGAACCAAGTGGATGAACCAAGTGGATGATGAACCAAGTCATTCCAGTCCATGACTTGACCTGGAAACCAAGTCATGTCTTCCAGGACAAGGACTAGAAGACTTTCAAAATGTAGTGCAAATAGAGAAGTATCCTCTTGGTTCAAACCCATCATCTTTCCTGGTTGTATAAACCATGAGTGGTACCGAAATAACAGGTCTTATGGCATTTCATGTTGACACATTTATTGAGCTGTACAATGTGCCAGATGCTAAGCATGGGGTGATGGAGCTGAACGTAACATGACTTCTCCTTTTGGCCTCTTAGCTTTTGTCTGTTTTGTTTAACACTGAATCTCCAGCACCTGGAATAGCATTTAGCACATAACAGCACATTCATTTATGGAATGAATCAGTGAATGGGTAGGTACAATAGATATACAAGCAAGCACCATGCAATGGAACATAGTAGCTGTATAACAGGCTTCAGTGATGCAGGGGAAGTAGTTATTTCTCCAGTAGTGGTGAGGAAAAGCTACACAGAAAGGACTATTAGGTTGAGCCCTAAAGAAATTTCTCTGATTTATGGAGAGACAATGAAACACATCACAAGCAGGGAGAACACCGTAGGGAAATTTGCGGTATGTATGTGTGTGCATAGTTTGTTCAATTCTTCTTTTCCACAATCCAATCAATGAAAAGTGAGGAGATGCGATGGTTCACAGACCACAAAGTACATACTCCAGTGGTCTCCTAAATCAGCTGGTCAACTCTGTCCACACAAAATAAAGAGGGATAAAGAGTTACCCAGATCATATACGCTACTAGAAAAAATAAAAGAATATTTGAGGATTTAGTTCTCCAGCTTAGTAATCTTCCACGGTGGTTTTCAAATTGAATTTCATATAGCCCTAGGGTATATCTAAGAGGTACAGCTTCATAAACCACCCTGGAGTGAGAGTTGGAGGAAAAGCAGACAAGGCCCCAGGGCCTCCACCCCTGATTTAACAGCAACAACTCCTCTTTTATCTGTTTTCTGTGAGATTTTACTGGGAAAGACATTCTCTTTATAACTAGGTAGTTATTCTACATTTTTAAAAAATAAAGTTTTAAACAGCTGACCTATAAAGTGAAAACTCACAGAATAATTGTACATCCACTTACTGTACTTTCTGTAGACACAATTTAATCACTGTAAGTAAAAAGAGAACTCAATGGGTTTTTATTTCTTTGAAATTATGATCTACCCTGACATTCCTAGTCTACAAGGGAGTAATATCTAGTCATGATTTTTAGCACCATAAAAGAGAAGGCATCTGTCACAATTGTCTCAAAGATGAAAGAGTTGTCAAAGTACTAATTTTGATCACCTCTCCCCATTCTCATATCCTGTACCATGTTATTTTTTTGGTATACTTTGCACTGGGAACTTCGAGCCCTTTCAAACCTGTCTCTTGGTTGCCATGCTGTTTTGGTGGCTGAGTGTGAGAAATAAAATATTATCTCACGCTCCTCTCTTAGATTTTTCCCCATTTAGTCTTAGTTCGTGACTTTATTTGCATGCATTTACATTCTTCATTTCATTTATAAAATAAGTCAAGGGATTTTATAGGCCTGTTTAATGTGCTAACATACAGGATGCCCATGCCACTTCCAGATAATTTATATATTCAAATGATTCATTTCCTTCGTTCTTTCCTCCAACTCTCCTAAGTGTCACTATTCCTCTTTTAGCAGATGGAATATTATAATTTTTAACAAAGCAATTTTATAAGTTCCTGAAGCAATAGATGTATGTGTGTATACATAATTGAAACTGACCAAATACATATATATAAATATATGTGTATATAAAATTTGACTATTTATATCACCTGTATATAAAAGATAGCAACAGCCAATTTCTGCTCCTGCACTAGCCCAGTGTCCTTGGCCTCCTCGACTATAACATAGGAGTAACTGTATCTAGAATTTATATAGAGATGCATCATATGTATATAATAGCCATGCTGTAATTGATCTTTATTTCCTGCTATTGTTCTTTCATGGTTTTGACCATAAACTAAGGAAACTGATTTTAAATGTGGTCAGAAGTGTTACGTTTAGATGAGCACTGTTTTTCCATGTGACTACCCTAGGAAACAGAAATGTATTTCAACAATCTTTGTTTATTCAACAAAAATATATTGGCTACCGATACCCATCAAGGAGGCACTGAGCTTGGGATTGAGACTGAAATATACAAGATCCACTCTTTCTTGCCATTTATATCCTAAAGGAGACAAATATTAATCAGAAAAATCACACCACTGGATGTACAATTACAATACTGGCATGAACTAAGGGTGAGACAGAAAGGTCCCATTAGGGCCTATGAGAAGGAGCTGATCCAGCCTGAAGGGATCGGGAAAAACATTTCTAAGGAAGGACCTCTTGAGTTAGGATATGAAGGATGAGTGGCGAAGTAGGCACAGTGGGTTGGGGGAGAAAGACCAGAAATCAATGAGATCAGCAAGAGGAAAGCCCCCAGGAAGGGATAGACCATGGGGAGTATGAAGAACAGAAGAAAGACCATGAGTCAGGAGCACAGATGGAGAGATGAGAGTGAAAAGAGACTATTGGCCAACAGTGACCACACATCTCTAGATGCCAGGCAGTACTCTCAGCACTCTACCTGAACTAACTCATTCGATCTTCACAACAGCCCTACAAGGTAAGCACTACAAGGTAAGGTGGAAGCTGTGGGGCAAGTACCATACTACCTCGTGAATGTTACTGAATACTGAAGAGTAGAGGATAGAAGAGTTCATTTATTTAACAAATATTTATTGAAGGCTAATTGCATCTCAGGCACTCTTCTAGGCACTGCTTTATGTGGGCAAAAAGAAAAGAAAAGCAGGAGAGAAGAGAAAAATCCATAGGAATCATGGAAGCTTTCCAGAGGTACTGGGGCCAATAGTGTAATTCTGTTCTGCTAATGGAGTGTGAGGGGTCGACTGGCCAGTTGGCAAAGACAGATCTATGTCATTTTCCATTGGTAGATATCCATGGCCATATCTCTCCTCTTCCTAAAATGAAAAGCAAAATTGATTCAAGGCCTTTGCTTGTAGCTGCAGAAAGCTTTAGGGAGCAAACCAGTCCAGCCGGTCACCTGGCCCTTCCAACCATTCCTTTCAGCAACTTTTGGAACTTCTGCTGACAGGTTGAATGTGTTCTCCTCAAGTCCCTGAAGCATAGAACCACCTTGTGTGTTCTACCATATTCTCCTCTTTGGTTGCCCCTGTGGTCTTGCTGAAATCACACCTACTCACAATGCAATTCTGCACACCAGCCCAAAGGAGATATTTCTGGTCTCCTTCCACTTTCACATGGCACATGTTCTCAACTCAGTCCCAGGAAACAGTCTGGAAAATTTGTAACAGAAGAAAAAGAGGTGGTTGGAACCCCAGACCTACTGCATCCTTTATCATGTGTCACAGTCAGGACCAGGTATTTTTCTATAAACTAGGTTCATTCCTCCTATTCCTCCATAATTGCACCCTCAACTCTGTTCTATTTGTAAAGATCTTAATTGGTTCAACTGGGCCAAGACTAGAAGGGGACCAAGCCGTGTGAAATAGAGGAAGAGCATGGGCTTTGGACTTATACATGAACCCTCATGGTTACTAGAGTCAGATTACCTGTCTCGAATTCTAGCTCCACCACATGGCTGTTCCTAGAGCAAGTTACTTAACTTCTCTATGCCTCAGTTTCTTCATCTATAAAATGGGGCAATATTCTTAACTCCGGTTTCATAGGGTTACTGTGAGGATTATATTAGATATAGATATATGTAATAGATCTATTATATTCATAATATACCCATTTATATATAATATATAAATAAATACTATACATAAAATAAATACATATAATGCACTTAAAGCAGTGTCTAAAATTAGATGTTATTCTTACCAGATGTCCTAATTATCTATTGCTGCATTAAAAAAACCACCGCAAAATTGAATGTTGTAAAGCAAGAGCCATTTTATTAGGCTCACAGCAGAGATAGTGCATAAACTAGAGTGGCTTGAATGTCTGGAAGGAGCTGAGACAGCATTACTGAGGCTCTGTCTGGTGTCTCCATTCTATCACTTGGATTCCTTAGTTATTCTCCCCAGGGTGCCTCCTAGACCTGGAATGTCCAAGATAACTTACTCATATGTCTTGCAATTGTGTTGGAATGCTGGAACAGCTGGGGCTGCGAGGACATCTCTCTATCTATCTCCATGTAGCTAACTTAGACTTCCTTGAGGCATGGTAGAATCAGGGTAATCAGACTTCTTACCTGGCAGCTGGCTTCCCAAGAGTGAGCATTCCAAAAGAACCATAAGGCTCCTTATGAACTAGCCTCCGAAGTCATACATGCATCCCTTCTGCCACATTCTATTGGTCAGCCAAGATTCAAGGCATAAAGATGACACAGAACATGAATACCGGGAGACATGACTCATTGAAGTGCCATCTTTGGAGACTAGGTATCAGTTTTCCCTTTGGCCTGCAATGATCCACATCCTTCCCACATGCAAAATAAATTCACCCAAAGAGGGCAGCAACAATATCTCTCATCCCACACGCTCTTTGATATTACCTTAACAGTCCCCCGCTAAGATGGAGAGTACATTTCTCTACCCCCTTGGATCTGAGAGAGGCTATGACAGCTTTGACTACTAGGATACAGTGGAAATGATGTTGTTCCAGTCCCATGTGTAGCCCTAACTGACCTAGGAGCTTCTTCTTTCTTTCATCTTGGAAGCTAGTCATCACTTAAGAAGGGTAACTACCTTGAATTCACTGTGCTGTGAAAAGTACAAGCCAAAGGTCCTGAAGGATGAGATGTGATGTAGGAGGAGAAAAGGACCAAAGAACACCAAGGCACCAGGCACATGGCTAAAAAAGACATCTTGGACATCTAGCCCAGTTGATCCTTCAGATGCCTCCAGCCCCAAGTGCTGTCTGGCTGGAACCATGTGAGAGACTCCAGGTAAGAACCACCCAGCTTAACCCAGTCAACCCCTAGAACTCTGATATGTAATAATAAATTGCTCTTTTAAGCCCCTAAGTTTTAGGTGGTTTGTTAGCAGTAAGAGATAACTAAGAATGCTTGCTAATCTTGGTCAAGCCTCTTAATCTATCTGAGCCTCAGCTTCTCCAGCTATCACAGAGGAGACACAAAATATTCATTCCTTTGCCATCTTTTATCCCAGGATGTGGCAGGGATTTTAGAGTTGTTTTGCCATTCTTACGCAACATCTTCAGAGGGAGGATGTTCTTCCTCTTGGTTTGACAGAGAAATAAGAAAGCAGAAGAATGCATTATTGAAGCACCAGAGTATTTCCCACCTCTTCTTTCCTAACATCAGCCTGAGTATCTCCTGTGCTGTCGCCTCTATATAAAGAGGAGACCAGCTGCCCGAGCTCCAGCCGGCCTTTCATCCTAATGGAGATCTCAGAAGGAAAGACACATTGCACTCAAAAACCTTCCCTGGAATCATGTACCTTTCACATCTCTGGTCTTTGGATATTTGTGTGCTTTTTAAATGGATAATTTTTTCCCAAACCACAGTCAGTGTGAATACCAAAAAGAAAATTACAGACTATTTTGGAAATCCAAAAACTATGCATATCTAGGACTGTGACCATTATAGACACCTAGTATGCTATGAATTATAAATGGATACAGAAAAGGAGGATGCCTTGTTTCATCTTTATTGTCTTTATATTTCAAAAATCTCTATTTCTCAAAGAATGTTTGTGTAAACATATCACAGTCACCAGGGTGCTTGTTAAAAATGCAGATTCCAGACACATATTGAATCAGATTCTTTTGGAATAGAAGCTGGGAATTTGTATTTTGAACAAGAACACATAGTGATTACTAAGAACACTAAAATTGAAGAACCACACTCCTAAGTTCCCATGTTTCTTTCCATACTTGATTTGGGAGCAATTTAAATGGCTAAGACAGAAGAACAAAGAGACCCAAGCAAAAGGAGCTTCAAGATGGCGGAAGAGTAAGACACAGAGATCACCTTCCTCCCCACAGATACACCAGAAATACACCTACACGTGGAACAACTCCTACAGAACACCTACTGAATGCTGGCAGAAGACCTCAGACCTCCCAAAAGGTAAGAAACCCCCCACGTACCTGGGTAGGGCAAAAGAAAAAAGAATAAACAGAGACAAAAGAATAGGGATGGGACCTGCACCAGTGGGAGGCAGCTGTGAAGGAGGAAAGGTTTCCACACACTAGGAAGCCCCTTTGTGGGCGGAGACTGCGGGTGGCGGAGGGGGGAAGCTTCGGAGCCGCGGAGGAGAGTGCAGCAACAGGAGTGCAGAGGGCAAAATGGAGAGGCTCCCGCACAGAGGATCGGTGCCGACCAGCACTCACCAGCCCGAGAGGCTTGTCTGCTCCCCCGCCAGGGTGGGCGGGGCTGGGAGCTGAGGCTCAGGCTTCAGAGGTCGGATCGCAGGGAGAGGACTGGGGTTGGCAGCGTGAACACAGCCTGCAGGTGGTTAGTGCACCACGGCTGGCCGGGAGGGAGTCCTGGAAAAGTCTGCAGCTGCCAAAGAGGCAAGAGACTTTTTCTTCCCTCTTTGTTTCCTGGTGCGTGAGGAGAGGGGATTAAGAGCGCTGCTTGAAGGAGCTCCAGAGACGGGCGCAAGCAGCGGCTAAAAGCACAAACCCCAGAGACGGGCATGAGACGCTAAGGCTGCTGCTGCCGCCACCAAGAAGCCTGTTTGCGAGCACAGGTCACTATCCACACCCCCCTTCCGGGGATCCTGTGCAGCCCGCCACTGCCAGGGTCCCGGGATACAGAGACAACTTCCCCGGGAGAACGCACGGCGCGCCGCAGGCTGATGCAACGTCATGCCAGCCTCTGCCGCCGCCGCAGGCTCACCCCGCATCCGCAACCCTCCCTCCACCCGGCCTGGGTGAGCCAGAGCCCCCGAAACCTGCAGCCTGTGAAAAGGAGACCCCAAACACAGTAAGATAAGCAAAATGAGAAGACAGAGAAACACACAGCAGATGAAGGAGCAAGGTAAAAACCCACCAGACCTAACAAATGAAGAGGAAATAGGCAGTCTACCTGAAAAAGAATTCAGAAAAATGATAGTAAAGATGATCCAAAATCTTGGAAATAGAATGGATAAAATACAAGAAACGTTTAACAAGGACCTAGAAGAACTTAAGAGCAAACAAACAGTGATGAACAACACAATAAATGAAACTAAAAAATTCTCTAGAAGGGATCAATAGCAGAATAACTGAGGCAGAGGAACGGATAAGTGACCAGGAAGATAAAACAGTGGAAATAACTACTGCAGAGCAGAATAAAGAAAACAGAATGAAAAGAATTGAGGACATTCTCAGAGACCTCTGGGACAACATTAAACACACCAACATTCGAATTATGGGGTCCCAGAAGAAGAAGAGAAAAAGAAAGGGACTGAGAAAATATTTGAAGAGATTATAGTTGAGAACTTCCCTAATATGGGAGAGGAAAAAGTTAATCAAGTCCAGGAAACACAAAGAGTCCCATACAGGATAAATCCAAGGAGAAACACGCCAAGACACATATTAATCAAACTATCAAAAATTAAATACAAAGAAAAAATATTAAAAGCAGCAAGGGAAAAACAACAAATAACACACAAGGGAATACCCATAAGGTTAACAGCTGATCTTTCAGCAGAAGCTCTGCAAGCCAGAAAGGAGTGGCAGGACATATTTAAAGTGATGAAGGAGAAAAACCTACTACCAAGATTACTCAACCCAAAAAGGATCTCATTCAGATTTGATGGAGAAATTAAAACCTTTATAGACAATCAAAAGCTAAGAGAATTCAGCACCACCAAACCAGATTTACAACAAATGCTAAAGGAACTTCTCTAGGCAGGAAACACAAGAGAAGGAAAACACCTACAATAACACACCCAAAACAATTAAGAAAATGGTAATAGGAACATACATATCAATAATTACCGTAAATGTAAATGGATTAAATGCTCCACCCAAAAGATATAGATTGGCTGAATAAATACAAAAACAATACCCTTATATATACTGTCTACAAAAGACCCACTTCACACCTAGGGACACATACAGACTGAAAGTGAGGGTATGGAAAAAGATATTCCATGAAAATGGAAATCAAAAGAAAGCTGGAGTAGCAATTCTCACATCAGACAAAATAGACTTTAAAGCAAAGACTATTATAAGAGACAAAGAAGGACACTACATAATGATCAAGGGATCAATCCAAGAAGAAGATAGAACAATTGTAAATATTTATGCACCCAACATAGGAGCACCTCAATACATAAGGCAAATACTAACAGCCATAAAAGGGGAAATCGACAGGAACACAATCATAGTAGTGGACTATAACACCCCACTTTCACCAATGGACAGGTCATCCAAAATGAAAATAGATAAGGAAACACAAGCTTTAAATGATACATTAAACAAGATGGACTTAATGGATATTTATCGGACATTCCATCCAAAAAAACAGATTACACATTCTTCTCAAGTGCTCATGGAACATTCTCCAGGATAGATCATATCTTGGGTCACAAATCAAGCCTTGGTAAATTTTAAAAATTGAAATCGTATCCAGTATCTTTTTCAACCACAAAGCTATGAGACTAGATATCAATTACAGGAAAAAAAACCTGTAAAAAATACAAACACATGGAGGCTAAACAACACACTACTTAATAACCAAGAGATCACTGAAGAAATCAAAGAGGAAATCAAAAAATACCTAGAAACAAATGACAATGAAAACACAACAACCCAAAACCTATGGGATACAACAAAAGCAGTTCTAAGACGGAAGTTTATAGCAATACAATCCTACCTCAAGAAACAAGAAACATCTTAAATAAACAACCTAACCTTACACCTAAAGCAATTAGAGAAAGAACAAAAAAACCCCAAAGTTAGCAGAAGGAAAGAAATCATAAAGATCAGATCAGAAATAAATGAAAAAGAAATGATAGCAAAGATCAATAAAACTAAAAGCTGGTTCTTTGAGAAAATAAACAAAATTGATGAACCGTTAGCCAGACTCATCAAGAAAAAAAGGGAGAAGACTCAAATCAATAGAATTAGAAATGAAAAAGGAGAAGTAACAACTGACACTGCAGAAATACAAAGGATCATGAGAGATTACTACAAGCAACTCTACACCAATAAAATGGACAACCTGGAAGAAATGGACAAATTCTTAGAAATGCACAACCTTCCAAGACTGAACCAGGAAGAAATAGAAAATATGAACAGACCAATCACAAGCAATGAAATTGAAACTGTGATTAAAAATCTTCCAACAAACAAAAGCCCAGGACCAGATGGCTTCACAGGTGAATTCTGTCAAACATTTAGAGAAGAGTTAACACCTATCCTTCTCAAACTCCTCCAAAATAGAGCAGAAGGAGGAACACTCCCAAACTCATTCTACGAGACCACCATCACCCTGATACCAAAACCAGACAAAGATGCCACAAAGAAAGAAAACTACAGGCCAATATCACTGTTAAACATAGATGCAAAAATCCTCAACACAATACCAGCAAACAGGATCCAACAGCACATTAAAAGGATCATATACCATGATCAAGTGGGGTTTATCCCAGGAATGCAAGGATTCTTCAATATACGCAAATAGAACAATGTGATACACCATATTTAAAAAATGAAGGAGAAAAACCATATGAACATCTCAATAGATGCCAAAAAATCTTTCGACAAAATTCAACACCCATTTATGATAAAAACCTTCCAGACAGTAGGCATAGAGGGAACTTTCCTCAATATAATAAAGGCCATATATGACAAACCCACAGCCAACATCATCCTCAATGGTGAAAAACTGAAACCATTTCCACTAGGGTCAGGAAGAAGACAAGGTTGCCCACTCTCACCACTATATTCAACATAGTTTTGGAAGTTTTAGCCACAGCAATCAGAGAAGAAAAGGAAATAAAAGGAATCCAAATTGGAAAAGAAGAAGTAAGACTGTCACTGTTTGCAGATGACATGATACTCTACATAGAGAATCCTAAAGATGCTACCAGAGAACTACTAGAGCTAATCAGTGAATTTGGTAAAGTACCAGGATACAAAATTAATGCACAGAAATCTCTTGCATTCCTATACACGAATGATGAAAAATCTGAAAGTGAAATTAAGAAAACACTCCCATTTACCACTGCAACAAAAAGAATAAAATATCTAGGAATGAACCTACCTAAGGAGACAAAAGACCTGTATGCAGAAAACTATAAGACACTGATGAAAGAAATTAAAGATGATACAAATAAATGGAGAGATATACCATGTTCTTGGATTGGAAGAATCAACATTGCGAAAATGACTCTGTTACCCAAAGCAATCTACAGATTCAATGCAATCGCTATCAAACTACCAATGGCATTTTTCACAGAACTAGAACAAAAAAATTCACAATTTGTTTGGAAGCACAAAAGACCCTGAATAGCCAAAGCAATCTTGAGAAAGAAAAACGGAGGCTGGAGGAATCAGGCTCCCTGACTTCAGGCTATACTACAAAGCTACAAGACAGTATGGTAATCAAGACAGTATGGTACTGGCACAAAAACAGAAATATAGATCAATGGAACAGGTTAGAAAGCCCAGAGGTAAACTCACGCACATATGGTCACCTTATCTTCGATAAAGGAGGGAAGAATATACAGTGGAGAAAAGACAGTCTCTTCAATAAGTGGTGCTGGGAAAACTGGACAGCTACATGTAAAAGAATGAAATTAGAACACTCCCTAACACCACACACAAAAATAAACTCAAAATGGATTAAATGTAAGGCCAGGCACTATAAAACTCTTAGAGGAAAACATAGGCAGAACACTCTATGATGTAAATAACAGCAACATCCTTTTTGACCCACCTCCTAGAAAAATGGAAATAAAAACAAAAATAAACAAATGGGACCTAATGAAACTTAAAAGCTTTTGCACAGCAAAGGAAACCATAAATAAGACGAAAAGATAACCCTCAGAATGGAAGAAAATATTTGCAAATGAAGCAACTGACAAAAGATTAATCTCCAAAATTTACAAGCAGTTCATGCAGCTCAATATCAAAAAAAAAAAAAAAAACCCAATCCAAAAATGGGCAGAAGACCTAAATAGACATTTCTCCAAAGAAGTTATACAGATTGCCAACAAACACATGGAAGAATGTTCAACATCATTAATCTTTGGAGAAATGCAAATCAAAACTACAATGAGATATCATCTCACACCAGTCAGAATGGCCATCATCAAAAAATATACAAACAATAAATGCTGGAGAGGATGTGAAGAAAAGGAAACCCTCTTGCACTGTTGGTGGGAATGTAAATTGATACAGCCACTATGGAGAACAGTATGGAGGTTCCTTAAAAAACTAAAAATAGAACTACCATACAACCCAGCAATTCCACTACTGGGCATATACCCTGAGAAAACCATAATTCAAAAAGAGTCATGTACCAAAATGTTCATTGCAGTTCTATTTACAATATCCTGGACATGGAAGCAACCTAAGTGTCCATTGACAGATGAATGGATAAAGAAGATGTGGCACATATATACAATGGAATATTACTCAGCCATAAAAAGAAACGAAAGTGAGTTATTTGTAGTGAGGTGGATGGACCTAGAGTCTGTCATACAGAGTGAAGTAAGTCAGAAAGAGAAAAACAAGTACCGTATGCTAACACATATATATGGAATCTAAAAAAAAAAAAATGGTCATGAAGAACCTAGGGGCAAGATGGGAATAAAGAGGCAGGCACACTAAAAAATGGACTTGAGGATACGGGGAGGGGGAAGGGTAAACTGGGACAAAGTGAAAGAGTGGCATGGACGTATATACACTACCAAATGTAAAATAGATAGCTAGTGGGAAACAGCCGCATAGCACAGGGAGATCAGCTCGGTGCTTTGTGACCACCTAGAGGGGTGGGATAGGGAGGGTGGGAGGGAGGGAGATGCAAGAGGGAAGAGATATGGGGACATATGTATATATATGTATATATAACAGATTCACTTTGTTATAAAGCAGAAACTAACACACCATTTTAAAGCAATTATACTCCAATAAAGATGTTAAAAAAAAAAAAAAAGAGAGAGACCCTAGCAAAATTTATAAATTCTGGTGCCTTGCATACCTCTTTACAGAATTAATCATGTCTACTTACTTCTGGTCTTAAGGGTATAAGCACTACAGATGTTTCACTGATTTTTTTTGCTTAATCTATCCAAATGTAAAACAAAAATGAGAATACCTTATAATTTCCAAGGCTTCAGTAGTGTTAATTTAAAGTCATGGAGAGAATGTAATGGTAAAGAGTAATTACTTCCTTTCCAGGTAAAACAGCATGAGAACTCCTCTGAGTTGACCAGATTCTCTAAGTGAAAGAGCATAAGATTTAGAGGACAAGCTTGAGTAAATCAATTAACCCCATTTTCCTCATCTGTTAAGGGAATATCTATAAGGGATTACATAGGGTCTCCATATAGCACAACTCAATTGTAGTCTATGTGCAGTGTACAACTTGAACATCTGTACATAGAAGTCCTATGAGTGAGCAATGAAGACTTGCCATATACTGTAGGGATAGTACAGGATTCTTACATGAAGTGGTGATAGGATGGAAAAATAAAGCTTTATTTGGATCTATAAAGCAGGAACCTGAGAAAGAGAATGTGTAGATATAAAATTGTTTGATTGAAGCTATTGCTCAGATTCAATAAGATAGCTGATCAGCCCAAAAATATACATGTGTGCACAATTCAGACATCCACAAACACACACATTGTAGAGGACACTTAAGGTTCCCTGCCCGTATTTTGATTATATTCTCTTTTCTTCTGGAAAATTCCTGATTTCCATTTGTGGACAGGATATGTGGTATTGTTCCTCCATCTCAGGATATGTGGTATTGTAGGGCTCCTTATTCAGCTACAAGGATGGAAAACATAACCCATGCCTTTATAAACGTAAAACATAACCCAATCAGCACACAACCTTTCCTTGGGGATAAGAGGGGTATATGACCCAAGCTGGGCCAGTCAGAGTCGATCTCAGAACTCATACAAGTGCTCCTGGCTAAGGCTCTGGCTCTCCTCTGCTAGACTTGAACTGAAATGGGATGAGGCAGAGGTTGTCGCTGCCATTAGATACTAGGAAAGGTGAGCCAGGGACTACTCAGGAATAAGGGGAGCAACTCAGCAGACTTTTCAGCTACATAAACCTGTCAATGCCCCTTTATGTTTTTGCTTCGGCCAGCGTGAATGATTTTACCATCACAAAATGAATACTATGCACAGCAAACAGATCCACTGTTTGACTGACACATACCAGGGTTTTACTTTGTCTGCTGTTTGCCTCTCTGTTAGTTTTTATTACACTGATACATCAAGTTTAATTACAGTGACTATCTAATTTATCTTCCAAACCAGGACATTTTGGAGAGTGAAAGGGACACTCTTTATGATTATATCAGGACAAAAGCATAGTCCAAGACAAACCAGGATATATGATCATCCTAATTTTGACCGAACGGTCAGATTGCTGATAATTTGAAGATACAACCAGAGTGAAATTTTTTAAAGTGGTTTGCTTTACAACGCATGGCATTCCTGACACTTAAAACAATGTCCAGCACAAAGTCAATACTCAGTATTTATTTAATGAGTAAAGTATTTCAAAAACATTTCAGCATATTCATTCATGTATTTCTTCAACAAATACTTGACTAAACTTTACATACTATCATTGTTCTAGGTACTGAAGATACAGATGTGAGCAAGATAGATAAGGACCCTACCCTCCTGGAGTTTTTATTCTTGGGGAGAGAGACCAGGCAATACACAAGTAAGTAAACAAGTACTTTCTGGTATGGGGTATGTGCCATGGGAGAAATGAAACAAGAGTGGCATCTGGGGAAAGAGAGACATTTTCAGGTATTATGATCAGGAGTATCTCTCTGAAAGTTGACATTTGAACTGAAACCAAGTCAAAGGCAAAGAGTGAGAGGAACTTCCTACAGCAAAAATCATTTCTCTCTCTGCTATTTTGCACCACTCTCCAACTCACAAGTCACAGCATGACCCACAAGATCATGCAGTGCTCAGTACTCTAGGAGGTGCCAAACTGGTTGAGGAGGAAAAGCATAGACCCAGACACAGAGTGAGTGCCATAAGCATCTCAAGGTGGGAGAATTTAGAGCATCCTAGAAGTGAGGGTGGGCATGGGGAGGGACTTCATCTAGGAGGAAGTGAGATTTAGGTTTAGGGAGTAGAGAAGTGGTTCAAGGCTCTGGGATCAGGCTCAGGGATCAGGTCCTAAGTTTGAATCCTGACTCTTCTGTTTATCGGCTTTGTGACCTTGAGCAGATAACCTGTGGGAGATTCACTATCTCATCTCTAAGACTAGGATAGTAATAATAGTATCCTAATATGTACTCAGGACTTAGCACAACATCTGAGAAACAGTAAGTGTTCAGTGAATAGTAGCTATTATTATTAAATAGTGAGGAGAAAATAACAATTTAAATATGTTCGAGAATACAAAAAGAAATAAGATGCTGGCCTTTCCCTTCAGGAATCTCATTATGTACTCACAGTAATGGAAGTTCTCAAAGCTCATACTGAATGTCAGATCTCTGAAGGCTTAATGGAGGTGTTCTGCCATGAAACCAAATAATGGTAATTTTTTCCAATTATCAGGAAAAAAATTAGTTTAGAATCACATTTTTCCCAATTTCAAGCTTTCTTCCCAGATATTTTTCTTAAACGTTGGACATCTGCTACCTAAAGTACTGGCAGATGAAAAAATAAGTGAACAAGCAGCAGACAAATATTAGCAGAACAACTCAGAAACAGCCAATCACATTTAGACCAACAGCTTGTTCCTTTCATGGACATGTGTACTCAAGGTGGTGGTTTTTAAATCATGCGCAGATTGTCATATTGTCTGGAAGTAGAACTGTTCCTATTACATATACCAGCATTAAATATATCAATAAGTATTTCATGACGTTCTTCAAAGAGTGCCATGCTTTCCAGATGCTCTATCTCCTAAACAAGTTTGAGAATCACTCTATAGAAAAGTTCAAAGCCCTTGAAAGAAGGTTTCTAATTTATTCTCCCACTCTCCTAAAAGCTGGGAATATGGCAGAGGTGTAAGAGTGACCAAAAAAAAAAAAAAAAAAGTAAAAGAAAGAGACTAGGATACTGTTATCTTCTTGAAGAAGAAAGAAAGACCCAGGAGATGGTTGTTGATTTACCCAAGGTCACTCAGTAAGTTGACAAAGGAAGTAAAACCAAGAATGACATCTCAGGGAGGAATAGTTCATACAAGTCTCTGTTATGTGCATAAAAATCACTGAGCCTCCCAAGAGCAATGATAATGAACAGTGTGATTTAGGAATTCTGACTTCAACATATATTGACGTTTTTAGTTCCAGAGGCACAGTAACTAAAGTGATCTCAAAGCAGTGGTTAGAAAGTGTCTGGTTCTTTTAATGAGTGACACCCCAGATGACCACTAATCCCCCCGTTGCACTCTGCATATCCATCTAGGCCACCGTGTCTTTGATTACACTAGAGAGTCCTCTCCATCAGTTATAACTAGTGCCAAGCTCAAATGCTGCTTATTCCATGAAGTCTATGGTTGGAAGCTCTCCCTGCTCCAAACGTCTTTAGTGATGGCTTTTACCAGTTTTCTAATAAGAGTCACATGAGAAATACCTTTATATGCCTACATTCACTTTTTGTTGCTGCTATTAAAAACTACCACAAGTTTAGTGGCTTAAAATAGCACAAAGTTATTGTCTTACAGTTCTGGAGGGTTAGAAGCCCTCCAGACGGGTTTCCCTGCGTCAAAATCAAGGTGTCAGCGGGCTGTGTTTTTTCTGGAAGCTCTGGGAAAGATTCCACTTCCTTGACTTTTCCGTCTTCTAGAGGCTGCCTGCATTCCTTAGCTCATGGATCCTTTCCTCCACCTTCAAAGTCAGCCATGTGGCATCTCTCTGACTCTGCTTCCAACATCACATCTCCTTTTCTGATTAAAGCTAGAAAATGGTCTCATGTTTTTAAAGACCCAGGTAATTATATTGGGCTTACCAGGATAATTCAGGGTAATATCTCAGTCTCAATGCCTTTAATTTAGTCACCTTTTCAACATCCTCTCACATATAAAGAAACATATTCACCAGTTCTGAGACTAGGGGTGTGAACATCTTTGAGGAGCCATTATTCAACCTACCACAGTTCTCTGCCTTTAGCCCAAAAGATTAATGTCCGTGCCACATGCAAAGTACATTTACTTCATCCCAAATTCTCCAAAAGCCTCAACACATTACAGGATCAACTCAAAGTTTAAAACCTCATATAAATCAAATCAGCTCAAAGGTCCCAAATCTCAGTATCTAAATTATGTAAATTAGGCAAGGGTGAGATTCTGAGTATAATTCATCCTAGGGCATAATTCCTCTCCATCTGCCGACCTGTGAAACTCAAGAAATAAGTTATCTACTCTCAAAGGCAATGCTGGGACTGACATCAAATGACAGTTATAGGCATTCTTGTTCAAAAAGGGAAGAAATTGAAAGGCAAAAAATAGTCAAGCAATTTTGAAATCCAGGCAGGAAGGTTCCATTAGGTTTCAAGGCCTGTGAATAGTTTTCTGAGGCATGTGGCTCCTCCCTCTGGGCTCAAGGCTCCCTCCTCTGGACCCATAGCTCTACCCTCTGAACATGAGGTTCTATCCCCTGAGTTTCCTTACTTTTTCATAAAAGGTAGCACTTGCTTGCAGCCGAGTAGTTTTATCAGCTTGTTTCCTGCCAGTAGACTGTAGAAGGCTGACAGCTTTCTTTCATTTAGTACTCTCTTTCAGTCGAAGCTGACAGTGTTTATGATGATATAAAATTCTCAGGAACTTTGTAGGTCTTCTGTGTATGTCATGGGGATTCACACACAAGTCCCATCTGTTCTCAGGTCCTCTGAAACCTAGCCAAGTTCTAATCCCCTCCTTCTATTCCAATAAAAACAGATTCAGCCCAGGGATGGGGCTCAAAGTCCCCTCAGGGGCTTCCCTGGTGGTGCAGTGGTTGAGAGTCCGCCTGCCGATGCAGGGGACGCGGGTTTGTGCCCCGGTCAGGGAGGATCCCACATGCCACGGAGCGGCTGGGCCCGTGAGCCATGGCCACTGAGCCTGCGCGTCCGGAGCCTGTGCTCCGCAACGGGAGAGGCCGCGGCAGTGAGAGGCCCGCGTACCGCAAAAAAAAAAAAAAAAAAGTCCCCTCAGGAGTATCTACCATTGTCCAAATCTTTTGTTTTCCTTTGGGATATGTATTATGGCAGGGGAGAAAAACTATTTTTATACCAACCTTCATTCATAACCTACTGTTACCTATGGAATAAAAATTTATACTTCATGAGTCCTCGGAGCTCTTTGACTTTTGATACTCAAAGCCAGGGTTTTAGCCTGGAAGAAAACTGCTGCTCTCTCCAAAAGCATGGCCCCTGCAACTAAAAGCCTTGGTCATGTGTGTTTAAAAGTCCATTTAGCTGCTCACCTGACTTTATCATTCCCGTCAGTGTATTTAGAGAGTTCTCATTGACTCCTGCATGGAAGAAAAATACTGAACAAAGAGAGCCCAGCCAAATGATTATTACATCTGTTAATAGTCATATTATACACTGAAATATGTTACATGGTTCAATTCTTTTGATGATTCTCAAGGGATTACTATTCCTGGTTTCTCATTGAAGAAATAGATACACACAGCATGAACTATTTGCCTACGTCACACTGCTTAAAAGTGTCTAAGTGTATATTCAAAACTCAGCCTGTCTAACTTCAAAATGGAGCTAGACAAGCAATTCTTACAAATGTCCGAGGCACATAATCCTGCCAGCCTTCAATCTCCACATTTGTCAAATGGAAATATTGTTTATAATTCCTCATCCACAATTCCAGAATCTAAAAAGCTTTAAAAACTAAAAGTATTGTTGGTATTGTTCACAAGTTTGGGGCCAAAATAAGACCTGAACTGCCATTTGATGCCAGTTTTGTCTCCGTGCTTCTATCACTTACATACGCCTCTGCTGCTAGCTGACGTTTTTGTTGCATTTTGTGTGTGTGTGTGTGTGTGTGTGTGTGTGTGTGTGTGTGCTCGCGCGTGCATGAGCAGTCTCTTTGCTGTGAGTCATGGAGCGACCATCGCATGTAATATAATTCAATAACTCTTTGCGAACAGTGAGAAACAGTGATTTTACCCTGAAGATTTTTCACTCAGAATTCAACTAATTGACTGTGATAATTAGCAGAAATGTAGCTCTCTATTGCTCACCTGGAAACAGAATAACTAGAATATTATAGGCAGGTACTCCTGCCAATGCCACACACATGCAAGTCCAGCAGTCATCTTTATTAGCACGCGGTTTCTATCAGCTATACAAAAGCCATAATTTTTTTAAGCCTCACTTCGGTTTCACTGAACCTTCCTATGAGCCTCCTGGGTTAAGCCCTAACTGCTGCAAAGAGGCCCAAGACAAGAAACTGAGGAGACCCCAGGAGAGCAGGGTCTCAATCTATTTTTTAAACCATGCCCTCTTTGTATAAAAAGGAACCACTCTTTTCCTTCCTAATCCAACATCTTGAGTTAAATTATAGAGTGGATAAAGCCAATGGTAAAATAGTATATGTTTGTTCATAAAATCAAATCAAAGAAACTATGTGCTTTTTCAAACTTGGCTCTCTCTACCTTCCCCAGGCATGGCTGAGAATCACAGATCTGGAAGGAAAGGACTATATCAGATCTTTTAGCTTTTTCAATCTGGATGCACAGAGGAGCCATGAGGCAGGGAGACAACTCAGGCTTTGGTGGTGGGCAGATCTGGATCCAAGTTCCACCAGCTCTGCGCTTGAGAACATGTATCATCTAAGGAAAGTTGTCCAACCTCTCTGATCCCAGTTTTCATGTTTCCAAAATGAAGAAAACAGCTAACACTCACTTGTGGTTTGTCGTGAAGATTGAATGGGGTATGTGAATTTTTATATGAGATAGCTAATGTCGTGAGGCTTTTCTACGTACAGGGGCTTGTCAAGTGCTTTACAAGCTCATCTACTCCTCTCAATAACCCTATGAGGTAGATACTGCTTTCCCATTTTACATGAGAGAAAATCGAGGCTTCAAGAAATTAAGTTCCTTACCCAAATTTCTCCAGTTATTAAATGACCGAGAAGGGACTTAAACCCAGAGCTGTCAGACCCCATGAGAAATGTTTTGCACCGTTATGTTATATGCCTCCCAACAGGTATGTTGGCTCCCTTCCCTTTGTCAGCAATACTACTACTTATACTAAGACCCACCACACTACTATTATTTCTACAAAGACAAGTATCTTAGTCTGCTTGGGCTGCCATAACAAAATACCATAGACTGGGTGACTTAAACAACAGAAGTATATTTTCTCAAGTTCTGGAGGCTAGAAGTCTAAGATAAAAATTCTAGTCCATTTGGCTTCTGGTGAGAGCTTTCTTCATGGCTTGCAGACAGCTAGCCTCTCGTTCTGTCTTCATGTGGCCTTTCCTTGGTGTATGCATGCAGGGGGAGAGAGAGAGAGAGAGAGAGAGAGAGAGAGAGAGAGAGAGAGAGAGAGAGAGAGAGAGAGAGGGAGGGGGGGGGGGAGGGAGGGAAGGAGGGAGACAGAAAGAGAGAGAGAGGGAGAGAGATACAGAGAGAAGTCACGCTCATGTCTTTTCTTATTTGGAGACTAATCCAATTAGATCAGGGCCCCATCAGTATAACCTCATTTAACCCTAATTACTTCCTTAGGTGCCCCATCTCTAGATACAGCCACACTGGGTGTTAGGGCTCCAACATACGAATTTGCAGTGGACATAAACCTTCAGTCCATAACAGCAAGGATATTGGATTTGTTCACTATTCTACCCCCAGTGCTTAGAACTATCTGGCACAGAGTTGGCACTCAGCAAATATTGGTTGAATGTATGTGTTAATAAATGAATACACACAAAATGAACTTGAATTAATATAGGACACTGATTCTAAACCTTTTCACCAGAAGGGATTCATTTTATTGATTTCTTCCCATGAGGCTTGTGCTTTGATAAATGCCATCTTCCAAGTTGATACTAGTAACAAATTGGCTTTTCCCCTGTTTAATTAATCAAAGACAGATAAATTGCTAACCAGTACTTCTAATCAGCATGAAATATGTAAGCACTGTAACCAGCCTGAGTTGTTTAATTCTAGGCTAAAATAGACAATGACCTGTTGGCGTGGGTGCCCTGACTGCAAGCAAGTTAACAATTACTCCCAAGATTTCAAAATTGCAAAGTTAGTTTATCAACCTGTAGGGATCTGGGGACCTCAGTTTGGGAAACACTCCCTTAGTGTGATCCATGTCATACAACAAAGTGGCATCTTATCAAAGTTTGGGTTCCAATGTGAGTGATTAAGTAAACACATGCATTTAATCAAAATTATCTTTGAAAATCCATTAAATCACCCAGACTCTAGGTTTTGTACATGGCTTCTGCAGTAATAAGCGTCTATAAATTTGCAGTATATGCAGTAATATGCAGTACATAATCAAGTATTTTTATGCAAACCATAATTGAATATATGGTATATAATTATGTGTAATTGAATATCCAGTATACATATATGATTGGGTTGGTAAGTTAGGTGTACACATGATGTGACTCCAACATAATATTGTCATATGTACAAAATAATACATACAGTAAATATTTATATTATAAAGAATAATTAAATAAATACTTCCAACCAGATTTAGGAACACTGCCAAGAGTTTTAAATCCCTATGTTGCCCTCCCTCCTGACACTCCTCTACCTACTCTCCCCTAGCTTAATACTGTCCTGCATTTTGCTTTGTTTTTCAACTTTACCACGTGTCTGTATTACTAAACAATACATCACTTAGTTTTGTGTATATCTGAGCTTTATATAAATGGTATCATATGGTATGTATTCCTGTGTAATTTACATTATGTAAATGTTTTTACCCAACATTATGTTTCTGTTTCTGTGCATACGGCTGTAGTTCATTCATTTTCACTGCTCTATAGAAAGTAATTTTTCGACTTAAGGTGTATCTTTTCCTGAATTTAGTTGTTTTTATCTAATTTAGTCATGTAATACAAATGCATCAATATAGAAAACTAACACTAATGTTGCAACAAACAACCCCCAATCTGAGTGGCGTTAACAAAATAAAAAATTTATTTTCTGTTCACATCACAGGCCAGAGTGAGCAGGCAACTCTGCTAGACTAATCTCCTCCTAAAAGTAACTCAGGAATCCAGGCTCCTTTCATCTTTGACACCAAGATCTTCAACATTGACCTTCTGGTAGCCATGGAAAAGGAGGGAACAAGAAAGATCTCTTAGGGTTCAGGAGAGGCTGAGAAGTACTTTCTGTATGCCCAGAAAAGGAAATGGATATGCTATAAAAGTGTTCACTGAGCTTAGGATCAGAGGTTTGGCGTGAATAAAATTTGAAAGTTCTCTAATCTAACTCCCTTGGTTTTATCATTCAGTGAATATTCTTTTTAGCACCAACTATATGCCAGGTAATCGTCTAGTGACATCTATAGCACCTTTTATGAAGAGCTGCCCATCCCCTGCTTCAACACTCCCCAAGACAGGATGCTCACTGGCCCCAAGGGAGCAACTCCCATATTTGCACAGTTTGGACTGATTATGGACATGTCAAGCAGTTCCAATTAATGACAAGGACCAGGATGTGTCTCTCCTTATACACAAATGTAGAGGTTCCAAGATGACCCATAGGCTGGATTTGTTGAAAGGGTCACCAATGCTGAAGTTATCCATGACAATGACAGTAATTCTATATTTTGAACATGATACCCCACTGAATTTTCTCTCTTTTTCCTGTTCCAACAAATTGTCATATAGTGTTTTCCAAAGTTTGGATGTATTAGATGTCTCCAGATCCCAAAATAGTTGAGCCAGCTGGGCTTTGCCTTTACCCAACTGTTCCCCAGTTTTTCTCTGTACCCTGCCACACACACACACGCTCACACACATGCACATACATGTACACATGCGTACTGAGACCAATATATTGTTTTGTAATTGATGACATTTTCAACTCTGTTCTTTAAGGTTTCATAATACTTCCAATACCTAGCAATCTAGCACAAACACACACACAGATATTTCAAAGGCGTGTGTTTGATACTGTCAACAAACTCTGTAGAGGACAGGGACTTTTGTAGGAATACAGGTGTACATAGTAAGGCCCAGATTTTCAAAATGGTACCAGCACAAATAAATCTCGTTCCCAGAAAGAAATGCTGAAACATTGTTCCACTCAAAAATACTTTGAACTCAGTGAATTCTAACTCCTGTGACTTATCTCTTCTGTTGCCCTTGAGTTTATAGTTTGACTATGAAATCAAATAACCATTTTGCATATATATATATATATATATATATATATATATATATAAGCAAAATGTGTGTGTGTTTGTGTGTATAAAAACACACAAGCACAAACATCTCTTGGAAAATTTTTAGGGTAAACAGCTTGAATTCAGATGTACTAGTTATGCTTAGGTAAGATGTTGGCAAACTTTTTCTGAAAAGAGATAGATAGTAAATATTTCAGGCTTTTGCACACCATATGTTCTCTGTTGCAGGAAAGGGCTTTCCTGTCTTTCTTTGAGTTTCACTTGCTTGCATCTCACCTTGGAAGATTGTAGACTTACTGGTGGATGAAAGGTAAGAGGAAAATGATAGCCTCCGCCACTGCCCTGGAAGGCCCTTGCAGACTTTGACAAAGAGGAAACCTTGAACTTCCTTCCAAGCTGAAAGGAGGGTGAACTCTGTGTTCTGAAGCACTCTGTCTAGCACACTACCATTCAGCTTTGCTCCCTCACAACTGCCCTGCTCCACCTTCTGCCACAGCTGCCACCTCCACCCTAATAAAAGGAAAATCAAATTTCTGATTAAGTCACCCACACCTGCTCTGCCTCGCATCAGCCCCATCTCAGTAAATGTCATGTCCTTTCTTCCACTTCTAACGTCGAAAAACCTCAGAGTCAACCGCAACACTTTTTTGCTCCCCACCATTAACTCTGGTTGTAATTTAACCTCTTCCCACCACTGCTGCTCCCTGACTGAGAGCCAGCATCACCTCTCCCCCATCTCCAGTCCTTTAGAGATCTTATCAAATCTCCTGACTTTAAACATAGTCTATCTATACGTGACAACTTCCAAATGTACACCTCCAACCGGACCCGCTTTTCCACAGACTGTTCAACACCTCTACATGAGCATTAGAGCATTAACAGGCAAGTCAAACTTCACATGCACAAATTTGAACTCCTTATCTTCCTCTTCAATTCAGCTTTCCAGAAGTTTTCCCCATTTCAGCAAACAGGACCTCTGTCCTTCCACTGGCTCAGACCAAAATCTAAAATACCTCTCTGTCTCTCTCTGTCTGTCTCTCGCTCTCTCTCATCTGTCTCATTCTCTGTCTTCCTTCCTCCTTCTTCTCCTTCCCCACCCCACTCCACACCCATCTAATCCACCAGCAAATACCCCTGGCTCTACCTTTAAAGTGAATCCAAATTCCAATTCTCACCCCATCTTCTATGCCACATTAGCCCATCACTTTCTTAGACAAGCATAATAACCTTCTGCCTCCCTGTTTCCAACTTTGTCTCCCTGCAGTCTATTCTCAACCCAAAAAGCAAAGTGTTATTGTTGTTTTAACATCTTTATTGGAGTATAATTGCTTTACAATGTTGTGTTAGTTGCTGCTGTATAACAAAGTGAATCAGCTATACATATACATATGTTCCCATATCCCTTCCCTCTTGCATCTCCCTCCCTCCCTCCCTATCCCACGCCTCTAGGTGGTCGCAAAGCACCTAGGTGATCTCCCTGTGCTATGTGGCTGCTTCCCACTAGCTATTTTACATTTGGTAGTGTATATATGTCCATGCCACTCTCTCATTTCATCCCAGCTTAACCTTCCCCCTCCCTGTGTCCTCAAGTCCATTCTCTATGCCTGTGTCGTTATTCCTGCCCTGCCCCTACGTTCTTCAGAACCTTTTTTTTTTTTTTTTTTTAGATTCCATATATATGCGTTAGCATACAGTATTTGTTTTTCTCTTTCTGACTTACTTCACTCTGTATGACAGACTCTGGGTCCATCCACCTCACTACAAATAACTCAGGTTTTTTCTTTTTATGGCTAATATTCCACTGTATATATGTGCCACATCTTCTTTATCCATTCACCCGTCAATGGACACTTAGGTTGCTTCCATGTCCTGGTTATTGTAAATAGAGCTGCAATGAACGTTGTGGTACATGACTCTTTTTGAATTATGGTTTTCTCAGAGTATATGCCCAGTAGTGGGATTGCTGGGTTGTATGGTAGTTCTATTTTCAGTGTTTTAAGGAACCTCCATACTGTTCTCCATAGTGGGTGTATCAATTTACATTCCCACCAACAGTGCAAGAGGGTTCCCTTTTCTCCACACCCTCTCCAGCATTTATTGTTTGTAGACTTTTTGATGATGGCCATTCTGACCAGTGTGAGGTGATACCTCATTGTAGTTTTGGTTTGCAGTTCTCTAATGATTAGTGATGTTGAACATCCTTTCATGTGTTTGTTGGCAGTCTGTATATCTTCTTTGGAGAAATGTCTATTTAAGTCATCTGCCCATTTTTGGACTGGGTTGTTTGTTTTTTTGATATCCAGCTGCATGAGCTGCTTGTATATTTGGGAGATTAATCCTTTGTCAGTTGCTTCATTTGCAAATATCTTCTCCCATTCTGAGGGCTGTCTTTTCGTCTTGTATATGGTTTCATTTGCTGTACAAAACCTGTTAAGTTTCATTAGGTCCCATTTGTTTATTTTTCTTTTTATTTCCCTTTCTCTAGGAGGTGGGTCAAAAAGGATCTTGCTGTGATTTATGTCACAGAGTGTTCTGCCTATGTTTTCCTCTAAGAGTTTTATAGTGCCTGGACTTACATTTAGGAATTTAATCCATTTTGAGTTTATTTTTGTGTGTGGTGTTAGGGAGTGTTCTAATTTCATTCTTTTACATGTAGCTGTCCAGTTTTCCCAGCACCACTTATTGAAGAGACTGTCTTTTCTCCATTGTATATTCTTCCCTCCTTTATGAAAGATAAGGTGACTATATGTGCATGAGTTTATCGCTGGCTTTCTATCCTGTTCTGTTGATTGTATATCTGTTGTTGTGCCAGTACCATACTGTCTTGATGACTGTAGCTTTGTAGTATAGTCTGAAGTCAGGAAGCCTGATTCCTCCAGCTCTGCCCTTCTTTATCAAGATTGCTTTAGCTATTCACGGTTTTTTGTGTTTCCATACAGATTGTGAAAGCTTTTGTTCTAGTTCTGTGAAAAATGCCATTAGTGGTTTGATAGGGATTGCATTGAATCTGTAGATTGTTTTGGGTAGCATAGTCACTTTCACAATGTTGATTCTTCCAATCCAAGAACATGGTATATCTCTCCATCTGTTTATATCATCTTTAATTTCTTTCATCAGTGTCTTATAGTTTTCTGCATACAGGTCTTTTGTCTCCTTAGGTAGGTTTATTCCTAGGTATTTTATTCTTTTTGTTGCAATGGTAAATGAGAGTGTTTCCTTAATTTCTCTTTCAGAGTTTTCATTAGTGTATAGGAATGCAAGAGATTTCTGTGCATTAATTTTGTATCCTGCTACTTTACCAAATTCATTGATTAGCTCTAGTAGTTTTCTGGTAGCATTTTTAGGATTCTCTGTGTATAGTATCATGTCATATTTAAACAGTGACAGTTTCACTTCTTATTTTCCAATTTGGATTCCTTTTTTTTCTTTATCTTCTCTGATTGATGTGGCTAAAACTTCCAAAACTATGTTGAATAAGAGTGGTGAGAGTGGGCAACCTTGTCTTGTTCCTGATCTTAGTGGAAATGCTTTCAGTTTTTCACCATTGAGGACGATGTTGGCTGTGGGTTTGTCATATATGGCCTTTATTATGTTGAGGAAAGTTCCCTCTATGCCTACTTTCTGCAGGGTTTTTATCATAAATGGGTGATGAATTTTGTCGAAAGCTTTTTCTGCATCTATTGAGATGATCGCATGGTTTTTCTCCTTCAATTTGTTAATATGGTGTATCACATTGATTGATTTTCGTATATTGAAGAATCCTTGCATTCCTGGGATAAACCCCACTTGATCATGGTGTATGATCCTTTTAATGTGCTGTTGGATTCTATTTGCTAGTATTTTGTTGAGGAATTTTGTATCTATGTTCATTAGTGATGCTGGCCTGTAGTTTTCTTTTTTTGTGACATCTTTGTCCGGTTTTGGTATCAGGGTGATGGTGGCCTCATAGAATGAGTTTGGGAGTGTTCCTCCCTCTGCTCTATTTTGGAGGAGTTTGAGAAGGATAGGTGTTAGCTCTTGTCTAAATGTTTGATAGAATTCACCTGCGAAGCCGTCTGGTCCTGGGCTTTTGTTTGTTGGAAGGTTTTTAATCACAGTTTCAATTTCAGTGCTTGTGACTTGTCTGTTTATATTTTCTATTTCTTCCTGGTTCAGTCTTGGAAGGTTGTGCATTTCTAAGAATTTGTCCATTTCTTCCAGGTTGTCCATTTTATTGGCATAGGGTTACTTGTAGTAGTCTCTCATGATCGCAAAGCCTTGTTTTAAAACTCAAGTCAGGGCTTCCCTGGTGGCGCAGTGGTTGAGAATCTGCCTGCTAATGTAGGGGACACGGGTTAGAGCCCTGGTCTGGGAGGATCCCACATGCCACGGAGCGACTGGGCCCGTGAGCCACAATTACTGAGCCTGCGCATCTGGAGCCTATGCTCCGCAGAGAACAAGAGAGGCAGCGATAGTGAGAGGCCCGCGCACTGCGATGAAGAGTGGCCCCCGCTTGCCACAACTAGAGAAAGCCCTCGCACAAAAAAACGAAAACCCAACACAGCCATAAATAAATAAATAAATAAATAAACTCAAGTAAGATGATGTCATTCCTCTACTCATAACTCTTCTCCCTCTGGATTAGTTGTCTTATGACTTTTGCCAACACAACTAACTATAAACTGGAGAGGAAAGGAAAGGTGGACTCTGGTGCTCATGGTCATTAGAATCTCTGCAGGCCAGGAGTTCAGGCACGACTTTGCTGGGAGATCATTTTAGGGTCTCTCAAGGGTGCAGTTAAGGTATCAGCAGAGTTGCCATCTCATCTGAGGCTGGACTGGGCAAGATCTGTTTCCTAGTCTGTGTAGGCTGTTGGCACAAATCAGTTACTTGTGGTTGTAGGACTGACAACTTCAGTTTCTTGATGATTGTTGGTGGAGATCAACCTCAGCTCCTAGAGGCTGCTCATAGCTCTTTGCCAAATAGGGTTTCTCAACATGGTGGCTTGCCTCTTCAAAGCCGGTAAGGGAGGCAGAGACTCCAGCAAAACGGGCCCTACAATCTTATGTAATTAATCACATAATCGCATCCATGAAGTCATGTATGTCCCAATATCTCAGCCATAAGTGGTTGGTTAGAAGCAAGTCACAGGTTCTACCCACACTCAAGGGGAAGAAATCACACAAGGGCCTCCCCAGAAGATAAAGATCTTGGGCATCTTAAGAGTCTGTCCAGCACACAAGGGATGGAAACAGAACCCTATGGGGGAAAAATAGTGATGTGGTTTCAGCAAATAGTAGGAGGTATTAAAAAATAATCAGCCCGGGACTTCCCTCGTGGCGCAGTGGTTAAGAATCCGCCTGCCAATGCAGGGGACACAGGTTCGAGCCCTGGTCCGGAAGGATCCCACATGCCGCGGAGCAACTAAGCCTGTGTACCACAACTACTGAGCCTGCACTCTAGGTCCCGTGAGCCACAACTAATGAGCCTGCGTGCCACAACTACTGAAGCACACACACCTGGAGCCCATGCTCTGCAACAAGAGAAGCCACCGCAATGAGAAGCCCATGCACTGCAACGAAGAATAGCCCTGCTCACCACAACTAGAGAAAGCCCACGCACAGCAACGAAGACCCAATGCAGCTGAAAATAAATAAATAAAATAATTTTTAAAAAATCAGCCCACAGGTTACCATAGATTATCTACTTCTGTCATTGACCTGACAAACTGGTGAGGTGACAGATTCAAGCCAAGGGTTTGGAAGTCTTAAAGTTCTACACTTATTATTTGTGTACTTTGGATATGCTGTAACTCAATAAAATAGTTATGGAGTTTTACTCTTTGTTACAATTTCCCTTTAAGTAGGCATAATTTATTTCTTCTTATGAGTTGTATGTTGGCTGTGTAACCTAATTTTTATCACTATTAGAGTCCTGATTATTTTCCTTGTTGTTTTAAATAACAAAAGACATTCTAATTTAGTTCTTATTCAACCAAAATAAAGCAAATATCCTAATTTTAACATAGTGCTACCCCCTAAAGAGACTGGAAAAGTCAAGCATGGTTGTTTCATTTTAATGCTTGATCTCTTAAAACAAGCTGACAAAGAAGTGACATATTTCAGTTGAACTTATCAAATGTTTATTATTTTTTACTACCATTATTTGGGGGTAATTATGGCTCAATAATTCAGTAAACATGTTCTGATGTAAACAACTGTGAAAATTGCATTTTTGAATGCTCCAACTGTGCCCACAACATAATCAGAAGCAGTCATTTATTACTCAGACTAATAATTAGAAGTAATTAACTACTAGACACAATTAGAAATAGTAATTTATTTCTTAACATAATGTAAAGAGCTGCTTTTTCAATGCGTGTTTGAATATTTAGCAACCAGTAATTACTTTTAGAGGAAAGAAAGCAACGTGACTGTTTAGTTAACAACCCCAGACGCCTGGCACGTGTGTCAGTCTGGCACATCAACATGAAGGCTTGACAAGTCACTGGGTAGAATCCTGCTGAAAAGGAGAGTTCTGTGACAAACTTGGAAAAAACTGGTGTGAGGATTTCATATTTATTCAATCATTGAATGCATATTTACTATCTGCTAGGTGTTATGTCATCTGCGCTAAGCACTGGTGACATAAAAGTGGATGGGATAGACACAGCTTCCCCACACACACACAAGAGGTCAAGGTAAATGTGGTATATAGCATGATAGGGAAGTATCGGATGCTAAGGGAATTTAGATTAGAAAAGGGTTTTTTGGCCTGTTTTTAATACCTCACTAGAATTCTCTGATTGGCTTGTAAACCATGGTGTGAACTAGATGAAGAGGAGAAGAGTCTCTGGCACTAGCAAAAACACAGTTGAAACGCCCCTGAGGTGGGAGTGAGCTGGGCACCTCCACAGAACTAAGGAAGGACCCTGCCGGCTGAAGCAGAAGAACAGGGGAAAGAGTAAGAGCTGGCACGGTCCCCATATGCATGGCTATACCAGCGACCTTAACAAGTATGGTCTTCACCTTAAGAACAACGCTAGAGCATTGAAGAGATCTAAGGTAGGCAATGGCACCGTAAGATCTGCCTTTTTAAGAGAGCTTTCTGGTAGCTATTCAAGATAGAATGAGGGAAGGCAAGAGGAGATTTGGGGAAGCCAAGGGGTATTTTAAGGAGCTGTTCAGCTGAAAGATACGCAGCAGCTTCAACTACAGTAACTGACAGAACGGAGAAATGTAGATTGAATCCTGAATATTTAGAAGTAAAACTGACAGTGCTTGATGATGGATGAAATAGAAATGGCGACAGAAAGAGAAGGGAGCTGACTGCTACAGCTGAGTGGTGGTGGGACCATAAACTCACCTGAGGAACACAAGGGTAGCATCAGGTTGCATTGTTGACTGATGATGCTTTTGGAGATGGGCGTTTGAGGTGCCCAAGGACATCAAGGGGAGCTGTTGAGCAGGCGGAGTGTATACCTACCCTTTTGGAGTTTGGCTGACAGATCTCAGCCAGAGCTATGTATTTTGGATTCTCATCAGCATATAGGAAGAGATTTACTTGAAAGAGAGTTTAGATTAGGAAGAAAATACAAGCTAGAACTGAGCCTGGGGAAACTTCATCTACACAACTCCAGCAGCTAGGCACTTGGCATCCCTCCCCACATCTCCCCAGTTGTTTCTCAGGATCCTTAATGGTGACTCATATGTGTTGACATTTCTTCCCCTTCACTCTTTTTAATGATATTCCTCTGCCCACAGGTCTTTCAAGGGAGGCAACTCTGCTGGTACCACCTAATAAGAACTAAATCCTGCTTTTCTTCCTAGGGCCTTTTCTGGTTCTCAAAGCTGCAGACCCCCGAGGTAACCAGCAGTGCTGTGCTCTCCTCAGTCTGCACTGTGTTAATCCATTCACACTAACCTCAGTGCACAAATGAGAATGTCCCTCTCCGAAATTCTGCAGTGTGCGTTCTTTCCGTCTGGAACACACTGCCCGCTCTCTGCCTAAGGACCAGGCACAGTCCACACGGCAGGCATAGGGCAGATGCCATGTGAGTCTCTTCAGTAGCTCTTCTCTCATCTGTCCTAAAACCATCCGCTCACTGGGCTTGCGCACATAGACACCTGGCGGGGCGGCCGGATGGGGCGCTGAGGGCACGTTGATCAGGTCCTTGGATGAAACCAGTCTCTGCAACCCAGTTTTGTTTCAGCCACATAACCCTTCTGAAAAAAGTCAGTGATAGATAATACTCTGGTTTGGAGCCAAGACCCAGGAAATCAATAGGCATTGCTATAGTGTTTGCAGTTTATAAAATCAACATACTTTATCTTTTTAATTTCCATAGCAATCCTATGAGGCAGATGTCATTATCCTCATGACACAGATGAGGAAACCAAGGCTCAGAGAAGTTAAATTACTAGATTCATACAGCTAAGGTGGTGGAACAGTAATTGAAAGCCGTATTTTATAACTCTAAATTTTGGATACTTATTGCACCAGGCTCAAGGCTGCTCAGGCTAGAAGAATCATAATTGTTAAAAGATTTCATAGGTCTATGTCATCACAACATGTGAAATCTGAACCATACATGATGGGGTTGTCCAAGGCAAATGAGACTAAGAAAACTTTTGATCACATCTAGTTATAAAAAAGCTGCAAAATTCAGTGGCAGAGTCTTCATTTCAGGAAGAAGAAATTAATTTGGGAGTATTGAGAGATGATAAAGCATTATGAATTCAGAGACAAAAACAAGTGGAAAGCAAATTGTCTAGATCTCCATTTGTTATTGCAGCATTAAGTAGAAGAATAATTGGAACTGTGTATGTGGTCATCATAGGAAACAGAACCATCTTCAGTGCTTATTAAAATGCAGGCTCCTTGGCCTTTCTCCAGACCAACTGTCTCAGAATTTCTGGAGATGAGACCCAGTAATTTGCATTTTTAAAAGATGTTCAGTGATTCTTTTGCGCCCTCAAGTTAGAAAACTACTGAAATAGATCATTCAAGACTATTTACTGGCCCAGTAACAGAAAATGAGAACAGCAGCTGGGTACAGGACAAACTAAATTTTCTTAATATAATGATTTTCACAGGAAGTGTAAGCCTTAGAGCCCTTGGACAAGTTCTAATCAATAGAGGCAGGTGTTGTGGGAAAGAAAACTGAATTTGGCCGTGGAAATTTTAAGTTCCTACCTTGCCAGATCATACAGAAAAAATAACTTATATTTTGATCCTCAGTTTCCTCATCTAAAAATGGCGAAATTAATTTCTGCCTTACAAGGTTATTTTAAGCATTAAATAGGATTCAGAGGGTGGGACTTTGAAGAAGGTAAAACTCTATGCGTAGGAAACCACGTGCCTTTTGTTTGATGTATGTTTTCATGAGTTCTCACCCATGCATCACCACTAGTAGGACCTCAGCTATTTGTAAACGTCAAAATCAAGTCCATGACCGTGACGTCTTGACAAGTTGAGTTCTCAATGCCCTGAGAGGCCAGTTTCCTATTTAATCTTGTTGCAAAAGATGGATGGCTGTAGGATATCAAGCTAACTGCTGCCAAGGAGAGGAAACAGGTAAGAGCCACGCAAACTTGTAGCCATCCCTACACTCTTTAGTTTCCCCATTATATTTTCTCCTGTGGGTTCCAAAGCTGGGACCATCACCATCCCCTCCCCCACAAAAAACCCACAGATTATTCTCTGAAAAGCAAAAGTTATCTTTACGTATTTTCTGAATGATATGCTAAGACATAGCTCTCATGAAGTGTTTTTTAATTATGTTACCCTGGAACATTTTATTGTTGAAATATTTACTGGACACCTAAACATACAATACAATGAGGTTGATTCTACTATAAGAACACCCTGAATTAAATGAAAAATATCATTACTTCATCTTAGCTTAGATTGGCTTTCACTTCCTTTTCACCTATCCAGTGTTTCATCTTGTCCTCAAAGTACCTGTAGATGCATTCCATTTCTGTGGTCAGTCAGCAAGAATTTCCCCATAAGGAATCCTGCTTCTGAAAGTGGTTGAATTATTCTACCCCAAAATTCCCTTTATCCTCTTTCACTGTGTTCTCTTGGCATTGGAAAGGAATGAGTTTAATTCAGCTAGGAATGAGCTTTGCTACTTTCTTAGGGAGACAGGCTAAACCATCCAGCATGTGCTTATATGGATCTTAAGAAGCAAAGAGTCTTAGAAAACAAAAAAATGGATGAAAATGGGAAGAGAGAAGAAAAGAACTTGCTCGTACTGAGCACCTGCTACACAGAAAGCACGAGATTCGTTGCCTTATTTAATTAAAACCCTGCTTCCCCCCAGACTCCCCACCATAGGCTTTAATGTTAATCTCTCCTAGCAGGTCCCCACCTTTGGCTGCACTTACAGTGGAAATTTTATTTTGTTGGAAAATCCATCCAAAGAATGGCAGAATGAATTTTTTAACACAAACTGAACTTCCCCATAACAACCACTTATGCACTATCATTTACTGGTCCCCTTGGGCAGATATCATGTAATATATGCAGGAAGACCTGTTGCATAACACCTTTGTGGATACTTAAACTGCTGACTTTACTATGATGACCCTGACTCCACTCATAGTCAAACATAATGTTGAAAGGACTCTCACAGATCATCTAATCCATTACCTGTTCCCCCACTTTAGAGATGAGATAATTGAAGGCAACCTAGCAAATAGGCAGCCCCCATAATCTTTTTATTTCTCTGCACATCAGCAGGTACTTAAAAGGGTAGAAAAATTCCCAAAACCCACCCACCAAGGAGTGATTCAGTCTGATATTTCTAGGACTTCTGTTTAACCTTCTATTAAAACCTGTTTTAATTGTTTATATTGATTTACCCACTTGTTTACGTCGATTCTGGGGAACAGTCAATACCTTAGCCCTGAGCAGAACTGAGATGCATCAAAATCATAACCAATGGGCGAAATTGGCATGTCCTGCCCCATAGCTGAAACCACAGCCATTTGAGCTTAGCCTCTAGGGGCAGGCCTTCCCAACATTATTGCCATCATTCTCATTCTTCAGGGCCATTGACAGATATCACTACACAGTGCTCAGGAGTAAAAAGAAAGCAAAGACAGGGGGGTAATCCATGTTTCTACAGAGAGAAGTGGAGACCTGATGACACCTAGAGCCAACCATAGTATGGAACCAACCTCCTAATTCTTGGGTTGGAGAGTTTTATTTTCCAAAACTTTTCTCATTGAAGGAAAGCAGAGTCACTTCCTGGCTAAGCCAAAGGTCATTTTGTATCTGGGAGGAAAAGAAATCCACTGAGGCTATTTCAAAAGCACCTAGGGTTTTTCTTGGGAAGACATAACAAGGAATCTCACAGAAAACCCAAGACTTAAACAAACACAGATAGATCTCACAGGATTGGAGCTGGGAAGTTGGAAATTTCAACTACTTTTTCTGTCTCGCAGAGACCAGGTAGTGTTCCTGAACTGCTTTTCTCTGGCATCAACTCCTTTCTTTCTCAGCTGTCTTGTCTGATAGGGACCCAGCCCAATACCTGAGACTCAACTCTACATCACTTCCAGGTGAGCACCTTTAACATTCTGACACCTCTGTGTCTCTACATTCGCTTGTACAATGATTCACTTTGGGTTCTGTGTCTTTCTCTGGTTCAGTCAGCAATGGCTGAGGATGGGTTATGAGGCACCCAAGGAAAACAATTTCAAGCGTTGCGTGTGAGCAGATCAAACTAGAAGGGGAAGTTGGCATGGCAAACTGATTGTCACCTTCAGCGTAACATTCAACTATGTAAGTGGATTTTATGAGATCAATTATTCATGGTTTCCTCTTCACCTCTTGCCTCTACGTCTCCTTTTCTTAAAACACCAAAGAATAAAAGAATCAGGGGATAAGCCAAAAGTAACATTTAGGATTCCCCTAAGTAAACAGTAAGTTCATGACTCTGGAACAGAAGAAATACATATGCTTCCTTTAAAACACACACGCACACACACACACACACACAACACAACACATCTATCCCATGTACTTAGCATATACAAAGACATTGATAAATATTTAACAAGTATTCACTGAATGACAAATAAATGAATGAATGAGTGAATGAACAAATGAACAAATAAAATGTGTATGTTTGTGTAGATGTAAGTTCCTGTAACGGGGTAGTATTACAAATTTCTGCAGAAATGTTTTGCCCACATGTGATTAACTTCTCTTCCCTTCCATTAGGGTAATATGGAGAAGCAACCTAATGTAGAGATAAGGAGCATGGACGCTGAAGATAGACTTTCTGGGTTGGATTAGTGTGACCTTGGACAATTAACTTCTTTGTGCCTCTGATTCTTCATCTTGAGGACAGGAATAAAAATAGTAGTATTAACCTTAGAGGGCTGGGGTAAGGATTAAAAGAGTTAATATACAAAAAGTTCTTGGAAGAGTTTCTGGCATAGTAGGTGCTGAATAAGAATTTATTACAAAAATATAATAATTTATTATTACAATAAGACAAGTGAGTTGTTTCCATAAATTTAATGTCATTCAACAAATATTTATTGGTATACGTACATCACAGATATGTGAACAATATACATGTATATATGTATACACATAAGTTACAGACATATATATATATATACACATATACACACACTTATGTATACATGTGTGTATATCTACCTATCTATATAGTATGACCTTATGGAATATAAGGATTAATCAGGGAATCCAGTGGGGGAGGTAACAGTATAAGAATAACCCAAGAGGTTGAATTGAAAAGAAAAATGCTCCATAAAAGTACCCATAAGATTATGAGAAATAAGAATAGGAGATAAACTCTGCCTGGAAATTATCTCATGTATTGCTCAGAAATTCCAGTGGTTCGGGAAAGTTTGCCAGTTTGTGCAAGAACTGAGGTCAAACCTGAACTGACAAGAGCCCACTCACAAAGAAGCAGGGATGAGAGGCAAAATAGGAGTAGTAAAGGCCTGCGTAAGGCTTGGGGGATGATTTGGAACCAAATCCTGACCTGAGAATCATAGGGCCTTGTCTGGGAGTTGAATTTGATCCAAAGAAAATAACGCATTCCTCTCCAATTAGCATCCTGAGGAGAGTTAATTTTGGCTGAGCCGAGCCCAAAATGTGGCCAGGTCCTAAAATCAATGAATTGCACTTCCTGGCCAAGGATAATAATTTGGCATTGCCCCTACCCAATGATCCATCTCTTGTAACCCCCCACAGTCTTTCCTCACCCTGATCTGTTCAAATTCCAAGTGCAGCTATTGGCTATCAAGGGACATATTGATCTGGGAGGTGATACTGTGGAGGAGCCCTGTCTTCTTTCCTGCATACAAATATGAGGACATTGTCCCATGTCTCCTCCCACTTAACTGAATTCTTTACTTTCTGCTTGTGTCCATGGACTCCAGGAGAAATTATCTTCCTTAGACTATTCTCACCCTGTAGGGTTTCTTTGTGGAGTTCAGGGGAGGGGTTTCTGTAACTAAAAACCTATTTCCAGTTGATTCTCAAGGTCATTTCAGGACTGCCACATCCTCATTTAGAATTGATCTGCCATGAGCATTCACTCTGAGCGTCTCTGTCTCAATCTCTAAAGCTCTGTCAGGGTCTGAAAGAAGAAATCCCAGTGTGTTTAAGAGCTACATATTTTAAAATGTCTCTATCCCATTTAATAGAGTGAGAACCGAAAATGAGCTAGCTGGCCTGAGGGCTGGAGGAAAAGTTGTAAAGATTGTTACAAGGCCTGATTCAAAAACAAATATCATATAATGAAAACAGCATGGTTTCTAGAAATCAACACGCCCAGCTCTGCCAATTACCACCTGTGTGGCCCTAGATGTGTGGCTTAACAAATACCTGTCCCAAAGGACTAAAACGAAAATTCAGTTACACAGTGCTTGTAATTACCTAGCTCAGTGGGGCTCCCAAGTTTGCCTCTTCCTTCTTAGACTTCTTGTGATAAATAAAATATTCAGCAGAAACAAAGGACCTAGAGAAAGGAAGAATGGCTGTGATGTGACCCAGGCAAGTGTGGTAAATTTCCACTCATTATTCATTCAAAAATTCTTTATTGAGTTCCTACTTGGAGTGGTATTCAGGCCCAGTATGGGATGTTGTAGGACATACAAAACTGAGAAATAGACATGGATTCTACCCTCAAGAAGCTTAAAATCTAATACATGATAAAAGATGTATATGCAAAATATTAAGGTATAGGTCAGATCATAATCTGTAAGGTACGTCAGATTAGACCTAGAAGAGATACCAGTAATTACTTTGGGACTTCAGAAGATAAGAGTTGGTATATAGTTGCTACAGATAAAGAAAGAACTGTGGGCTGGAAATAAAAACACACAGGTGTCTGACAAAGCATTTAAACTATCCCTGAAGGACTGAGTTAGGGTCACTGATAGGAAATTCCATCTAAAAGAAATGCATAATATCATAGCTAAACTTCCAGGTGTTGAGGACCTACCATGAATGGAGTGTTGTGCTAAATAAACACTTTTCAAGCATTTTCTCATTAGTCCTCTCCCTGATACTGTAGGGAAGATACCATAGCTCCTATTCACATAAGAAGAAACCACCTCTGAAAGATTGAATGACCTGTTCATGGTCCCACGGAGCTGCAGAGAGCTGTGAGCTGGAGCCCAATTTGTCTGGCCCTGAAGAACCTGCTCTGAATCACTCTACTGCACACAGAAGGAAGGAAAGGCAGGATATGCAAGGCAAGCAGTGAGTAGCCCAACTTGGCTGGAGTTTAAAGTATTTAAACATACACAAGAAGAAGCACATAGGAAAAAAGAATGGGGAAAAACTTGAGAAAACCCCATATGTTAGCTTAAGAGTTTTGGCCTTTGTTTTGTATTTCAGAACTAATTCAGGAAAGTATACACCAGAAAGATAGATATGTTTTCCATTAAGGAAGGCTTTAATCACAAAGACAAAAATAAGAAAGAAAGAACAAGTAAGGGGTCTCTCTGGCAGGAACTCTCTCATAACAATAAATGGATCAATCAAGAGAGGCTGGTGGTCCAGTTGTTAAGACTCCATGCTCCCAGTGCAGAGGGCATGGTTTCGACACCTTCTGAGGGAACTTAGATCTCACATGCCACACGGTGCAGCCAAAAAAAAAAAAAAAAAAGATAGGTTAGGTGATGCTCCAATTACAAATAACCCCCAAGTATCAGTGGTTTAAAACAATACTCTTGCATGTCTACTGAGGGTCCACAAGAAATCTCTTCCGTACATCACCTTACTCTAGGTCCTTGGCCATCAATGCCAATTCTGGCAGAGGGCAAGAGAGCTCTGGATGGTCTCGCAACTGTATTTAAAAGCTCCAGCCAGAAGTAACAGGCATCACTTGCATTCCAATTCATGGACCACCTGACCACAAGGGGATGTGACCCTAAGTTATGCGCAGAAATAGAAAAACCAGAATCCTGAACAAACGGCACTCATGGCTATGCCAGCAAACCTGAAGTCTGAAACTGCCCAGGGTTTTTTGAAGATCTCCTGTGCTGTCTTCTCTAGAAATGAATAACTGAGGGGGTGCGACCAGATGTAACCTCACACCACCCGTTAGATTTGAATGAACATTGAGATTACTGTATAGTTTTCAGTATGGAAAATAGTGAAACGACACTTTAAAATGTCCAACTAGGAAACGAGAACTCAGAAGGGAAACCTTAAGTTGAAGGGGGAACCCTAGTCTTTCTCTGGGGCTATGGTCTTGTGCCTGGACATCAGGGCATCATAAAGATGCCCCTCACTGGGAAGAACTCAGCCAGGAGAAGGACGGTAGAAAGCTCATCCAATTAAGTCCCATTTGTTTATTTTTGTTTTTATTTCCTTTACTCTAGGAGGTGGGTCAAAAGTCAGAAAGAGAAAAACAAATACCGTATGCTGACACATATATATGGAATCTAAAAAAAAAAAAAAAAGGTACTGATGAACCTAGTTGCAGGGCAAGAATAAAGAGGTAGACATAGGGCTTCCCTGGTGGCACAGTGGTTGGGAGTCCGCCTGCCGATTCAGGGGACACGGGTTCGTGCCCCAGTCTGGGAAGATCCCACATGCCGCGGAGCGGCTAGGCCCATGAGCTATGGCCGCTGAGCCTGCGCGTCCAGAGCCTGTGCTCCGCAACGGGAGAGGCCACAACAGTGAGAGGTCCACGTACCGCAAAAAAAAAAAAAAAAAGAGGTAGACATAGAAAATGGACTTGAGGACATGGGTTGGGAGGGCGAAGCTGGGCGAAGTGAGCGTAGCATCGACATATATACACTGCCGAATGTAAAACAGTTGGCTGGTGGGAAGCAGCCGCACAGCACAGGGAGATCAGCTCGGTGCTTTGCGATGACCTAGAGGGGTGGGATAGGGAGGGTGGGAGGGGACATGTGTGTGCATATGGCTGATTCGCTTTGTTGTGCAACATCAACTAACACAGTATTGTGTAGAAATTATACTCCAATAAAGATCTACTTAAAAAATAGCTCATCCAAGATGCAGTCTGTAGGGGAGTCCATGTCATATGGATGCAGGTTATAGTGTGTGTGTTTCCATCCTGTTAACCCTGTGCATTCAGTAGCATGTTGAATGTTTACAGGTGTCAGCTGGGGCTCAGCTGAGTGGCTGTTTTCCTTATTTGGCTAGCGGGTATTCATGTGATTGCATTTAGTTAGTGGATCAGCTCAGGGCTGGGCTCAGCTGGAGACCCTGGAATGGCTAGGTTCCTCTCCCTCACCCTCTCCATCACCCTCATGGCCTCTTCTTTTTTTTTAAAGAAGATGTTGGGGGTAGGAGTTTATTAGTTAATTTATTTTTGCTGTGTTGGGTCTTCGTTTCTGTGCGAGGGCTTTCTCTAGTTGTGGCAAGTGGGGGCCACTCTTCATCGCGGTGCACGGGCCTCTCACTATCGTGGCCTCTCTTGTTGAGGAGCACAGGCTCCAGACGCACAGGCTCAGTAGTTGTGGCTTGCCGGCCTAGTTGCTCCACGGCATGTGGGATCCTCCCAGACCAGGGCTCAAACCCGTGTCCTCTGCATTGGCAGGCGGATTCTTAACCACTGCGCCACCAGGGAAGCCCGGCCTCTTCTTTTTGATGTGGTCTCTCCATGTGGCTTCCCCACATGATCTCTCCAGCAAGGTAAACAGGTTTCTTACATGGTAGCTCATAGCTCCCAAGAAAGCAAAAGAAGGAGCTTCTAGAACTTTGTAAGACTTAGGACTAGAACTTGCATGACATCACTTCACTGCATTCTGTTTGCTAAAGGTAGTCACCAGGCTAGCACACATTCAAGGGAAAGAGACTAGTCAAAGACATGGATACAAGAAGCATGGAGCAACAGTGGCTGTCAATGTAACAGACCATCACAATATGCTAAAGGTAGTAATCTTACAGTTACAGCCATTCCACCTCTTAGAATTTACAATGCTTAGAAAATACGAGATAAGTCTTAAGAAGAGACCCCCATGACTACCTTCTAAGAGAGCTTTACCCATATCTCTCATCCTCTACCATAAACATTCTACAAAAGTGAGAGAAGTTAACTCATGGGCCCTCTCAGAAGACTAAGCTAGCTCTTCCCAGGCATATCCTTGGAAAAGAGCCAACAGCCAATCCACAGGAGAAATGAGAAGGATAACGCCTGGTCACTCACTTTGGTAAACATTCTCAGAAACAAATTATCAAAATGTGTAATCCTGGTTTCATGCACTTAAGGATGGATCAGCTCTAATCCAAAGTGAAGGATAATGAGAAAAACAGTAGTGAGAATTCTGGAGTGGAAGGGAACACAAATTTCCTGCTTCCAGAGGGGCCCACCGGCCACATCCCAAGGAGAATAACAAAACCAGAATAAAGAAGGGAGAAGTGGGACTTCCCTAGCAGCTCAGTGGTTAAGAATCCGCCTGCCAATGCAGGGGACACAGGTTCGAGCCCTGATCCAGGAAGATCCCACATGCCGCGGAGCAAATAAGCCCGTGCGCCACAACTACTGAGCCTGTGCTCTAGAGCCCACGAGCCACAACTACTAAGCCTGCGCTCCATAACTATTGATGCCCACGTGCCTAGAGCCTGTGCTCTGCAACAAGAGAAGCCGCCACAGTGAGAAACCCGAGTACTGCAACGAAGAGTAGCCCCCGCTCACCGCAACTAGAGAAAGCCCACACGCAGCAACGAAGACCCAATGCAGCCAGTAAATAAATATATAAACTTACATATATATATAAAAAGAAAAAGAAGGGAAAAGCCACCACCACCTTTATAGAAGGGATTTGAACTTGGACATGACAAAGCAGGGGTGTAGAAACAGAGATGGTAGAAGTTAAGTTTATTTGATGATGTTGTTTTAAAATAAACCCAATTACATATTTTAGTGGATTGTCCTGATAGTCTCATTTTAGAAACTAGTTATCCCTTATCTTCAACGCATGAGATCTTAGTGGCTCTCTGCTTTCCTATCTGAAGAGTTAAGATTAAAAACTACTGTCAAGAGTTGAAAAGTAATAGAGTAGCCTAGGGTTCCAGGAGAGTCTGAAATTGAAAGAATCCTGCTGTGTTTTTAATCTTTCATTTCAGAATCAGGGAGATTAGGTGGATGGTCAGAAACTGGTTATTAGATGTATTAAAGTTCATCCAACTTCACAGCAATGTACATTGTAACTCTAATGTTTCCAGGAATAGAGGGAGGAGCGTGCATCCTCACTGCCACATTTATCAGAGCTTTAGCAGACAACACAGGAGCCCATCTGCTCTAAGTTGAGCACTCAAGCTTTGACAACAGGAACAAACATGGGGATTTTGTAAAACTTGTTGTGTCAGTTAGGGTCCCAACAGGAAACAGCATTCCACTCAAAAGGATTTAACTAAAGAGAATGTATGACCTTCAATGGAATTAAGAGAACCAGCTAATGATGTGGAGGCACTCAGAGACTAGCAATGAGTCATCACCACCCCTTCGGTTGAAGGGACAATGGGAGGAAATAGTGTTACCGGTGAGACCTGAAACCATGGGGAAGAAAATACCTGCAGAAACTCTAGTGTAGAAGGATGCAGTCATTCTCCAAACTGCAACACTGAAATAAGGGAGAGGTGAGGATATCAATAACCCAAACTTTCTCTCCTCAAACCCCTCAGACTCTCCAGTCTCCAAGTGGTGTATTTCATTGTCCAGGTCAAACCATAAGCCAGAGGACAATGGAGCCCTTAATAGAGTCCAAGAAATCGGTCCCCAGAAATACACAGAGCTGGGTGGAAATGGGAAAAAAATGAATTAGCCAAGTGGAGACATAAGCATCCATGGAAAAAATACCAGCACAATTATAAAAAGTGGGAGGGGGTAGAGAGTAATTACCATGAGTCACAGCCACAGAGATAGGAGTATCATCAACTCTTTAAAACACTTAAAATTATATTTGAAGATTCACAGAGGAAAACACTGAAAATAATTTCATTCACTTCATATCACAGACTTTTACATATTGCAGAAGAAATTATGGGTGGAGTTTAAGAGTCATTGTGGAACACTACTTAAAAGGCAAAAGATTCTAACTAAAGGATCTAGCACCACCAAGCTGTGAAAATTTCACCTTCAGAAATAATTATTATGATCTTACGGTTAATTGAAACAAGTTGTACCTGTGAAGTCCTATTCGTTCATAATAATAGTCCAGAGAGGAAATGAAACACTAAGTATAAAGAATTGCTGGTGTAAAACAAAAAAGTGATGACTACAGTAAGGAGTATTTAACTTTTTAGGAAATTTGGAAGAGAGATATATATGAGGATTTTGTTTCTTCTTTTCAGTGAACATCTACTTATAAAGTTTCAATATGTGCTATGTCTTTCTTTGTTAGTGGAGAAAGAGAATACAAAGAATGGGAGACAAACACTCCTAGGGATTATATACAATAGCTAAGTACAAAGGCAGCTTAAAATGTGTTCCAAAATTCTAAATAAGACTCGTGTTCTTAAAGAGGAGAGTTAACTATGCAAACTCATTCCCTCATCTCCAAGGAAAAGAAACATCTGATAGCTAATTAAATAAAATAACACACATTAGTAACATACATGTTTAATAAGACAAACAGATCAGGTTGATATATCATAAATCAATACTTGCTTTGCAGAGTTAATTCACGTACAGCACAGTCCTTGGCATCTAGAAGTTCGTCAGTGCCAGATCTTTTAAGTTTACTCTTTACATAAAATATAACATTTGTTTAAGAATGGCAACTCCAGCTGATTTCTATTTTAGAAACACACTAAGAAAATTTTATGACTGTTTAAGACCCTTGTTCATGCTTATTAAGGACTCGTACTTACCTAGAAGCACATAGCAATGAGTGGCAAAGTGTTTATTTGTTTGTTTGTTTGTTTGCGGTACGCGGGCCTCTCACTGTTGTGGCCTCTCCCGTTGCGAAGCACAGGCTCCGGACGCGCAGGCTCAGCGGCCATGGCTCACGGGCCCAGCCGCTCCGCGGCATGTGGGATTTTCCTGGACTGGGGCACGAACCCATGTCCCCTGCATCAACAGGTGGACTCTCAACCACTGCGCCACCAGGGAAGCCCGCAAACTGTTTTAATAAACTAAAAATCCCAAGAATGCAGCACAGTGCCCAGATCGTAGCAAATGTTCCATAGGTGTTTGTTGAATGAAAGGGTATGACACTGAGTACCAGTAATATTAATAAAATCAATAAAAGCTAACATACACTTTTAATACCTCCCAAAGGATTTTCTCAGATCTCTTAGCATTTTTTCCTTCCTTTTTAAATCTTTAGTTAAAAAGATTATTTCTGATTGAGAAGAGAGATGACAAAAGTATGAACTAAGCATCCCTCAGCCCCCTAACCTTACTGAGATGGTAGATCTTTTACAAGCATTCAGTGGTGAAAGCTGTCTTTCAAAAAACATCTATGGAGCACCTACAATGTCCTGTGTTCTTCACTAAGCTCTGGGATGCAAGGATGGGTAAGATATAAGGCCTTTGGGGAGAGAACATCTCAAGGTCAACAACATTGAATACCATGACTTCAAGGAGAACAGTAGAAGAGGCAAGACATACAACAATAAATGTATCCACACAAGGAATATCTAGGTGCCCTAAGAGCAGTACAGATTGAAAGCACTACAGGAACCCAGAGGAGGGTGAGGTTACATAAGCCAAAATACCTGAAACCAAATACCAAATATGTACTGTGTGGATGAACAGCTCGTTTCAGCTCTGACACGGCTGTGTTTTGTGTTTACCATTTCAAGGCTACCATGAAATAGGTCAGCAAGAACAGATTCTATAATAGACCCTAATGAAAGTCTCAGACAATAGAAATCCTTCTTTGGTGTTTGACACTTGTCCCAGGGAAAGCCCGCCACATGTCTACTCTGACAGAACACAACAGCCAATGTTTAAACATTCCATCTCCTCAAGTTGTCTTTCCAAAATGCACCCAATTCATCTTGTGTGAGGTGAAAGACGTGGTCAGATTTCTGAGTGATGAAATCATTCAGAAGGAATCCAGCTACCACATGCAAGATATTGCTATATTAATATTTGATTCAAGAGAATGTGGGACCGGTTATCAATAATTCAGTCATCATTTAATATCAGAGACATGGAGTGCGCCCAACTGTGGTATTAGTTTACACATTAGAGTGACTAAGATGTAACGTGTTATTGCCACTGTCACATTTCTTATGTTACACGATGACAGCATGGCTTATGAGGACTGAAATGATACGCGTATTCTGCCACCCAGATTCATAAAACAGTTGGGAGCAACTAAGCCAGCCCTACTGGAGGACTTGTAAAAAGAAATGTAGATTAGGATTCTGTTTTAGTTTGGATTCTTCTAGAAGAATCAGTCCCTGAGATGGGGATTCAAATGCAAGTCACGTGCAAGTAGAAGGTGAAGGAAATACTAGCAGGGGAGTGGATGAGACAAGAGAGAGAAGGTGGCCACGTGGGAGCACGGTGTCCGAATGTCTAGACTTCAATGCCATTGGGTCACTCTGACAGTCAGTGCAAAATATGCCCAAGGGATGTGGAAGCTAGGGTGTTTATACAACAGTCCCCATTAGTGATTGGTTGAAAGCTGCCCCTAGTAGCACTAGGGGCAGCTTTCAATCCACCCACAGGGAGGAAAAACATGCCTCAGAGAGAAAGTTCTCAAGCACAGGGATGGAGGGGTTGGCAGTTGGAAATAGGGGATATGGCAGGGCACTGGTGGGATCTGTCACCATGTCACAACAACTGGCTCCACGTCTTGTCCCCCTCACCCTAATAGACAGAAGGGGAGAGAACCAATATTAAGTACCCACTACATTATACACACATTGCACGTCGTAACATATAATCCCTAAATAAAGGCATACACTTTTACCAAAGGAATGAACTAGATGCCAGAAGAATAAGGGACTTACCCAAGCTAGCCCAGCCCCAGGAAGTAAGAGGACAGAGAATCCTCTCCAACCTCTAAGCTGACACCTTTCCAATGAAGGGCATGCAAATTCCCCTGTGCAGCCACATCAGGCAATGCTAAGTCACTTAGATGCAATCTGCACACCTAGATTTTGACTGGTGGTTACCAAACATCTCCAGTTTTGACTTTGTTTTCCCCCTGCCTAGAATGCCTTCCTCCTTTTACACCTGCTTATTGAAGTTGGGCTGCTGGTGAGTCGAAAGTCAGCCTTTAAAGAGGACAAGGGCTTATTAGATAATCAGAGCAAAGCATAAAGAGACATCCCACATGGAAGAACAGGATGAAAGTGGTGCTGATACTTTTAATGAGCTTAAGTAATTCTCACACACACCAGAGTTTGACAGCAACATCCACAAGCAAAAGCCGAGAGGTGAGGATGTGCGTGAGATGCTCAGGAAAAACAGGGTGATTCCTTTGCCTGTAGCTCTGGAGGAAGAGTCCTATGGGTACGCAGACACGAGCACTAGATGACCTTTGAAAGCCACGCTATTGACTCTGGTCTCCTTCCAGGGACAAAAAAAACACTCTTGTGGGTTTCTGAGCAGGGACAGTGTCATACACAAAGTAATCAGGAAGATTAATCTGGCAGCCATAAACCAAATGGGTTAGAAAAGGGAGGATTGGAACTGGAATGCAGTCACAAAATATAAGGAGCTTTTAGAAATGTCCCTTGGATCCCCAGGGTTTACATTTTTCCTTATTCATTTTTTGCTTTTCTATCCTACATTAAGGACAAGCCAAGCTAGCTTTGCTCAAATCTTGAGCTGGGTTTCAAAGACTTACTCTTGGCAAAGGACACTCAGAAAATTCCTTCTCCTGGCTTTGTGGAGTATAAAAATCTAACCAGTCTCATTTCCCTCACTTTTCACTCATCCTTCTGGTTCATAAGAGACTTTCAAGAAGTATTTTCTCCTTGTGATCGAAAGTGGCTATTTTTTCATCTCTATTGTGCTAAGCTTTTAAGTCAGAGCTAAAAAGTTCTGGTGTCTGGAGAGCCAAGATGCTAAATGTGGAAACCCATTATTTCATCTTGCCAGGTGAGTCTCAAAATTTTCTCAGGTATAGTGGCCCATGAAGCATGCCTGAGATGCTAATGCACACACATGCACCCAAAAGGCCTGGCTTCTGCCTCTGTCAACACCCTGATGACACGTCAGTCCTGCCCTTTATCCAAATAAGGGGTTTGGTTCTCAGTCCTAAGGGCCATTAGGAAGACAATTCAACAAATGTAAAAGAACAGGACTGTGGGGGCTTCCCTGGTGGCGCAGTGGTTGAGAATCTGCCTGCCGATGCAGGGGACACGGGTTCGTGTCCCAGTCCGGGAAGATCCCACGTGCTGCGGAGCGGCTGGGCCCGTGAGCCATGGCCGCTGGGCCTGTGCGTCTGGAGCCTGTGCTCCGCAACGGGAGAGGCCACAACAGTGAGAGGCCCGCGTATCGCAAAAAAAAAAAAAAAAAAAGAACAGGACTGTGTTGTTAGACTGGACCGTTCTAGACTTTTAATGAAACTCTGATTTGAAATCCCGTATCCACTTGGATGCCAATCAATAGGGCAACTTCCAGGAGGCAGTATTACCCTCTGACTACTGATGGAAGTCCAGCTTTCTGCTAACTAGTGATTGGAAGAGCTGTTTATTGCAAGGAGAAAGTGACTATCAAATAGAGACTAAAAATCATTTTGAGTGGCAATTTTCCAATTTAAGTAAAACTGAAAAAAAAAAAAAAAAAAAAAAAAAAGACCTAAACTGAGACTGGAGAAGTCCCTGGTGTCAGGGAAATTAGATCAAAGTTGTTGGGAATTTTCAAGGCGCACTTAACCCTCTCTTCCTCAACCGATTCTGAACAAATTCAAAAGTAAGCTCGTGAGAAGCAGTTGCAGGATTAAAATATCACCGTTTCCATCCTACCACACGTGTCACCTCATCATCAAGATCCTGGATTTAAGTTCTCTTTCTCGTATGCACGATAGAAATCAACAATGGTGTAGAAACAAGAGAAGGACTTAATAGAACCTTGTGATTGAAATTGTTATTTCCATTGTTGGTGAGTGTGAATGGTGGAAATGTGCATCCACGTGGTCTGGAAGAGTGAGAAATATCTCAAGTGAGACCCTATAACAAGACCAAATCCCAAGGCAGAAGACAGGAAGTGCAAGGGGTTCTAGTGAAAAGTGACCCCCCCAGAGGGCACGAGTGGCTGACGCAGGCTTCTGAAGGACACGGAAAGGGCTCAAACTGAGTGGATAGTAGAGGATGTAGATGTATTTCAAGCTTGCTTACCCCTGCCCTTTCATTCACTCAGCCTTCAGCAGTGATTTTGCCTAAATAAGCAACTTCAGAAGATTTAAAAAACAAAAGCATTTTGGTGCATTTATTTTAAGGATAGACCCGTTTCCAGCCCATTGTTACATGCTACTGATGCACAGCAGGATGGACTTGTTACTAGACTTTTCTTTACAGCCTATAAATGTGTGTGGCTAATTCTATAACCACCTGCGGTTGTACAGATGGAAATAGCTCCAGCTGGAACTTGCACCAAGACTAAAAGATGCTTGGCAGTGGCAATTATAGATTCTGATGGCCAAGGACTGGAATGGCTTGGCCTATTTTCCCTTTTCGGGTTCCAAACTACAGGGCAGGTGGACAGAGGTTGCCCATGCCTTAAAATATTTCTGCAAGGGTGAGGCTGGCAGGCATGACTGACCTATTTCAGTTCTGGAGAAATGGTTCAGCTCTTTATGATTCAGTATTTCTTTGGATGTGACCAAAGGAAATGAATTTATTTGATTTACTTATTATTGATTTTCTTCCATTTTACTGAGCTCTGAAAAATATTAAAAGATAATTATTAAAAATAGGGAACCAGATGTAGGCAGTCAAAAGGTCAAACTTCCGGTTATAAGATAAATAAGTACTAGGGATATAACGTACAACATGATTAATATAACTAACACTGCTGTATGTTATATATGAAAGTTGTTAAGGGTGTATATCCTGAGTTCTCATCACAAGGAAAAAAGTTTTTTTTCTTTTCTTTTATATCTATATGAGATGATGGAAGTTCACTAAACTTATTGTGGCAATCATTTCATGATGTGTGTAAGTCAAATCATTGTGCTGTACACCTTGAACTTGTACAGTGCTGTATGTCAATTATATTTCAATAAAACTGGAAAGAAAAAAAGAGCGCAATTTTTTTTAAAAGGCAATTATTAAAAATAGGTGTGCCGTGTATTAGTTATGTCAATAATAATGGCTAATAGCCTTGCACTCTTTTGAGAGAGGAGGGAATGAACTCACAGGCACCCTTGGCCAGGAACAACCTAGAATTCAGTCCAGACACTGAGTCTATTCAGAGGTTTTCCACCACATCCCAGAGCTCTCTGCCCGTCAAAAGCTTGCTCTCGGCACCTAGGAAATTTCATAGTTCATTAATGTTGGAGAATGTTACCTGGATTATTTTATGAAGTTGTGGCTGTTAGGAGCAATAATACATATGGGGACTACAAGTTTCATGTGATGCAAAACTTATGAAAATCTGAATGCCATTGCAAGACCAGATTTTTCCTGTTTTTAAGGAGGGTCTTCTCCTTACGCATCTACAAAGCAAACCAGGATAATAACCTCCATCAGGTCTGGCTGTGAAAGACAATGAAGGTGTTAATTTTGTGTGAACCTAAGGTCTGTGTGCTTCTTTTGAGATCTTGAAAGCATCTTGTGGCCTATTGCCTCTCTTTGAAATGGTTATTCCAACACAGATCACACCGTTTTCTGAACACCATTAGGCAGTTTTGAAAACATGATGAGGCCAGACATCTGCTCATGCCATCCTAGTTGTGTGAAGATGGAAAATATTCTGCCCTGAGCACCCTTGGTAAGCCGATTCTAGGAGAAATGTATGGTTTATCATTCAGGGTACATTTAAGTTTTGCCAATCACATTCACTTCAGGCTTAGCTATTATTCTCCATCACATTCCTTGGGAAAAAAATGAGACATTATTCCTATTAACATTATTATTATAAGATTATAATTCCCATTGATAAGATAAGAAGTGTAAAGTCCCTAAAAGCCACTTTATTTATCCAAGTTTCCAAAGCAAGTGTTTAATTAATTGAACAATAAGGCCATTAGACTGAGGTGGCCCTAATGCTGAGGTAGCTCTAGGTAAGCAAACCAAAACCTAAACCTATAAATGCCTCAAGGTTACAAATCAATGAGCCAAGGACAGCCAATCACAAACAGCCAACTAGGCTTTAAGCTACAGCCAATCAAATAAATTCCTTTCTTCGCTTCCGCACTTTATGTAAGTCTTTCCCCTGAATCAGGTCATGGAGGGCTCCTAACCACTTCTGCTTTGCCACTGCCCTATTCAAATTGATTGTTGCTCACATAACCCTTTTTTTCCTAACGTTTTTCCTCCAGAGATAACTGACATAGAGCACTGTATAAATTTAAGGTATATAACATAATAATTTGAGTTACATTTATTGTGACATGGTCACCACAATAAATTTAGTTAGCATCCATCATCTCATATAAGTTCCAAAAAAAAGAAGAGATGTTTTTTCCTTGTGATGAAAGCTCTTAGGACCTACTCTCTCAACAGCTTTCAAATAAAGCATACAGCAGCTTTAAGTACAGTCATCGTGTTGTGCATTACACCCCTGTTACTTATTTATCTTATAACTGGAAGTTTGCACTCAAACTCTTAAAATTTTTACTATGCCTCAGTTTATCTTTTAACATGAGTTAGAGCTTCAACCACCAGAACACAGGCACCAGTCCCCTCCACCAGGAATCTTACACAGCCCACTGAACCAACCTTAGCCACTGGGGACACCCACCAAAAACAACGGGAACTACGATCCTGCAGCGCATGAAAAGGAGACCCCAAACACAGTAAGATAAGCAAAATGAGAAGACAGAGAAATACACAGCAGATGAAGGAGCAAGGTAAAAACCTACCAGACTAAACAAATAAAGAGGAAATAGGCAGTCTACTTGAAAAAGAATTCAGAGTAATTATAGTAAAGATGATCCAAAATCTTGGAATTAGAATGGAGAAAATACAACAAACGTTTAACAAGGACCTAGAAGAACTAAAGAGCAAACAAGCAATGATGAACAGCACAATAAATGAAATTAAAAATTCTCTAGAAGGAATCAATAGCAGAATAACCAAGGCAGAAGAACTGATAAGTGACCTGGAAGATAAAATAGTGGAAATAACTACCACAGAACAGAATAAAGAAACAAGAATGAAAAGAATTGAGGACAGTCTCAGAGACCTCTGGGACAACATTAAACACACCAACATTCAAATAATAGGGATCTCAGAAGAAGAAGAGAAAAAAAAAGGACTGAGAAAATATTTGAGGAGATTATGGTTGAAAACTTCCCTAATATGGGAATGGAAATAGTCAATCAGGTCCAGGAAGCATAGAGAGTCCCATACAGGATAAATCCAAGAAGAAATATGCCAAGACACATATAATCAAACTAACAAAAATTAGATACAAAGAAAAAATATTAAAAGCAGCAAGGGAAAAACAACAAAAAACATACAAGGGAATCTCCATAAGGTTAACAGCTAATCTTTCAGCAGAAACTCTACAAGCCAGAAAGGAGTGGCAGGACATACTTAAAGTGATGGAAGGGGAAAACCTACAACCAAGATGACTCTACCCAGCAAGGATCTCATTCAAATTCAATGGAGAAATTAAAACCTTTACAGACAAGCAAAAGCTAAGAGAATTCAGCACCACCAAACCAGCTTTACCACAAATGCTAAAGGAACTTCTCTAAGTGGGAAACACAAGAGAAGAAAAGGACCTACAAAAGCAAACCCAAAACAGTTAAGAAAATGGTAGTAGGAACATACATATCAATAACTACCTTAAATGTAAATGGATTAAATGCTCCAACCAAAAGACATAGACTGGCTGAATGGATACAAAAACAAGACCCATATATATGCTGTCTACAAGAGACCCACTTCAGACCTAGAGACACATACAGACTGAAAGTGAGGGGATGGAAAAAGATATTCCATAGAAATGGAAATCAAAGAAAGCTGGAGTAGCAATTCCCATATCAGACAAAATAGACTTCAAAATGAAGACTATTACAAGAGACAAAGAAGGACACTACATAATGATCAAGGGATCAATCCAAGAAAAAGATATAACAATTGTAAATATTTATGCACCCAACATAGGAGCACCTCAATACATAAGGCAGATGCTAACAGCCATAAAAGGGGAAATCGACAGTAATACAATCATAGTAGGGGACTTTAACACCCCACTTTCACCAATGGACAGATCATCCAAAATGAAAATAAATACGGAAACACAAGCTTTAAATAATACATTAAACAAGATGGACTTAATTGATATTTATAGGACATTCCATCCAAAAACAATGGAATACAATTTCTTCTCAAGTGCTCATGGAACATTCTCCAGGATAGATCAGATCTTGGGTCACAAATCAAGCCTTGGTAAATTTAAGAAAATTGAAGTCATAACAAGTATCTTTATGGACCACAGCATTATGAGACTAGATATCAATTACAGGAAAATATCTGTAAAAAATACAAACACATAGAGGCTAAACAATATGCTACTAAATAACTAAGAGATTACTGAAGAAATCAAAGAAGAAATCATAAACTACCTAGAAATAAATGACAATGAAAACATTACGACCCAAAACCTATGGGATGCAGCAAAAACAGTTCTAAGACGGAAGTTTATAGCAATACAATCCTACCTCAAGAAACAAGAAACATCTCAAATAAACAACCTAAACTTACACCTAAAGCAATTAGAGAAAGAAGAGCAAAAAACCCCCAAAGTTGCTGAAGGAAAGAAATCATAAAGATCATATCAGAAATAAATGGGAAAAAAATGAAGGAAATGATAACAAAGATCAATAAAACTAAAAACTGGTTCTTAGAGAAGATAAACAAAATTGATAAACCTTGGGCTTCCCTGGTGGTACAGTGGTTGAGTGTCCGCCTGCCGACGCAGGGGACACAGGTTTGTGCCCCGGTCTGGGCAGATCCCACATGCCGTGGAGCGGCTGGGCCCATGAGCCATGGCCGCTGATCCTGCACGTCCGGAGCCTGTGCTCCGCAACGGGAGAGGCCACAACAGTGAGAGGCCCGTGTACCACCAAAAAAAAAAAAAAAATTGATAAACCTTTAGCCAGACACATCAAGAAAAAAAAGGGAGAAGACTCAAATCAGTAGAATTAGAAATGAAAAAGGAGAAGTAACAACTGACCCTGCAGAAATACAAACGATCATGAGAGATTACTACAAGGAACTATATGCCAATAAAATGGACAACCTGGTAGAAATGGACAAATTCTTAGGAAAGCACAACCTTCCAAGACTGAACCAGGAAAAAAGAGAAGATATAAACAGACCAATCACAAGCACCGAAATTGAAACTGTGATTAACAATCTTCCAACAAACAAAAGCCCAGGACCAGATGGCTTCACAGGCAAATTCTATCAAACATTTAGAGAAGAGCTAACACCTATCCTTCCCAAACTCTTCCAAAATAGAGCAGAGGGAGGAACACTCCCAAGCTCATTCCACCATCGCCCTGATACCAAAACCAGACAAAGATGTCACAAAAAAAGAAAACTACAGGCCAGTATCACTGATGAACATAGATGCAAAAATCCTCAACAAAATACTAGCAAACAGAATCCAACAGCACATTAAAAGGATCATACGCCATGATCAAGTGGGGTTTATCCCAGGAATGCAAGGATTCTTCAACATACGCAAATCAATCAATGTGATAAACCATGTTAACAAATTGAAGGAGAAAAACCATATGATCATCCCAATAGATGCAGAAAAATCTTCTGATAAAATTCAACACCCATTTATGATAAAAACCCTCCAGAAAGTAGGCATAGAGGCAACTTACCTCAACATAATAAAGGCCATATATGACAAACCCACAGCCAACATCGTTCTCAGTGGTGAAAAACTGAAACCATTTCCACTAAGATCAGGAACAAAGAAGGTTGCCCACTCTCACCATTATTATTCAACATATTTTTGGAAGTTTTAGCCACAGCAATCAAAGAAGAACAAGAAAATAATGGAATTCAAATCAGAAAAGAAGAAGTAAAACTGTCACTGTTTGCAGATGACATGATACTATACATACAGAATCCTAAAGATTCTACCAGAAAACTACTAGAGCTAATCAATAAATTTGGTAAAGTAACAGGATACAAAATTAATGCACAGAAATCTCTTGCATTCCTATACACTAATGAAAACTCTGAAAGAGAAATTAAGGAAACACTCCCATTTACCATTGCAACAAAAAGAATAAAATACCTAGGAATAAACCTACCTAAGGAGACAAAAGACCTGTATGCAGAAAACTATAAGACACTGATGAAAGAAATTAAAGATGATATAAACAGATGGAGAGATATAACATGTTCTTGGACTGGAAGAATCAACAATGTGAAAGTGACTATGCTACCCAAAGCAATCTACAGATTCAATGCAATCCCTATCAAACTACCAATGGCATTTTTCACAGAACTAGAACAAAAACTTTCACAATCTGTATGGAAACAAAAAAGACCCCGAATAGCCAAAGCAGTCTTGAGAAAGAAGGGTGGAGCTGGAGGAATCAGGCTCCCTGACTTCAGACTATACTACTAAGCTACAGTAATCAGGACAGTGTGGTACTGGCACAAAAACAAATATAGATCAATGAAACAGGATAGAAGGCCAGAAATAAACCCACACACATATGGTCACCTTATCTTTGATAAAGGAGGGAAGAATATACAATGGAGAAAAGACAGTCTCTTCAATAAGTGGTGCTGGGAAAACAGGACAGCTACATGTAAAAGAATGAAATTAGAACACTCCCTAACACCACACACAAAAATAAACTCAAAATGGATTAAAGACCTAAATGTAAGGCCAGACACCATCAAACTCTTAGAGGAAAACATAGGCAGAACACTCTGTGACATAAATCACAGCAAGATCCTTTTTGACCCACCTCCTAGAGAAAGGGAAACAAAAACAAAAATAAATAAATGGGACCTAATGAAACTTAGCAGGTTTTGCACAGCAAATGAAACCATATACAATATGAAAAGACAACCCTCAGAATGGGAGAAGATATTTTCAAATGAAGCAACTAACAAAGGATTAATCTCCCAAATATACAAGCAGCTCATGCAGCTGGATATCAAAAAAACAAACAACCCAGTCCAAAAATGGGCAGATGACTTAAATAGACATTTCTCCAAAGAAGATATACAGATTGCCAACAAACACATGAAAGGATGCTCAACATCACTAATTATTAGAGAACTGCAAATCAAAACTACAATGAGGTATCAATTCATACCAGTCAGAATGGCCATCATCAAAAAATCTACAAACTATAAATGCTGGAGAGGTTGTGGAGAAAAGGGAACCCTCTTGCACTGTTGGTGGGAATGTAAATTGATACAGGCACTATGGAGAACTGTATGGAGGTTCCTTAAAACACTGAAAATAGAACTACCATATGACCCAGCAATCCCACTACTGAGCATATACCCTCAGAAAACCATAAAAGAGTCATGTACCACAATGTTCATTGCAGCTCTATTTACAGTAGCCAGGACATGGAATCGACCTAAGTGTCCATAACAGATGAATGGCTAAAGAAGATGTGGCACATATATACAATGGAATATTACTCAGCTATAAAAAGAAATGAAATTGAGTTATTTGTAGTGAGGTGGATGGACCTAGAGTCTGTCATACAAAGTGAAGTAAGTCAGGAAAAGTAAAACAAATACCATATGCTAACACATATATATGGAATGTAAAAAAAAAAAAGGTTCTTATGAGCCTAGGGGCAAGACAGCAATTAAGACAGTCAGAGAGAATGGACTAGAGGACACGGGGACTGGGAAGGCTAAGCTGGGATGAAGTGTGAGAGTGTCATGGACATATATACACTACCAAATGTAAAATAGATAGGTAGAGGGAAGCAGCCACATAGCACAGGGAGATCAACTCGGTCCTTTGTGTCCATCTAGAGGGGTGGGATAAGCAGGGTGGGGGGAGGGAGGGAGGGAGGAGATATGGGGATATATGTATATGTATAGTGATTCACTTTGTTATACAGCAGAAACTAACAAGCCATTGTAAAGCCATTATACTCCAATAAAGATGTTAAAAAAAAAAAAAAGATCCTCGACCTTATCACATACAAAGACCCATTTTTTTTGCCATGTATGATAACATTCACAGGTTCCAGGGATTAGGACATAAATATCATTTGGAGGACCATTTTTCAGCCTATCACACTGCACAATTTCAAATTTTACTCTAAAGCTACAATAATCAAGACAGTGTGACACTGATATAAGGATAGACTTAGAGACTAAGGAACAGAATAGAGTCCAGAAATTCACCCTACATTCAAGGTCAATTGATTTTAACAATGTCTCCAAGACAATTAAATGGTAAAGGATAATCTTTCAACAAATGGTGTTTGGAATAACTGGATATCCATAAGAAATAAAAGAATAAAAACCCTAAGACCTTTATCTCATGCATAAGCAAAAATTAACTTAAAAAATGGATAATAGACCTAAATGCTAAAATTATAAAACTTCCTGGGCTGAGTCTTCCTGGGAACACTGCCAGGATGTCAGTGCTTTTTTCACCTAAATTAAAGGGGCTTTCCTAAAGGACACAGACAGTCTAGGAAAAAAAAACTGCTGAGAAGCATAACCACAGAAGACATGTGGAGTGCCTCTACTGCAGATTCCAGCAACCCTAAAGAGGTGAGATTTGTCGCAGAGTGAAACAGGGAGATGTAGAGTGCATTTAGGGGAAAAAGGGGAAAAGGTTAAAATGTAGGGCAGTTTTGGAGGGTCAAACAGAAGTCTAAAGGGGTAAGAAGAATTCACACTTATTTTATCTGACTTAACGCTTTACGTATGACAGGTCACTTATTCTTCCCAACAGCACTTTGAAGCAGTTACCACAACTGATGTTTTACAGATGAGGGAACTGAAGCCCATAAGTGATTTGTGCAAGGTCATACATCTGGTAAATAGAACCAGAATTCAAATCTAAGTGTGCCTGATTCTACTACTGCCTACCTTTCAGAAAGTTGTGTTAATTAAAAGTAGTAATTCCCATAAAATAGGGAACAGAGGGCTTGGTACATCATAAGAAATGACATTTACCCCGTTTGCTCAAGACTCCAATACATAACACCTGAGGAGGCCCAAGCCACCCAGCAGCTAAGCCTCACTGCTCACCATGTGCAAATTCAGGCTGTAAATGCTGCTACCCGAGGAACACAGGACAGAGAAGCTACCTGGGGGGAAATGAAGTATGCCTGCTTATGAGGATTTGCAGCCAGGACGACAAAGCCCTTCCAGTAGAATACCTGGACCCTGGGGACATTGCAGAGGGGTCCCTTGAAGTTGCTACAAAGAACATTAAAGAGGACAGATAGACAGAGAAAGCAGATCAAAACACAAAGGACAGGAGGAAAGGAACAAATCACTGAGCTAGAGAACAGTTAACGGCCCATGGCGTAAATAAGTTGTAAGATTTCGCCTAATTCTTTTGCAAACCTGTATGCATTTCTGTTAAAAACCAAATGGGCACTAATTAAGATAGCAATAGAAATAAGTGCATGACCTGCTGATAAAACAGGGATGAGCTGAGTGCCTCTGTCTGGAGAGACTGAAGGATTAGACAGCTGGCGGCTGGTGGTTACTTATCAACCTCCAAAACCAGTACTAAGAGACGTTTATGTGATAATAATAACAACTAATGTCCACTGAACACTTGCTATGTGCTTTGCCTGGGTTATTTATTTATTATTCACAATCTTATGAGAGCCCACAATTATCCTTACTTAACCATGAGGAAACTGAAACCAAGAGGGTTAGCAGGTATTGAATTTAAAATTAGAATTGGTTCTATTCAATCTTAAAAATGAAGCCATTTATTATAGCTGTGTGTACATCCTCTCTCCCCCAGAAGTAGTCTAATAACACATCTTTCCACTCCTCTCCTCCCAAAAAACCTGGCAGTAGTCGTTGTTTCTGGCATTTCCTTAGGGGATCTGCTTTTAGAATATTCCAATTTCACTCTTGCAAAGTGCATTAGTCACTATGGAAACAATTAATTCATTGATAATAGTGGAGATCTTTTATTAATAAGGATACAACAGCATATGTGACCTGTAATTAGCAGCTCTGCATAGAAAGGCATCCCAGAAAAAATGTACAGCATGATAGGATTTTGGCCTTACCATCTGCTGCAGGATGTAAATACAGGGCAACCACTCTTGGTGAGTCCATTTGGTAAATCTTCTGAGGATTCTTAAGTACTGGTCTCCCCAGACCTCATTTCCCAAACCTGCCACTTGCACAGAGGCAGCGAGCTGCCTGCTGAGCACAAAGTGGTCTCCATCCTCCCCACTCCCTCCTCTCAGAGGGCTTTCAAGTGACTTGGGAGATGACCAAACAGTTACTGGGCCTAATTAGCTCCCCTGCCAACTGGAGCACTCCCTCCCACACCCCAGGGCCTTCCACACAAAAGCTGCAAATTGCTTTCCAACCTTTGAAGCCATCCCAGGAAAGCACTAAAGAAGAGCTTCCTAGCTGTGTCTTTAGTGGTAGGCACCCTCTGATCAAAAGCCTGGGCAAAGAGCAGGAGAACCAGCCCCTGATGGGCAGTGGCTTCAGAGAAGCGCTGATGCCCGGAGCTAATCAGGGCCAGCAGGGGAAGGACCAGGGCCTGAGTGTAAAAGCCCAGCTTCTGATACCTGCTGTGTGGATCTGGCCATTCAGACAAAAGTCAGTGGGAGTCAAAGCTCTCCCCCTTCCCCCTCATTCTCTTTTTCCTTCCCTGGGCAGTACTGGCCTGGCTTCCATGCTCAGAGGGCAGCAAAATCAGGACAAAAAAGGTTTCTGCTTCTGAATCACTCCACTTCCTTGTCTGCAGCCCCTCTGTTTTCAGACAGGCTGCATCTGAATTCTGGCTCCAACACCGACTAGCAGTGTGACTTTGGACTGGTTCCTTGATTCTCCAAGCCTCAGTTTCCTTGTCAGACTGCCTGGTTTGCATTCCAGCACCATCACTTACTAGCTGGAGAGCTTAGGGAAGTTACTCCTTTCTGTACCTTGCTTCTCACACATCAAATGAGGATAATAACAGCACCTGTCTCAGAGGCAGGAGCTGGAACCCACGAGGGCTACCTGTGAGTCTGCAAGCACAGTGGGAGGGGCGGGATGGTGGGAGCCGGAGCCATGAAGGAGACATAGCCACTGCTGGTGGCATCCCTCTTTGGTCTACCCAGCATCCAGTAAGCCAAAGAGCCTGGGAAGCACAGTTTGCAAAGGTCCGTCCTCTGGGGTGCAGAGCAGCACAGGAAGGATGAATCTGAGGGCGAAAAGGCACAGGACTGTGTGCTGCATAGGACCCAAAGGCTTGTCTGCGGGGTTAAATAAGATAAGCCATGCAAAGCCCCTAGCACAGGGACTGGCACCTTATAGGTGATCAATAAGTGTTATGTGGCAGTGAGCAGTCATAATGGTTAATTTCATGTGTCAGCTTGACACGGAGTGCCCAGATTAAACAGTATTTCTGGGCACATCTGTGAGGATGTTTCCAGAAGATACTAGCACTTGAATCAGTGGTCTCAGTAAAGCAGATGGCTCTCCCCAGCGTGGGTGGGCATCATCTGATCCTTTGAGGGCCTGAAATAGAACAAAAGCATGTCAACTGAAAAAAAAAAGTGCACAAAGTGAGAGTTGTGAGTTAAGTTTTATTTGGGGACTATAGCCTGGGAGACAGACTCTCAGAGAGCTCTGAGGAACTGCTCCGAAGAGGGAAGGGGGGACGTCAGTGTATGTATGATTTTAGTGAACGGGGTACATGCAGTCATGCACGTATTTTGGGAGAAGGTTGCTGCTAGTCATGAGGAGTGGATGTCACTGTTAATGATTTTAATGCTTTTCTAGATATGAGGAGATACAAGAAACTGGGCTCATAAAATCTCCTGAAAATATCTAACTATCTGAAGGACGGTTCTACCAGTTTTTCCCAGAGCACAGAGTGCTTCGTTCCTGATCTCCACCCTGAACTCCTTTCAGGGTGTGTGGAAGGCCAGTGACTGCAGTAGCTGGTGACCTAATCCTTGTAGAGGCAGGTGGCGAGAAACAATTTTTAGTTGGCAAGGGAGAGGAAGACGTTTCCACCCCTTTCTCCCTGCCTCACTGCTTGAGCTGGTTCATCTCATCTCATCTTGTTTCACCCTTGGCCTGGGATTTACACATCAGCTCCCCTGATTAGCAGGCCTTCAGACTTGGACTAAGTTATACCAAGCGCTTTCCTGTGTCTCAGCCTCCATTAATGCATGAGCCTATTCCTCATATAAATCTCTTTTAATATGTATCCTATTGGTTCAGTTTCTCTGGAGAATCTTGACTAATAGAGCGGTCATAGCATTCATAGTTGTAGGGGTGACAGAACTATGCAGACAGCTAATGGCCATGGGTGAGTCCCTGTCTGGCCTGACCAACATTGTCAATCACTGTAATGCTGTAATGCTGCCCCCCTGATTCCAGAGTACAGAATCCCCTTCCCTAGTTCCAGCTGCAACCCAGCAACACACAAACCCAAAACATCCCTTTCTCTGCTTTTTTTCCTCTCTTGTTCCCAAAGCCCAGACTATTAATGAAAAGTGTCACAGAAATATGCCAGCCAGTTTGATACCAGAATGCAGCCCACAATTGCTGCTATCATCTTGTGTTGCTGGAGCACTCTCCTCACCACGGCACCTCTCAGAAGATCAACCCTGCTTCTCTTTTACTGAATCAGGATCACAAAAAACGTATCTCCCAGAACTCAGCTATATGGTGCAGGACAGTGGTTAACAGTATAGACTGGGGAATTAGGTCTGAGACCTCACTGTCCACAGACTTGCTATGTGACAATGAACAGATCACATAATCTTGCTGAGCCTCAGTTTTCCCATCTGTGAAATGGATGGTTCTGACAATTAAAAGAGAGAACCCATAGAAAGCAATTAGCACAGTAACTCACACATTATGTGCTTAAGTAATGTTAGTTATTATTTCCTATTATTGTATCTCTGCTCCCTTAGCTGTCTTGTCTTCTTTTATGCCTCTCTTAGGAGAAAATGTGTCCCTCCATCTTTACAATTATAAATTCACTTCCTCTTCTCTAGTAACCTTTTTGGATTTCTATCAATTATCTCTGCTTCTTTTCAGTCTTAGTATTTACTCTTTTCCTTCTGCATTCAAGTGATTTCTCTCCATATTTGTACATAATTGACTCGAAAAATATACAAATCACAAGAAAATCTTCTTCCTTACTAATAAAGAAATAAATGTTAAAATCATTCCAAACATCTACCTTATATGTACCAAAATAATAAAAACAACTCTATTCATTCACTCTTTTCTTCAAATGGCGAAACACCATGAGGAGAAATAAGTTTGGTGGTTGCCCTATAAAGTGGCACAATCTTTGCAGAAAGCAATTTGACAAGTGGTGACAGGAGTCATAAAAATGTTTACACTCTGATCCAGGAATATCAATTTGGAAAATTTATCCCAAGAAATTAATTCTAAAGGAAAAATGAGTTCTGCAGAGATGTTTATAGCTGCCCTAAATATTACCACTTGAAACTAGAAACAGCTATTCCTAGACTGACTAACCTGCTCAAATACTGCACATACTGGGAGAGGATGTGGTCCTGAGATGGCAATTAGGATGGAAAGAAGAAGAAAAGTACTGTGCGTCCATTCTTACCATAACTGCTTCCAAGAACTCTATACAGACCTGAAATGGACCACAGGGTGATGTAAGGAAAAGGAAGTTAGAATCAGCTATAAAAATAGCAAAAATAAAAAGTTTGTCTCTTAAAGCCACAAAATAGAAATAGGCAGCAGAATTTTAATATAATTCATGATACAAACGGCTAAGTGTTCTTTGCTCTTGTGTCATTCAGCTTGATAGAAAATTATTGTCATCTTATTAGGTGGCAAACTAAGAAACAGTGGCAAAATACAATGTCCCTGCTATCAAAAGCTCAGAATCTAGACAGCTACTCACCAGAAAATCGCTCTATTAGGAAAGAGGAAAGGATGGATTGCTCTGAAAACACCAAGATGACTGGGACCAGGAAAATGTTTTCCAGAGGAGGCATCACCTGAGCTAAGAGGAGAACTTAATCCAAGGAGAAAGTGGGTGGGAAAGGAAATTTCAGGCAGAGAGAACAGCACTGAAAGGTAGATAATTTATATAAAAGAGAGTGGAGCCTTCCAGAAACTGCAGGTTGTGCAATATAGCTGGATCATGGCATCCTGGAAGGCAGGTGGAGATAAGGCCACCAAAGTAAGCAAGAACCAGATCAAGAAGGACCAACATGTTGTCAACTGTGAACTCCACACAGAAGGTTCTGGAAAGTCCTGAAAGACTTGAAGAGGAAAAGTTATATAATGACAACTATTGCAAGTAAGATGAGGAGTTACTGATGTCTAGGTGACTGGTTAATGTGAATAGTTTACTACAGTGAATTTATACTCAAGGAGAAAAAGTCAATCTATTCTAAAAGAAGAATAATTTCCTTCCCCTCTGCCTACTAATATCTTAAGCCATGTATCTTTTATCTTAAAACAAGAAAAACACATTTATTCAACCATGCTGCCTACTTTAACTGCTGCGGCCCAGTTTTTTGGATATGTGGCTGATACTTCCTACTTCTACACTTCCATTTATTTTTTGAGTTTCAAAAATTTATTACTCAACAACTATGTTATATGTTAACATGTATCAAATCCATTTTGTAAAGAAACTATCACAGTTATACCTGTACTTTTATAATATCCAGTTACAAAATATAAAATAAGCAGAAAAAGATTTTGACAAAATTCAATATCCATCCATGATAAAAACTCTCAAAAAAAGTTGGTATAGAGGGAACATATCTCAACATAATAAAGGCCATTTATGACAAACCCCCAGCTAACATCATATTCTATGGAGAAAAGCTGAAAAGAATTTCCTCTAAGATAAGGAACAAGACAAGAATGCCTACTCTTGCCACTTTTATTCAACCTAATACTGGAAGTCCTAACCACAGCAGTCAAATAAGAAAAAGAAATAAAAAGCTTCCAAATTAGAAGTGAAGTAGTAAAGCAGTCACTATTTGTAGACTGCATGATCCTGTATATAGAAAACCCTAAAGACTTCACCAAAAAACTATAGGATTAATAAACAAAGTCAATGAAGTTGCAAGATACAAAATTAATATACAGAAATATGTTGCATTTCTGTACACTAATAATGAACTATCAGAAAGAGAAAACAACCCCATTTACAATTGCATAAAAAGAATGAAATACCTAGAAATAAATTTATCCAAGGAGGTGAAAGACCTGTACTCTGAAAACTGTAGGACATTGATGAAAGAAAATGAAGACACAAATGAATGGAACGATATTTCACGTTCATGGATTAGAAGAATTAATATTGTTAAAGTGTTTCCATTACCCAAAGCAGTCTACAGATTCAGTACAATCTCTATCAAAATACCCACGGAGTTTTTCATAGAACTAGAATGAAAGAGTTCTATGAAACACTGAGACGCTTGTACACACTCAGTTCTTTCTTAGGCTTTCACGTATCTACTGGAGTTTAATCACATGAGGGTCTCTAACACGTCCAGTTGAAGCCATTTTTCTTGATGGACAAATGTATTTGCTAGAACCCTTCTGATTGTAGGTAACAGAGAACCAGCTGCAACTTCCTTATGCAAAGGACATAAAGAAGTTAATCAACCTAATGAAGAAAAGCAAGAGTATGACAGGGTCTGAAGACAGTGGAACCACAGACTGGAACTTGCCTGGTCTCCCATACTGGTTTCTATCCCTGTTCCTCTCTGTGTGGTGCCTTTAGTGTCTACCACTACAGACTGGATTTTTTTTTTTTTTTTTTTGCAATACACGGGCCTCCCACTGCTGCGGCCCCTCCCGCTGTGGAGCACAGGCTCCGGACACGCAGGCTCAGCGACCATGGCTCACGGGCCCAGCCGCTCCGCGGCATGCAGGATCCTCCAGGACCAGGGCACGAACTCGTGTCCCCTGCATCGGCAGGCGGACTCTCAACCACTGCGCCACCAGGGAAGCCCTGGATTTTTATATTAAGAATAAATGTCATTGAATTGTCCCACGTTTTCTGTCTTATGGATTTGGTCACCTGAAATTGACAACCCTCAAGATGTCTTTTGCCCCAGTTACAAAATTTCCAAGAAAAGGATTCACTGGCCAAGCTTGAGCAAGCTGTCCATCTCTAGACCAATCCTCCGGGCCAGAGGACCAAGTCAAGTTATATTTTTATGACAACTCCCATGTAAATCATTTGGTCAAAGATAAAGAAAATTCCTAGAAAAGAGGGTTAGATAGAAAAGCTCAGGGGTTGGCCACAAAAAAAGGCTGAAAGCAAAACATGCACTAATATTACATCTGTTTCCCTCTGCCGTGTTCTTACCACATCACTTGACCCAAGCTCTTTGTTACCTTTCCTACACTAAACATAGCTAAACTCATCTTTTAATTTTTCTTAGCACTTTTACAGCCTCAGCTTGCTCTTTCTGATGTTAACATATTAATGTTCATAGGTGTCTACCTCACTTGCTATAAGGATCACTTATACAGTCAATGGTCATTTTGCACACCTCCCACACCCAAGGTTCCCTCTCCCTATTCGAAGTCATTGGTCTGAGAGGCATAATCTATATTTTCTCTGGATTTTTTACAATATCCCCAGCTTGGTGGTAAAAAGGCACTTTAACAAATCAAATTACCATACCCATTCATTTCCTCCAAGAACATCGAAGCATCAGACGCTGGGCTGCATCCTGAGATTAGAGAGGTTGCCACAGGAAAAGGAATAGATACTGAGAGATGGCTCTTAACAGCCTTGAGAGTCTGGCAAGAGAGGCAGACATGGGTACAAATTAAATAGGGCCCAGTATGTTAAGTGCTGAAGGTCATCCTGCCATGGTATACAGGGGCCCTGAGAAAGGAGGAGCTAACTTAGGGGAGGAACTGAAAAAGGCAAGAGTCTCTTGTACTAGCTTTGAAATATACATCTCCTCCTTTTCCATCTTGTCTTAGCAAGGACACTGCTGGAGTCACAAGATCATCGAATCACTAGCCTTGAAAGTAGACGTGACCTGAAAGATTATTCAGCATAAACATCTACCCAGGGTCCAAATTTCTCCTGCTAACCTGTCTCTCCCCAGATGCTCCTACAATGAGGACCTTACTGAGTTACAAGTGAACGTGTTGGCAGGGTAGAGAAATCAAAGGGTTTGGAGTCAGACAGATCTAGGCTCAAAATACAACACTTAGTAAATATGTGACTACAGACTGGCCACACAGCCTCTCTGAGCCTCAGATTTATTGCCAGTTAAACGTCATCATATTACTTGCCATACTGGGTTGTTGTGGGTTGTGGCTTTTAACTACTTACCTCCTTGAGGCATTCTATTGTGGGACAAATGGAATCAATAAGAAGCTCATTGTTGGATTAAGATGAAATCTGCTTCCTATGCACTTTGTATGCATTGGTCCTGATTTTGTGCTTTGCACAGGAGAAAGGAAAAAGAAGCCTTTTCACTCCCCTATCTAAGAATAGCTCAGACTGGACTATTATAATATACCAAAGCCCTTTTTCCATAGCTGCCTCTCCCCACTGCAGTGAATTCTCCTAGCTTATTGCATTCCTGCTAAATCTTTGTATTTTTCTGAATTCAACCATCTCAACCCTCAGAGATTCAGCCTAGTGGCCCTCACAAGTATCTGCTTATTACACTAAACAGGCTTCAAATTAAATCTCGGGTCCCACAATTCCCTTTCAATAGAATCACATAAAATGGAAGTGTCAAAAGCTGGAGAAAGTATAGCTGTTTGACAATTGAAGATGGAACCATGGGCTAGAGGAATTCAAACCAGCTCACTGGGTCACACAATAGATGTTTCTGTTACAAGAAAAATGGTGTATAGGATCTCCTGCCTCCCCCAAATCAAACTCATTGTGTTCTTATGCCAAAAGGAATCCCACTGACAGATATAAAATATTCACACCCCAGCCTCTGTGGCTGAATGGCAAGCTTTCAGTTCTCACACACACCATCTTTAGCAATGCAAAGCAAATAAGATGAGGTCTCTTTCATAAGAAAATGACAAATATCTTACTGATCCCTGTATAATGCAAACTCTTCCAATGAATGGTGGGCTAACAGTCCAATTATTTTAATGCATTTGCAAACTGCACAGCAAAACAATATGCCATATAATATATATAGTCAAATTTCACTTTCTGTCCATATTTCCCAAATAGGTTTTGTGGGGTTGTGAAAAGGGAGAATCAGGTAGCACACCTTAACATCATTTTTAAAATTTAAGGAGAAAGGTAGCAATTTAGAAATAACTGCACACTTCAAAATTTTCCTTTTTGCTATTTATCTGCCATTGTTGTGTATCCCAGCAGGTGAAAGAGTGAATGAATATGGTATAATAGGATTGGGAGTAATGGAAGAGATACAATTGCCAATTACATTGTATCTTAACTTTGAGATGCTTCTTTCAAAATTATATATTCATTTGACATTTCCCTGGAAAATAGTGGATGGGGAAAGCTATTTTTCAAAGCTCTTGGGGCAGCTATTCAAAAACCAAAGTGCTAAGCAGACCTGCATATATGGAGAAAGGTCCTTTGTAGCTGAGTGTGACCCTAGTCGTTTGACCCGAGTCATCCCACCGCAATGGAACGTATTCTACAAACATAATTACCTGTTGTTTAAAATGATCTTTTCGAATCTTTTTAAGACATTTGTAATATGAAACACCATCAAAGAAAGGGGCTGGTATGGGAGTCATTAATGAGTTAAGTAGTGTTGGATACAGATGGAAGTAAGACACCTACTGGGAAAAAAACAAATGTGAGAACCCTTGGAAGTAAAAGAGATTTAAAAGGCAAATGGAAGGAAGATGGAGACAAACAGCTTAGAGGGGTTTTCACTCTGGAGCTAAGGTACTGCAGCAGAGGTGGTCAGAGCACAGGTTCTACATCAGACTGCCTGAGCAAGCCAGTCTGTTAGCATCTAAGCATTACCTCTGCATCTGTAAGATGGGATAATAGCAATGTCTAGCTCAATGTAAAACATTTGCGTAGGACCTAGGATGAGAAGAGCACAACTGCAATTAACTATTAGTGTAGGGATAATAAATAATCCTTAGACCCAGGCAAGGGAACCTGCATGAGTTAAAGTGCTCTCCTGATTTTCTAAAGACATTTCTGGTACCTAAAATGGGTCTTGGGCAAGCAATGCCATCAGGTAGAGTGTACCAAGCCTGGACCAGGAATAGACCCTCAGATCTGTTTTTCCCTTTTGAGATGCTCTTCAACTCTCTATTACCACTCCTACTATGTGTGAGGTTGACCAGATGCCCAATAGAGCTCCAGGACTTGTGCCTATTAAACTGTCCAGGAACCTAATGGCTGGGCCCTGGTTCCAGAGGGCTGGCCTGGCAAGATTATTGCTCCCACTGGAAAGTTTGGTATTTCTTTTGCCAGACTCATGTAAGATTTGGCCATCAGAGTGGTGCTGTCATGTTACAAAGGAGGCAAGGATATACAATGGAGAAAAGACTGTTTTTTCAATAAGTGGTGCTGGGAAAACTGGGCAGCTACATGTAAAAGAATGAAATTAGAACGCTCCCTAACACCACACACAAAAATAAACTCAAAATGGATTAAAGACCTAAATGTAAGGCCAAACACTATAAAACTCCTAGAGGAAAACGTAGGCCGAACACTCTATGACATAAATCACAGCGAGATCCTTTTTGACCCACCTCCTAGAGAAATGGAAATAAAAACAAAAATAAACAAATGGGACCTAGTGAAACTTAAAAGCTTTTGGACTGCAAAGGAAACCATAAACAAGACGAAAAGACAACCCTCAGAATGGGAGAAAATATTTGCAAACAAATCAACCGACAAAGGATTAATCTCCAAAATATATAAATAGCTCATGCAGCTCAATATTAAAAAGAAAACAACCCAATTAAAAAATGGGCAGAAGACCTAAGTAGACATTTCTCCAAAGAAGACATACAGATGGCCAAGAAGCACACGAAAAGCTGCTCAACATCACTAATTATTAGAGAAATGCAAATCAAAACTACAATGAGGTATCACCTCACACCAGTCAGAATGGGCATCATCAGAAAATCTACAAACAACAAATGCTGGAGAGGGTGTGGAGAAAAGGGAACCCTCTTGCACTGTTTGTGGGAATGTAAATTGATACAGCCACTGTGGAGAACAGTATGGAGGTTCCTTAAAAAACTAAAAATAGAATTACCATATGACCCAGAAATCCCACTACTGGGTATATACCCAGAGAAAACCATAATTCAAAAAGAGTCATGTACCCCAATGTTCATTGCAGCATTATTTACAATAGCCAGGTCATGGAAGCAACCTAAATGCTCATTGACAGACAAATGGCTAAAGAAGATGTGGTACATATATACAACGGAATATTCCTCAGCCATAAAAAGGAACGAAATTGGGTCATTTGTAGAGACGTGGATGGACCTAGAGACTCATACAGAGTGAAGTAAGTCAGAAGGAGAAAAACAAATACCGTATATTAACGTATGTATGTGGAATCCAGAAAAATGGTACAGATAAACGGGTTTGCAAGGCAGAAATAGAGACACAGATGTAGAGAACAAACATATGAACACCAAGGGGGAAAGCAGGGGGTGGTGGTGGTGGTGGGATGAACTGGGAGATTGGAATTGTCATATATACACTAATATATATAAAATAGATAAGTAATTACAAGCTGCTGTATAAAAAAATAAATAAAATTCAAAAAAAAATGGTGCTGTCATGTTAATTTAGGGTGACTCAAGCTGTTTATGTAGACATGGGGCCTATAAAAATTTATCTTCTGGGGCTCCTATACACCTTAGGGACAGCCTTGGTAATACGATGCTATTCATAGTGTTGGCTACTCTTTTTCTGTTCCCACTCAAGGAGAGGACTCAAAAAGTTCAAGTGAAACATAGCCAGGAAATTCTAGATGGTGCAAGATACAACAAAGTCTAATTATTTCAAGCCATTTAATTACTTCAAACAGAAAACCACTGTCAATTACTGGGGAGATGGGGAAGTTCTCCTTCCCAGACTCCCACAACCCCTACTGGTGAGTGCTGAACTTCAACCAGCCCCAGAAGATTTTTCAATGCCTAGATAAGAACTTTAAAAGTTACTACTAGTCAAAGAAATAAAATTAAAATAAAGATTCCACATTTTGCCTACCCGACACATTTTTTTATATAGTAATTCCAAATACTGACTAAGATGAGGTTAAAAAAAAAATAAAAAAGCATTTCCCAATATTGCTGATTGTCATATGAAAAGGTTCCACCTTTGGGACAACTATTTAATAATACGCGTGAAGAGAATTTAAAATGCTTGTGCTCAGTTATGTCACTTCTGGGAATCTAGCCTCAGGAAATTATCATAGATATAGAAAAAGCAGTCAACTTTTCTCTACATAGCAGCTGGCCTCCATCTCCTTTATTTTTCTATCTTGTAAGAACTTCTAGAGAACCAAGTAAACAATGTATTACACTTTAGGCTATTCCTGGTGACAGATATAATGAATTTAGCCATATTTTTTATTACAGCTAGCATTTATTGTTTCTTTGCTAACGCCAAGCGGTGTGTGAAGTGTCTTACATAGGCTAATTCACTTAATATTCACCACAACACAAACAATGAGTATATCTTAGAATTCCTTCAACTCCAAGAAACAGAAATCCCAGCTTCACTGGCTTAAACCATGAGGAAAGGTATAATAATAAGAAATCCAGAGATAGATGACTCTATGACCAATAAATTCCATGGTGCCATTAAGAAAGCACCTCAGGCACCATCATTCTCTCTGCCATCCTCAGGAAGCCTGATCCTTTGTGGTCACAGATGGTCAGCACAGTTCTGAGCCTCACCTCCACACATAAGTATCTAGTAGAAATATCTCCATGTCTTCTTGACCAGAAATGCATTCTGTACTCATTTCTAAACCAATTCTTAGTGCTTGGCATAGAGAAGAAACACATGGCCACGCAGAGGGTGAATCACATAAACAAATTTGGATTTTGGTTAGAAAGCATCAAAAGACAGATGGACATTGGGTGGCAACCGACAATCTTAGCTAGGAGTAGGATATTTCTTATATCCATTTAGCAGGAAAGGAAGTTAATGACTGGGGAGGTTAAGTAACTTGCCTGAGGTCACTAATAAGTGGCAAGGCTAGGATTTGAATCCAGTTCTGTCTCTATCCGGAATTCATGCATTAGCATTATGGTGTAGTAGTGATCCACACAGGTGTACTCAAACATACAGAAAGGTTCTGTATTAGTCAGGGTTCTCCAGAGAATAAAACTAATACGTATGATTTATTATAAGGATTTGGCCCACACAATTATGGAGGCTGAGAAGTCCCACAATGCTGTCTGTAAACTGGAGACTCAGCAGAGCCAATGGTATAGTTCTCATCTAAACCTGAAGACCTGAGAACCAGGAGAGCTGATGATGTAAGTTCCAGTCCTAGTGCAATAAAAGACTGATGGGCTTCCCCGGTGGCGCCGTGGTTGGGAGTCCGCCTGCCGATGCAGGGGACACGGGTCCGTGCCCCAGTCCGGGAAGATCCCACATGCCTCGGAGCAGCTGGACCCGTGAGCCATGGCCGCTGAGCCTGCCTGTCCAGAGCCTGTGCTCCACAGCGGGAGAAACCACAACAGTGAGTGGCCCGCGTAGCAAAAAAAAAAAAAAAAAAAAGACTGATGTCCCAGCTGAAAAAACAGTCAGGCAGAGATAATTCTCCTTTATCCCACCTTCTGTTCTATTCAGGCCCACATTGGGTGGATGAGGTCCACCCACACTGGGGAGGGCAATCTGCTTTAATCAGTCTACCATTTCAAATATTAATCTCATCCAGAAACACCTTCACAGATACACCCAGAATAATGTTTAACTGAATGTCTGGGCATTCCATGGCCCAGTCAAGTTTACACATGAAATTTAGCATCCCAGTTTCTCAGTGGAAATCATTTGCTCTCTTGCTATGTTTGTTGATATGAACTTCTTTTATGCCAGCAAACAAAAACGTGTCAGTCATAGTATTGAGAATACATGAGAAAGAAAATTGGGTCATTTCCTTTTTGCTTTTGATTGGGAGGTGCTAAATAAACAGGGCAAGGATACCAATTTCATTCATTTTCTCACTCATTCATTTAACCAGTGTGTAAAATTAAAAATGGATGCTTGGCCTTCATGAGATGTGGGTTCCAATTCCAATTAAATCTTGGCTATAAGAGTTCTTTATAAAATAAGTAATAGAATACAAGTGATAGTGATTGTCAATGGTACCAGTAGAAATAGAAATAATAGCAGTTTGATAAGGACAACCATTAAGAACAAGGTAGAGTTCCCAGCCCTTTCTTCTCCTCCTGAAACTAAAGAGAACTTTTATGTTGCCCATTTTTCCTTCCCCTCCCTCCCTGTTCTATCTTTGTCTGCCTGCTTCTGGGATTTTTTAAAATACAGAATAGGAAGGATAGGAAGAGAGGAGCCAAAGAAGCCAAAAGAAGAAGCAAGAGAAAAGAGGCCAAAGCCAACTGACCAGGTGGAGAGAAAAAAGGGTTGGAGGAAGAGGATGTTGTGGGCCACCTGTGAGGAACGAGAGGATGAGAGGCTTGGAAAGGGAAGGAGGATGTGGCTCTGGGTTTTGAGTTGGATTCTCATTAATGTTCTTCAAGGGCCATTGGTAAAGTTTGTAAGTGCTTGGTAAATACTTTTCCGTGTTGAAGTGTGTCTCTTTGAATGTGACCACGTACCACAGAGGAATGTTAGAGAGCCCTGGGATTCAGGTAAGAGTAATAGGAGTAGTCAGAGGGGTAGTAGTAACGGTGGCCGCCATAGGTGCAGAAAAAGTAGAAGTATCCACAATTGGGCAAATCACTTTGACTCTTGGGACCTCAGGCTCCTCATTTGCAAAATGAGAGCATTAGAAGTCACTTCTCTAATGACTAATATTTTGTGGTTTTATTCATGTCTACTAAGTGCCCAGTCCTGAGTTAAGTGCTATAAAGAGGAACACAGGACTTACAACACATGATTCTAGCCCTCCAGGATCTGACAGGGAGGATGGGCTTTCTTGCTGATCCTTCACATTCATGACTGAGCTCTGCCTCAGGGCCTTTGCACTTGCACTTTCTTCTGCTTGTAATGCTCTTGCCCCAGGTAGTCACATGAGTCCTGCCCTCATTTCCTTCAGGTTTTTGCTCTAACGTCACCTTCTCAGTGAGTTCTTCCTTGACCACCTTACTTAAAATTGCAACTCCTTATGAATCCGACAGGAATACAAACATTCAGCCCATAGCAGTATTTAAGGTCTTAAAAAGGAAGAGGAAGAGAAAAGGATGCTTATCTCCTACTGTGTGATGTGAGAATCTCAGGTAATATGGGGTGATTAGTTTCAAGTCACAAGGCTGGTTTGTGAGGCTTTTTTGGTGAAACATCTTTATGGCTTATAATTAAGAGTTAATAAAATTAACAACACCTGCCCCCCAAAATTTGCAATCCTTTTCTATCTATCAGCTTTTCTTGCTTGATTTTCTGCTACACTTGTCACCACCTAGCATTTTATAGAACATATATATTTGTTTAACATGTTATTTCACGTAAGAATTTATGTCTCGTTAAGACAGGATTTTTTTCTATTTTATTCATTGCTGTATCCCCAGGAACTAGAACTGTGCCTGGCATGTGGTCGGGCTTAATAAGTATGTGTTGAGTGAGTGAATAGGAGACATGACATGACTTGGTGAGGCAACAGAAGGAAGAAAGTCATGTGAGCTAGAGCTCTCAGGAGAAAGCTCAAAGGGATGGGGCAGCAGGCTGGTCGTGGAGAAGTCATGAGGCATTAGGTAGATTGGGGACGCCTTTCTCTGACAGAGAAGGCAGGGTGGGAAGAAGGAACATGGAAAGAGGACAGAAAAGGCCTATGGGCATCCACATGTTATGTTCTGGGCTAACCCAGGATGAGGGTCTACCTAGAGTGGAGGCAAGGACCACATTAGGAAATGGAGGGAGGTCAGGACAGGAAAGCAGCCGAAAGGCCCAAGACCCCCAGACACACCATGTGCTACACCAGAATTTCCATGTATTCTAGAGGCTGAGCTGGTAGATGGCTCAGCATGCATGTATGGAACAGCATTGAAGCTGACGCTAGGAAAAGAGAAAGGGATGAAACCAAAGCACTTAGGATTGTAGGTGGCCTAGTAGAACTATTCATTAAATAAGTTTAGGTTAGATTGGATCTGATATGTCATAAGAATCTAGAGCAAAGATGACCTTTCTCTCAGACCTCCCTCAATGTTGAGTCATTTACATGGACATGAAGTGGTTTTGTCTCAGAAACCCTCTTCCTCCACCACCCACCTCACGCAAATATCTCTTGCAAATCGTTGTCAAACAGACCTAGGTTGGAGCTCCACTTCAAACCCTTACTAACTGAATAACCTTGAGCTATTTAATATCTCTAAGCCTCTATTTCCTCTTGGGTAAAATAAGGATAATAATAATATATTTATCTCATAGAGTGGCTCTATAGATTAAATGAGATAAATGTATATAAAGCCCTTAGCACAGTTCCTGGCACAAATCAAATACTGAGTATCATTTTTATTGTCTGTGGACCACTGTCTGCCCCTCAGCCTACCTTACATCTCTGAATCCCAGCAGTGGGCACAAATTACACTCTAAGTGGGTCCTTCACAAATAAATATAAATAATAAAATAAATTTTCTCCAAAATATAAGTAATAAAATAAACAAAATATAAGTAATAAAATAAATTTTCTCCAACTTTGAATGATGCCAAAGGGACTGTAACTAGGAAAGAAAAGACGAATCTGTTTCTCCTCATCAGTAATAATCATAGCATTCCTTGCATCAGGACACTTTCAGAAAATCAAAGAGGAAAATCCTGTGATTTCTTCTGAGCTCAGGGTGTGAGGATTCATCTGGTGTGGAAACGCCCGGTAAGGAAACCAGTCCCAGATGGTGCGCAGGCTGGTACATCTCTCTGGGTAACACACATCTGCTCTTTCATTTTCTGGCTTTACCACTTAAGTGTTCTGACCAACACAAAAGATGGTTCTGCAAGATACAAAGGAGAACGAGTTGGAGTCCAGATTGTTTCTGGGCCAGAGTAAAAGCACTGCAGAGGAGCTAACACAACACCTGTCAGCGAGAAGTTAGGCTGGTCATCGTGATGCAAGTCCAGTTCCCTCTCTCCTGGCCTGGAGAGTTCATTACAACCTGTGAGCACGCCCTTCTGTCCCGAAGACTGATCAGGACTTCCCCAGGGACTCAGTTCTGTGAAACCTGGAAAAGCTCCTACCCTAGGCAACTCATCCAAATGAAAACCCCCAGTGGTGGAATTCTACAATTTAAAAGGCCTACTTTGTGCCCAGGAAAGTAAATGAGGAATATATATAGGCGAATACGATTGCATTCCTTTGAGAATTGTGAAATGAGGAAGAAAATTCTAAGCACTTTTATTTGGAAACTGGAGTCCCGTTCTGCAATGTATATACTATTTATGGCTTAAAATGAGCCTGAGAATCTGTTCTGAGGAAGACTACTGGACGCAAAGTTTATGCTGTAAATTCAGAGGCGTACCACACACACACACACACACACACACACACACACACACACTTACACACACACACTCACGCACACACACTCACACACACTCACTAGCCACCAATTAAAACGTTTTGCTTTTTTCCCCCAGATATGACATCTATTTAGAGCCCCGTTAATTCTATACTCTTCCTGGTTTTACACAATCTCTAAGATTTGCAAAAGGCTATGCTATGAATGAAACAAACAAAATAATTCCCAATATTTGGGCACCAAAGTATTTTCATATACATGATGAGTGGTGTCATATAAACATTACAGCTTAAATAGCAAACCACCCCCGTTCCGGTACTCCTACACCTCTTTCTTGGTATATTTTCCAGATAGTACTTACCACCCTCTGACATACCATATTCTCTTTATATATGTGTTTAGGGTTTTTTCTGTTTTATCTGAACAGAATGTAAGCTCCATGAGAGAGTCGGGTGGAGTATTTTCCGTATTTTGTTTACTGCTCTCTCCATAGAGCCCAGAATAGTGCCTGATCCTTGCTTGGCACCTGTGTAAATCAGGGTCTGATCAGGAGACAGAAACCACAACAGCTACTGAAACAGAGAGAATAAAAATTAAACATTGTTAACCAGCCAAAAAGTTATTAACTTGGTAACTGAAAGAATAAAAAGAAAATTCTAAAGTAATCACTTAGGGCTGAGTTAACCAAGGGGAGAGGTTGAAATGATTATTAAAACTTGGAAACTTGGAGAAGGGGCCCCACGGAGGTGAAACTCTGAGAAGGGGACACTGCTGGGCTGAGGCTGGTATCTCTGAGCTCAGAGGAAGACCCCGTGGGCCTGGGACTCAGATCAGAGGAGAGGCACTGCCTGTCTTCGAGACGGCACATGGTGAGGCTGAATCCAAGGGCACACGGAATTAAGCTGTTGCCACCTGAGGGCGCTGTCACCTCCAGGAGATGCTCACAGAACCAGAAGCCCTAGGAAGCCCCAGGGACCTCACAGCAAGAAACAACTCCCCTCTGCCCCATCCAGCCTTGCAGAGTTGTAGCCCCAGAATCTCAAGGCTAAGTGTAGAAGGGAGGTGTTTCTGCTTAGAGTAATAACTTAATACCATTATCCGTAAGGTTTCATTTCTAGAAGGAAGAAATGAAAGGAAAGAAAAGAAGAAGGAAGGAAGGACAGACAGACTGCTGGACATCGTGATGATAAGTAATCCCGTGGTATTTAAAGTCAGAGTAACCACAATACCTGCCAGTTATTTTTCTCTTACACTGTGCTCAGCTCTTTACACCTTTACTCTCTTGTCCCCTGACAAGTCTATGATACAGGACCTCATTCTCATTTTACAGATGAGAAAGCTGAAAGCCAGAGAGGTTTAAGTACCTGCTCAAGATCACCGAGCTAATAGATCCTGAAGTGGGGATTTGAACCTATGGGTATTTAGTATTAACCCCATACTCCCCTTGCTCCTTCCTCATGCGCACTGGCTAATGTGCATTTGGAAAGTTGCCATTTCAAAAACTCAGGGATACCTAGAGAAAGAGAGCACTTGGACTTTGCAGGTGTGTGTGTGTGTGTGTAAATTCCAGGTTCAACTGTTAATATGACCCTATTTGTATTCATGAGCCTGTCATCAAAGACTTGATGGAAAGAAAGAAATGAAGAAAGAAAGAAAGAAAAGAAGAGGCAAGGCTAAGAAAGAAAGGGAGGAGAGAGGGTAGGGGAGAGGAGAGAGGGGGTGAAGAGAAGGAGGGAAGGAGAACTGGAGGGGAGGGGAGAAAGGCCCCCCTGCTGGTTACACGTAGTCATGGGCACCAGCCCCTCCCCACACATAACGGCCTGAGAGAGTCAACTTTCTTCCCGTCTCTCAACCAGAGCAAAAGACACTGTAATGAGGTTATTTATTCCCCCCAAGAAGCTCCAAGGTAATAAGTCCCTTAGCTGACGGTTCTTAGGCTGAGCTTCCCTACAAATACATGAAATGCCCAAACCCAGCAATCAGCACAACTAATTGAAATGCCAACTTGAAGTCCACTAGATGAGTGCCGCAGGGGCCACAGTCATTAGCAGCTATTAAATGTTATGCAAAAAGACCCATGAAGAGACACAGGTTTAGCACACGCCGTGGGGAAAGCAAGGGAAGGACAACGCTGGATGGGAAACCTGGAGTGGAACCAGAGCAGAGATTGGCCTGGGGGGTTAGCAGAACACAGGCAGACCGCAGCAGGAAGGATTTGGGCTAGCTGTCAGGAAGCTGACGGTAAGAGCTTGGAGAGATGCACCTTTCTTTCCTAAAGTGTCTCTTCATCAGGGTAGTAGGGTAGACCCAGGAATCAGACCTAGGTGCCAATCATAGCTTCACCTCTTTTTTGTAACCTGTAAAGCAAAGATAATACTATCTATATCAAGGAATTGCCATGGGGATTAAATTAATAGTTTAAACGTTGAGATGAATGCCTGGCACACAGCTGTTACTCCATAAATAGATATGTCTACGATCAGTCAACTAACAACCAATCAACAAATGTTTATTGCAAATGTATTATTTCCAGAAGCTCTTTTTTTTCCCTTTTCTTTTCCAGCTCTTTTCTTTTTTTTAATTTTTATTGAAATGTAGTTGATTTACAAAGTTGTGTTAGTTTTGGGTGTACAGCAAAGTGATTCTGTTATATATATTATATATATATATATAATATATATATATATTCTTTTTTAGATTCTTTTCCCTTATAGGTTATTATAAGATATTGAGCATAGCTCCCTGTGCTATACAATAGGCCCTTGTTGGTTATCTATTTTATATATAGTAGTGTGTATATTTTAATCCCAAACTCCTAATTTATCCCTGCCCCCCTCCAGGACCTCTTAAAGGAATGCAAAGACGAATCCAACCCAATTTCTAACCTTTAGACTCACTTGTAAAGGTGGAGCACATACCAGATCCCAAAGCCTGTGTTCAGTATTCTACATAAATTAAAACTTCAAGAAACCTGAAACCAACTGAGACTCAGCAATCACACAGCAAGGGAACGAAGAAGCCGTGTTTCAAAGCTTGTCTGCCTCCCAAGACCATGTCTGCCTCCCAAGACCATGGCATTTCTCTATACCGCTTGGCCTCCTAAGATGGAAGCATAGAAAGTTCAAAAACAATGGGAGAGGGAACAGAGCCCATAACAAACCAGGTATTCCAAGGCAGTGCATGTTCCCCCGACAGGTGAGAGTCCAGGCTTTTAGGAGGAAGAGATGACGTTGATCGTGCCTGTATTAGTTTCCTAGGGCTACCATAACAAATTCCCACAAACTCAGGGCACTAAACGAGCAGAAATTTATTCTGTTACAGTTTCCCTCTGGGGCCTCTGGAATATATATATATATATATATATATATATATATATATATTCCTTTTCAGATTCTTTTCAGTTATAGGTTATTACAAGATATTGAATATAGTTCCTTATGCTACACAGTAGGTCCTTGTTGTTTATCTGTTTTATACATAGTAGCGTATATCTGTTAATCCCAAACTCCTAATTTATCTCCCCCCTCCTCCATTATCCCCTTTGGTAACCATAAGTTTGTTTTCTGTGTCTGTGAGTCTATTTCTGTTTTGTAAATAAGTTCATTTGTATTTTTTTTAGATTCCACATATATGTGATATCATATGATATTTGTCTTTCTCTGTCTGACTTACTTCACTTACTATGATAATCTCTAGGTCCATCCATATTGCTGCAAATGGCATTATTTCGTTCATTTTTACAGCTGAACAATATTCCATCATGTATATATACCACATCTTCTTCATCCATTCTTCTGTAGATGGTCAAAGCCTACCAATTTAAATGTTAATCTCATCTAAAAACAACCTTACAGAAACATCCAGAATTTTGACCGGACATCTGGACACTGTGGCCCAGCCAAGTTGACAGATGCAATCACCCCTCACACACCCAGACTCCATCACTTGCATAGCTGACTCCTCAACGTTCTGGCCTCACCATTTCAAAGGCCATCCCTCACCCTGCAATCTAAAGCAGTCTCCCATTTTGTTTGCTTCGTAGCAGGTTTCACTGTCCAAAATGAGCGTATTCATTTCTTTGCTTGCCTATTTATCCTCTTGTCTCCACCACCCCTGCCGCCAGCAACACGACATTAATGACTTTTGTCTTGGTCACCATGACACCCCCAGCGCATAAAGCAGTGCATGACACCTATTAGGTGCTACCTTAGTGTGTTAGCTTGGATCCTCCAGGAAGCCAAAGCAATGAAGCAGCTAGAAGTACAAGGGATGTGCTGGGGATACCACCTTTGAAGGCTTGGCTTAAGGGGACTGGGGAGCAAGGAGAAGCTTAGGTCTCTAATTCAGGCCTGACATCTATGAAAGGAGAACAGGGAGAAAGAAGGGCTGGGAAAGAAGTCTTAGACTGCAGTGAATCTCTAAGACTGTTTTTGCCAGACCAATGGGGAGCCCAGCAGAGGAGTCCCGCATCCCAATGGGATAGCCCGCCATCTGCAATCATTGGCTGGTAACAGCCCAGGAGAGACGTACCCTCAGCACCTGAGTATGGGTGATCCAGGGGGACAGAGGCCGGGTGGTCACTCACGTTCCCCTAAGGAGGAGATCTGAGTGGAGCATTTTCATGGCCACCCCAGGCACTCAGTAGCCACTGGGTGATTGAATGGATGAATGTCCTCAGTCTATATCCTGCTCCATCTCTCCTCTGCCGCTGGCTGGCTGTCACCTTCCGCCCTCACCATTCTCGGCACTCTCCCTCAGCCCCTACCTGTTTGTATCCCCCTGGTGTCCCTGCTACCCCGCCAGCCCTTCAATTTCCCTCTCTGCTCCCTCTCCCTCATCTCACCGCTGAAATAAAGGCACCCCCAAAGCTTCTACCCTTTGCCAGGTCTCCTTCCTCTGCCACACTGGCCTGTAGGCCTGTGCCAGGCTTGGGATGAGAGATGTGCATGCAGGCATTGGTCTGAGTGATATAAGGAAACACCGTGGTTTCTGGAGCACTCACTGAGCGCCAGGCCTTTCCCTGCACCTTTTGTGGGCATCATGTTGCTTATCCTCAGTTTGCCCATAAGGAAGTAACAGTATCCCATTTTATGGTTAAGGAAACTTGTTCAGAGGGGCTCCTTAGCCCAAGGCCTTATAAATTGCCAGGATTCAGACTCAGGTCTACATGACTCCAGAGCCTGTGCTCTCACTAGACTGCAGGTCCTTGAGGTCAGAAATCGTGTTTTACAACTTCTTATATCCCCATGGCACCCAGTGTAGCTAGATGAGCACACAGTAAGTGCTTTGCAACCACCAAGTGCCTGATGGATTCCGACCCTGGTACACACCTGCCTGCAGAGAAGAAGGGAGGGGGTTAATAGCTCTGGCAGAGGGAGCCTGGCTCTGGGCAACCTATTCTAAATAATGAGCCTCTGGTATGCTTGCTAATGACATTCTCCTCTCACTGCTTCAGGTTTTACTCACAGGAGTAATGAATTAATGAGTGAATGTGGGTGAGAAGCTCTTTGAAGTTGTAGAAAGCCCCGAGTACAAATGCTAAGAAAAGGGACCCAGTAGACTAAATCAGATACCCTGTGAGGGCTGAATAGCTCATGGTGGCTGGGCCACCTGCCCTCTGAGGACAGTGCAGCCAGAACAAAGGAAAGGAAGAAGGGGCAACCACTGGCATCGTGAACACAGCCAAACACCCAGGGCAGCCTTCAGAGGCTCTGTCGCCTCCTGGGAGTCTGACAAACAATTCATCGGCTCTCCCCATAGATTAACAGTGGAAGAATCTGAGGCCACCTAGAGGCTCAGCAGGCAACAGTGCCCTGTTATCAGTGTCATGGGTATTGCATTGGTTTAACTACTGCTGCAAAATCACTGGATAACCACCCACCCCACAGCATTTATTTTCATAACCTGCAGGTCAGTGAAGGGTCAGCCGATGGAGGGTGGGTTTGGCTGGTGTGGTCCAGCTCTGTTCCACCTTCTCTCGCTCCCCTTCCGGGATGGGCAGCCAGCTCAGATGCGGTCTCCTCATGGTGATGGCACAGATGCAAAAGGACAAATCTACTCTTTCAAGCCTCCATGTGTGTCTCAGCTGCTAATATACCATTGGGCCCAAACAAGTCATAGCAACGAGGTGATCGCAGTGACAAGAAAGCATTCCCAACCACAATGAGATGACACTGTAAAATTGTATGAAGAGGGGCTGGATACGTAGAGGGGTAATGAAACAGGGCCATTAGTACAGTGTACCATGGGGACAGAGGGTGGTATGGGCGGTGGCAATCAATCTAAGTGTCTGACATGCCCATTGATCTAAACTCCCTACTCTGCTGTTTCTGCAAGACAACAGGCTAGAGCTTGAAGTAGGGCACCAGCTCTCTGGTTCATCAGTCCCAGCCAGGCCTGCTTCCCTCACTTCTGCTCCCTGTCTGGCTCCTGAAGGCATTGGAGGTTGGAGCCACCATCATAAAATGTACTTTATCCTTAATATTATATGTAGGATACATAACAGTACCTGAACTGAGGAATCTACTGCTGAGAAAAGAAGTGTTGCTGATCCAGTTGTCCTATGTGATAAACAGCTAAATAAGAATTGTGGCCAGTGTGTGAACAGGCTAAACCTGGTGACGTCTAATCAGGAAATCTTTTTCCCTCTAAGCCCTCCCTTCTATGCCACCGTGTCCTCTCTCCTGTTCCATCCCTCAGTGACTGCCCGAAGCTTTTCGGTCTCTTCTAGCTGTTAAAAAATGCAGCTCAGTGCAGCTGAACACATGGCATCGTGTCTAACTTGGCAGTCACCTCCCCGCCCACGTCAGTGCTCAATGCATTGGTCTGAAGGACTTGGCAGGGGAGGGGAGGTAGTATGTTCAATCCTATCTTCCCCCACCTCTTCTGTCTGCACTGCCAGCTCCTTCAGAGAAAAAGAGGAGTTTAGAGGGCAGAGGAAGACAGTCTCTTTACTAGACAAGTGTTCTTTAGGTCACCTATGAGCTCTGAGTGACTGGTATCCAAATACTGTCTGTGTCATGGAGCACACATGGGAGAACCTACAGGGACGCTCCACTGCACCACTTCCTTAACATGGGAGATGTGCTTTGGATAATCTCTTCCAGTCCCTCCATACCCACACTCAGATCTCACCCTGCAACCCACCCCACGGCCCTCTTGGGCTGGGTACCAGGCAAGGCAGTTGTGTCAGACATGTTTGATGCCCCATTTCTCGTCCTCTTGGCCACCATTTATCCCTGGCTCTTGTTGCAGCTACAGGATAGAGCATCTCTCTTCTTCTGCCTTGGGCATCTTTTACTTTCTGCCTGGGGCCTGTCACCTAATGAATTGCATGCTGGAGTCTGCTCAGCCACTCTGGTGTATGTGCAAACTGCAAATGCAAGGGAGTTAACACCCCCAGGACGCTTCATGACCACTGGAAGACCAACATCGTTTTCCATGTCTCCAGAGAACAGTCCAAGTCAAGATCCCAGTAGGATCAAGTCCCAGTTGACCACAGCAGTAACTCAGTTGTCCACGACAGTAACCACACCAAGAATTCACCCATAGGATTGGCTTTCCCTCCTTCCCCAACGCTCTTCCCAGCCCCTCCACTCCTGACCTCTGGGATTACTTCCCAAAATAAACGACCCAAATATGAGCCCTTGTTGTAGTCTCTGCTTTGGGGGAACCCAAGATTGCACAGCTGTTCATGCTCAGCTAACTTCTGCAGCAATCACTCGGTTTATGTGACACTCCTATATCCTCGCCATCCCAAAGGGACAAGGCAGGCTGCCCACTGCCGTTCCTCTCCAACACTCTTCTCTACAGAGTCAATAACTGTGCCTGTAACAGTAGATTCTTCTTTGAGGAAAACTGTCATTTAGACATGAAAGACATGGATAAGAGCTATAGACTGAGCACCAATGCCCCACTACAATTATCCCCAGTTCTGTAACCTAGGGAGTAATTCAGATATGTCATAGACTCCTAGAGCTGGAAGTTGCCTCATTTCTACACTCCATGCTTTACACAAGGACGCTGAAAGGAAGAGATGGGAAGGGACTTACCCAACATGACTCCATAGGTTAGAGACAGACTCAGCAGGACCAGAGCCTTCCTGACTCCCAGGCCAGCTTCTGCCCGCCCCTCCCCCCCCACCCCACCCCCCGCCAACACCACCCTCCCTCTGGGGAAGAGGGTCAGGCTACAGTGAAAGAAGCAGAGACTGGGAGGTTTTATATACAAATGTTTGAATCCTGGTTCTTCTCACTAGTGGTGTGACCTCGAACAAGTTACGTCACCTCTCTTGAGCTCAGCTGCATCATCTGAAAAGTGGTGATAATAATGCCCTCCTCATAAGGCTGATGTGCTAAACAAGTATGTGATGGGTACGTGGCCTTGCAAAGAACAAGCTTAATAAGTAGAGGCTTTCACAATTATTACCTCACGTCTCAAGGCTCTGGATTTCTTATCTAAGAAATAGTGATAAATAACATTCAACAGGCATACTCCTGGACTTTGGTGATGTCACAGTAAGTAATACATAGGAAGTTGCTCTGAAAAAACAAAAATATTATACATAGAAAAGGCATTGTTATTATTATTACTTCAAACCCAAAATAATTCTATCTGCCATCATTCAAATTATCACCCTGTGATTTCTGAGTAAGATCATTGCTGCTCAGGCTTTCCATAGAGTAGGTACAGTAGGTACCCATTTCCATGACGTTTCCACAGAGTAAAAAAAAGGAGAAAGAATTGCAGAATTACCTGACACCCTAAGACCTGAGACTATTCCCTTGTTATTGCTTCACCACGGCTAGAAGGTTGGCACCCAAACATGCTCTTAAGTGGTTGACGTAGGATTCCAGAATGAAAGGGGAATTACTACCCAAGAATTGGGGAAATGTCAGGTGTCTTTTAAAGAGATTTACCAAACCAAGGCAATCGAAACTAAACCCAAGGAAAATGTCACTAGAATCCAGTAAATCACTGACCACACAAGAGTCCTTTCAAGGGGGATATTAATAATTATCCTATATTTCCTAAAGTGCAATAAATATACCAATGTCAGGACATGAAATGATATACATACCACAAAACATCATGACCTAAAGCCAAAAGCCAAACAAACATCCAAACATTTGTATATACATAAATAAGTAAATGAAAATAAGTGAACATATATAATATTATATATTAAATAACATATTCATTGTATATAATATATAACAAATACACTACCATATAATATATTTTTATATTATATAATAATGTTATTTAATATATAAATTTACATATAATTAATATATTAAATATATCATATTTTTATTCACTTATTAGAGAAATTAAATAACTTGTAGGTAGTACAGCACACGGCAGTGGTCATAGAGTGGGAGCCTCATCCAGTCCCTGCATTTCCAGAACTTATACTCTTTCTTCTCTGCTGTGTTTACTGTTTTGAAGACATCAGCTGTCCAGTTCTACTTAGTGACCCACAGCAAAACCCTGAAACCCCAAAGCCCTGCAATTTGTCCTAGCAGGGAGCAAGTAAGTGCAGGTTGGTGTGACCATACAGGTACCCCAGCTCAGCTTGAGAGGAGACAGTGCCCACGGGGTCCAGGGTCTGGTGGGCAGGGGCAGCTCCTAAAGGAGTAGGAGGCTGATGGGTCCCAGGACCTGAGCCGAGAAAGAAAACTCACCTGGGAGCCGGTCCCTGCATGAGGACACTCCTGATTTCATCACGGTCGTTCACAAACCTTGGCCTCTGCAGAACAGCTCCAGCTCTATCCTTATCGACAGGATGTGACACTGATCATTATTGATGGGTGACAGCTGGCTTACTCCATCTAGGCTCACCCCTCAAGTTGTTAGGACAGGACACAAAGACTGCCTCCTGGGCCTTGCTTCTGGGTAGACACAGTTGAGAGAGGTCAATGGTGTCCTCAGTGACACCCAAACCATCCACCCCACCAAAATCCAGGTGATCTGAGGACTCTTGGCCACAGCCTGAAGCTGAAGCTTCCAGTTGGACCTGGAGAGCCAGACCTGCGGGTTCCAATAATGAGGGACCAGCAGGCAGCAGGGGGAAGGGATTTGGGGACATGAGTCTGAGACGAGGGGTAAGGAATGGTCCGGTGAGTCCTGCTCAAACCAAACACTCTTTCTGCCAAGGCCCCCAGCCAGTCTGATCTCAGGTGTAACCTGCACCAGCCACTGCCTTGGGGGCCAACCCTCAGATCTCTGTCATCCCCATGCCCTGGAACGGTCCAGAGGCCCCCAGCCTCTTTTCTGTGGCCCTGAACTGAGGCCAGTGGTCTTGAGACAGTACAGCCAAGTGCTCTGAGACTTGAAAAGAGCTGAACCAGATGGCAGCCTGGGTCGGCAGGGCTGGAAAGGGGGCAAAGAGTAGCCAGAACCTAAAAGAGATCCCCTGCAACAAAACGTTTACATTCAAAGCATCTAAGGGAGGCTAACTTGGGTCTCCCAGAACTTGAAGCAAATAGAGCTCTTTGTAACATTAAAGAACTCAATACCACCACCTTCTGGCAGAAAGAAGAACTATAAGCAGCAGAATTCGAAACCAACGTTAATGGCAGCCACCAAGCAGTTTAAATCAGAAGGACCTTCAGAAGCCATATTCTGGGTTAAGTTCAATTTTACAAGGGGGGGAACTGAGGCCCTGAGAAGCAAGGAGACTCACACAAGATCAGACTGCTGGTGGCAGGGCTGAAGTTTGAACTTGAGGGTCCAAGCTTGTCACGGAAGAAGTTCCGTATAAAGGCCGTAGAAAGCAAACCTGTTTCTTCAGTTACAGAGAAAGAGGAGATGGGGCTTAATGCCCCCACGACTGCTGTGCCGAGTAGCATCTGTCCCGACTTTACAAGAGAGGCCCCGTCACTGGGCTTGTTCTGGTGTGTTGTCCCCTCGTCTGTGTTCTCTGACCGTGACATTGCGCTGTCTCCTGGTGGACTCAAAACTGAATCCTGTGTCATTTGCAGAAACGTGGATGGACCTAGAGACTGTCATACAGAGTGAAGTAAGTCAGAAAGAGAAAAACAAATACTGTATATTAACGCATACATGTGGAATCTGAAAAAATTGGTATAGACAATCTTATTTACAGAGCAGAAATAGAGACACAGATGTAGAGAACAAATGTGTGGACACCAAGGGGGAAAGGGGGAGGGCGGGATGAATTGGGAGATTGGGATTGACATATATACACTATTGATACTATGTATAAAATAGGTAACTAACGAGAACCCTACTGTATAGCACAGGGAACTCTACGTAGAGCTGATTCACTTTGCTGTACGGCAGAAACTAACACAACATTGTAAAGCAACTATACTCCAATAAAAAATTTTTTTAAATAAATAAAATCTACTACTGCTTAAAGAAAAAACCCTGAATCCTGGAAGATTCCTACTGCAGCCACCTCCCCTCCAGTCAGGTCATCAAACTCCTGTTCCACACCAAGAAGTGAAGGAGGCGAGGGTGCTCCATAAAGAAGGAACATCTGGCACTACCTGAAGCTGCTCGCACTTACCAGTGACAGAGAAAACTCTGACATTTGCAAAGGCAAGTATAGAACACATTATGTTTCGTGGTTTTTCCAAGACTCCTAGAGATGCCATGGTTGAACTTTTGGACTGTTGAAGGTCACACAGTATCTTATTTTTCCCACACTATACCCAGTTCAGGATTCCACAAGGACCCTCCTTGTAGAGCCCTGCCCAGGGGTTCATTTAGAAATGAGATAGGTCCTCTCTCTTACACATGGAAATGTTAGGTAGGGATCCTCAGAAATCAGAGAACCCAATTTGCAGGAGGACTGATTTCTAAATGGCCACTAGCCCGTGGCCTTAAGCAAGGTCTGTGTCTAGCAATGAGCTGCCCCTCAGTAAACAAGCACTGAATAAATGAGTGGTTTAAATGCCCAGAGGGTGGGCACCATGGCATCTATCAGGTTACCTGAGAGACACTGCACACTTGGCCTCCTCAGCTGCTTTGTCCCAGTCTTCTGACCCTTGAAAGGCCAGTCATTCCTGGGTTCTCCTCACTGGTCACTTCACACTTATCCCCACCCATGACTTTCACTTCCATCTAAACACTGATGATTCCCTGGCCGCAATTTTTGGCCCTGTCCTCTCTGGGTGTCCCGATTTAATGGTGTCAAGACCTTCTTGTATCAGTTAGGAAGGCATTCACTCAATTTATCAGAAAGCCTGATGTGAGCCCCTCAATTAAACAAACAAGGCTTTATTGCTCACATAGCAAGTAATCTGGAGGGAAGTGCTTGCTGGCGTTCATTCAACAGCTCGATAATATCAAGGCCAGCATCAAAGCTGTTCTCTTGGCTCTCTGAGGCGGTCCAATAATAAAACTCTCTTCCCTGCTCAGTTCCGAATTAACTGAGAAATAAGACAGAAGAGTCAACTTATAGAGAAGAAACACATCATCTTTTTCCTGATAACTGACACTGGAGATTGTGTATTACAAACCTGAGCAAACAGGATGCCTCTTCCTGAAGCCCAGAATTGGACAGACATCCATTCAGCCTCACGGGACTGAGGCAGGTCCCAGGGGCAGAGCTGGGCTCATGCCCGGGGGCTTTCTACAAGGCAGCCTCCTCCGTGTAGAAGGGAATACCAGGCGTGGAAAGAAGCATTCCCCTCCACACCCCACACGTAACTTTTCCTGCCCACACCATCCTCGAGCTGTGTGTCCCCATCACAACGCACATTGCATGCATCTTGCTCCACAGTGTTTCCAGAGGGACCACCCTGACTTAACCCTGTCCTCCAACTCATCCTCTGCACTGCAGTCAGAGCGGTCTTCCTAAAAACCACGTCTAACCATGTCACTCCCCTGCTCCTAGCCACCTAGAGAAGAAAGTGCCTTTCAGCTTAGCATCCTTCCCTGGACACGCACCACTTTTCTTACCTCTTCCTCTTTGCACTTGCTGCCCCCTCAACCTGAACTAAGTGTCCCCATTTCTCTGCCTTCCACATACAATCCTGTCCATCCTTTAAACTAAGCGAAGTTTCTCTCTTCCTGAAGCCTTTTCCTAACGCCTTCCCCAGGGCAGGGAGTACATGTTTGGATCTCCATTAATTACCTGGAATACAACAATTGCTCAATAACAACTTGCAGAATGGAGGCATTATTGAATGAATATGTGACTGGATGAGTGAATAAACTGTTCTACCCAGCTAGATTGTAAATGTCTTTTGGGGGTGGGGGAGGTATAGTTGTTTTACAATGTTGTGTTAGTTTCTACTGTACAGCGAAATGGAGTTCCCTGCGTTATACAGCAGGTTCTCACGAGTTATCTATTTTATACATATTAGTGTATATATGTCAATCCCAATCTCCTAATTCATCCCACCCCCCTCCCCGCTTTCCTCCCTTGGTGTCCATCTGTTTGTTCTCTTGGATTGTAAATGTCTTACAGACAGGAGCCATGACTTATGCTTATCCATACCTTGCCACAAACAAAAATGATGATGGTGGTGGTGGTGGGACAGTGAGAATGACCACCGCTAAATCAGCAGCCTTCCTGGCCCTCATCGTTCTCCCAGACGTACAGTACATTTGAGAAAGCTCTCCAATCTCACTGATCTGTTGAGAGAAATAAATGATAACATGTCAGAGCAACATTTCACAAGTATAAAATGCTCTCCAAACGGTATCATCCCTGGGAGTAGTCCCTGGCTTTGAAGCGAAGTGGCTGTCTAACCACTTTAGCAACGACTTGTGTTCTGGAATACACCTAGGGCAATACCTTGTCGTCTGCTAAAAGTTTTCAGAGCAAGAAAACATCCCAGCTGAAAGAAATGTGGGTAACTTCAAAATTGCTGATGGGGGTTAAGCTCTGGCGGACACTGTCTCCCTGGACACAGTGTCTGGCTGAATCTTATTCTCCCTTTTGTTTAGATCAGGATATAAGGACATGGTTTGTAAGACACTGAGGTCTTTTGTCTCTGTGACAGAGTGCTGGGCCCTCTGGGGTCCTGCGTACACCAGGAGGGCTGTGTACAGTGTCCTCTGTGGCAGAGATTGGGGTCTGGCCCCAGGGACACCAATCTGACACTGACCAGCTCTACTGCATGATCCTGCAAAAATCACTCACCTCTCTGAGCCTCACTTTCCCTTTTTGTCTCCAAGTCTACAGAAGGCAACTAGTTCCCTTCGTCTTTCATATCAGTGCAGTGAAACTCACTTCTTTCCCTTGTTCACTCAGCTCTGGTCACACTGGCCTTTGCGCCATTTCCGGGCCATTCCAGACATCCTCACCGCCTCTCAGTCTTTGCTGATCATCTATTTATAATGACAACCCCACCACCACCCCTGGCACTCCCTGCCCCCTTTTGCCTGCTTTACTTTTCTTCATAGTACTTACCACCTTCTAGCATACTATATGCTCACTGAATGAGCTCACCTGTCTTCCACCTCCTACCCCATGACAAGAGAAACTCTAGGGGGCAGGGATTTTCGTCTGTTTTCTCTCACTGTTCAGAGCAGTACCTGGCACATAGTAGGGGCCCCAAAATATCTGTCACCTGAGTAAATGACTTCAACACGTGTTTGCTGAATACCCACTATGTATCAGATTCTGGGATGTAGAAAAGAATAGGACAGCTTCTCAAGATGCTAAGTGTCTAGAAGGGTAGAAAAATAAGGGTGAAAAATAACTTTATTCATCAGTAAAACAGAGGCAGAAATGAAAAGATGATGGATTCAGGGGCAACTCCGAGGAAGAACTAGCTCATTCTCTTAGGAGGAGGGAAGTCAGAGGTTTCCTGAGCTACTGACTCCTGCTCTGAGCCTAAAAGCATTTCCGAGGGTTGGAGAAGCTGAGAAGGCTGGTCCAAGGTCCAAGGTGCAAGGTTTGTTTCAGGAAACACCAAAGGCAAGAATGTCATTTGCTAAAAATTTTCTATTATGAGCAGAAATGTAGACCTCCTAAATTGCTTAATAGATGTTGAATGGACGAATAAATCAATGATTCAACAAAATGAGATCATCTAAGGCATCTTCTGGCTCTAATATTCTGTGTCCCTCGTTCTATGGTACGTTACTAAACCATCTTCCAGAGAAAAAAATTTCAAAATAAAAAGAATTTCCCAACACCCCTAAAGGAAATTTTACTGTTATAACCTTCTTTGAAGAAAGAATTCTTCCCAGAAGCTGCAATTAAAACGCACATTCTCAGAAGAAGCTGATGTCTTGAGCTGCCAGAACAGGTTGTTTTATTAAATACCTTAATTGACACCCAGATGTAAGTAGGATGTGAGAATGAGAGACAGTACAGGTGAATTTTCATGGAGACAGCTATGGTATACAGCAAAGGTGTCAAACTACCATTTCCCACCCCCTATTTTGTATGGCCCGAGAGCTACAAATCCTTTTCTTGTTTTTAGATGGTTGAGAGAGGAATCAAAAGAATACTACTTCATGACACACGAAAATTACATAAAATTCAAATTTCCATTTCCACCAGTAGGGTTTTATTGGAACGGAGCAGGCTAATTTGTTTACGTGCAACCTACAGCTACTTTCATATACCATGGTGGAGTTGAGTAGTTGCTTCAGGGATAGTATAACTACAAGGCCTGACACATTTATTATCTGACAACTTGGAAATGCACGACTGTTAGGTTCTTTGGGGGAAATCATAGTAGCTCAGAAGGTACTATAGGTTAAATTTCAGGGTGGATTAAATTACTCCCCTACAGGCTCACTACCAGGTCATATGAAAACAGGACTCAGACCAGACAGTGCTTACGATGGTTAATTTTATGTGCTGACTTGGCTAGGCCATGGTACTTAGGTGTTTGGTCAAATACCAGTCTAAATGTTGCTATGAAGGTATTTTTTAGATTAGATTAACATTTAAATCAGTAGACTCTGAGAAAATCACACTACTCTCCATAATGTGGGTGGGCCTCATCTAATCAGCTGAAGGTCTTAAGAGAAAACAGACTGGAGTGCCCCAAGGAAGAGGGAATTCTGCCTGTAGATGGCCTCCAGACTTGAACTACAACATCACATCTTCCCTGCGTATCTGGTCTGCCAGTATATATCTTCCTTACTAGATTCTTAGACAGTGCAAATGTTGGGATTTTCTCTAAAATAATTAAAGCAATCAACACATCGTCAGTAGCACTAATTTTGCCAGTAAAAGCCCCTTTCTAACATTCATCACATTCATTAAGCTAATTAATATCCCACATATGTCACCAGTGAAACCCATTTCTAAACTTATTGAGATAATTAGCAAAGCCACTGGTATTGATCAAAGGGAAAAGGTAACAAAAGAGATTGTCATGGCCATTTCTGGACTGTGAGCTTTCTGGTTAGATTTCATGCTGCCCACTCCTCGAAGGTGAACTTCTGATTTATGAAACTGGGTTTAAACTATTGTAATTGGCACACATACGAAAACACACTGAGATACTGAAGTATTTAAAAGTAAATTACAGACATTCTAATGATGGGGTATAAGAAATGTCACATTTCTAAATCAAGTTTTAATCTGCTTTAAGCCACCATCCCAACAAGATGGCAGGAAATTCAATTCCAGTGGGACCCTCCACCTGTACCCCTCCTCTTAGGTCCCATGAGGGTCCCAGAAATTTTATGCAGTGTCTATCATCCCAGGAGGACCCTCTCTTTTCTCCTCCATGTGGCTCTTCTGATGTGCTCCCCATCCAAGGAGCCACCTCAGTCCTGACCTCAGGGATTTTTGCCAAGGCTGGAAGCCCATAGCCTCTGTCCGGTCTCTAGAGGCCCCACACAGCCTCCCACGCCCTGCAGGACTGTGACACAGAGCCCACCTGTGAAGTCTCCAAGCTACTCCCAGGCCCTTTCCTCTTTCCATTTGCAGGGAAACTCCCTATACTTTGAGCCTCCCTCCCTCTTTAGGATGAGAAGACCCCCAAAGGACTACTAGAGTGTGGCAGATATGGAGCAAGAGGAAAACAGGCTGAATCCTTGAGTCTTGGAGCAGGAAAGAGAGAAGGGAAAAGAGAGAAGGTCTGCCTCTAAGCAAAGGGCCATGTGTGATTTCCCAGAAAGTGTGAATCATGGAAGTTTTCTCAGCAGAGGCAAGTTTGGAGGAGGCATGTGCAAAGATCTGGGAGGGGTGCGGTAATTCCAGGTTGATGAGTGGTGGGGGTGAGTGAAAGTGTCCAGGTCTTCACCAGCCACTTGGCCTTTGACATCACCTCCCTCCTCCCACTTATGCCCCACTGCATACCAAGTCTGGGTGGGATGGTCTCAAGCCTCATCATAAAAGTTTCTCTAATTAATGGTGAAAAGCCTACTGGCATCTGGAGCTCCAGGTTGGCCTCGTCCCTGCCCATCCATAATGTTATGATACTGCTCTCACCATGGCCACAAAGAGAGGCAATGCTGGCCCGACAGTGAGTCAAACCAAGGGAAAGAGAAGTCAAATCAGAGACCAGAGGACATGCAGCAGAAGCAAGAAGAACTACACTTCTGCAGCCTGTGGAAGGAAAACCACATTCACGGAAAGATAGACAAAATGAAAAGGCAGAGGACTGTGTATCAGATGAAGGAACAAGATAAAACCCCAGAAAAACAACTAAATAAAGTGGAGATAGGCAACCTTCCAGAAAAAGAATTCAGAATAATGATAGTGAAGATGATCCAGGACCTCGGAAAAAGAATGGAGGCAAAGATCGAGAAGATGCAAGAAATGTTTAACAAAGACCTAGAAGAATTAAAGAACAAACAGAGATGAACAATACAGTAACTGAAACGAAAAATACACTGGAAGGAATCAATAGCAGAATAACTGAGGCAGAAGAACAGATAAGTGACCTGGAAGACAGAATGGTGGAATTCACTGCCATGGAACAGAATAAAGAAAAAAGAATGAAAAGAAATGAAGACAGACTAAGAGACCTCTGGGACAACATTAAACCCAACAACATTCACATTATAGGGGTGTCAGAAGGAGAAGATAGAAAGTGCCCAAGAAAATATTTGAAGAGATTATAGTCGAAAACTTCCCTAACGTGGGAAAGTAAAGAGCCACCCACGTCCAGGGAGCAAGAGGGTCTGAGGCAGGATAAACCCAAGGAGAAACATGCCAAGACACATAGTAATCAAATTGACAAAAATTAAACACAAAGAAAAATTATTGAAAGCCGCAAGGGAAAAATGACAACATAAAAGGGAACTCCCATAAGGTTAACAGCTGATTTCTCAGCAGGAAATCTACAAGACAGAAGGGAGTGGCATGATATACTTAAAGTGATGAAAGGGAAGAAACTACAACAAAAATTACTCCACCCGGCAAGAATCTCATTCAGATTCGAAGGAGAAATCAAAAGCTTTACAGACAGCAAAGGCTAAGAGAATTCAGCACCACCAAATCAGCTCTACAGCAAATGTTAAGGAACTTCTCTAAGTGTGAAACACAAGAAAAGAAAAGGACCTACAAAAACAAACCCATAACAATTAAGAAAATGGTAATAGGAACATACATATTGATAATTACCTTAAATGTGAATGGATTAAATGCTCCATCCAAAAGACACAGGGTTGCTGAATGGATACAAAGACAAGACCCTTATATATACTGTCTACAAGAGACCCACTTCAGACCTAGGGACACATACAGACTGAAAGTGAGGGGATAGAAAAAGATTCCATGCAAATGGAAATCAAAAGAAAGCTGGAGTAGCAATACTCATATCAGATAAAATGGACTTTAAAATAAAGAATGTTACAAGAGACAAGGAAGGACACTACATAATGACCAAGGGATCAATCCAAGAAGAAGATATAACAATTATAAATATATATGCACCCAACTTAGGAGCACCTCAATAGATAAGGCAACTGCTAACATCTATAAAAGAGGAAATTGACAGTAACACAATAATAGTGGGGGACTTTAACAGCCCATTTACACCAATGGACAGATCATCCAGACAGAAAATTAATAAGGAAACACAAGCTTTAAATGACACAACAGACCAGAGAGATTAAATTGATATTTATAGGACATTCCATCCAAAAACAGCAGATTACACTTTCGTCTCAAGTGCGCACAGAACATTGTTCAGGATAGATCACATCTTGGGTCACAAGTCAAGCCTTGGTAAATTTAAGAAAATTGAAATTTTATCAAGCATCTTTTCCGACCACAATGCTATGAGATTAGAAATCAATTACAGGGGAAAAAACATAAAAAACACAAACACATGGAGGCTGAACAATACATTACTAAATAACCAAGAGATCACTGAAGAAATCAAAGAGGAAATCAAAAAATACCTAGAGACAAATTACAACAAAGCCATGATGATCTAAAACCTATGGGATGCAGCAAAAGAAGTTCTAAGCGGGAAGTTTATAGCAATACAAGACTACCTCAAGAAACAAGAAAAATCTCAAATAGACCATCTAACCTAACACCTAAAGGAACTAGAGAAAGAAGAGCAAACAAAACCCAAAGTTAGTAGAAGGAAAGAAATCATAAAGATCAGAGCAGAAATAAATGAATTAGAAACAAAGAAAACAATAGCAAAGATCAATAAAACTAAAAGCTGGTTCTCTGAGAAGATAAACAAAATTGATAAACCTTTAACCAGACTCATCAAGAAAAAGAGGGACAGGACTCAATAAAATTAGAAATGAAAAAGAAGTTCCAACAAACATTGCAGAAATACAAAGCATCCTAAGAGACTACTACAAGCAACTCTATGCCAATAAAATGGACAACCTGGAAGAAATGGACAAATTCTTAGAAAGGTATAACCTTCCAAGACTGAACAAGGAAGAAATAGAAAATATGAACAGACCAATCACAAGTAATGAAATAGAAACTGTGATCAAAAATCTTCCAACAAACAAAAGTCCAGGACCGGATGGCTTCACAGGTGAATTCTATCAAACATTTAGAGAAGAGCTAACACCCATCCTTTTCAACCTCTTCCAAGAAATTGCAGAGGAAGGAACACTCCCAAATTCATTCTATGAGGCCACCATCACCCTGATACCAAAACCAGACAAAGATACTACAAAAAAAGAAAATTACAGACCAATATCACTGATGAATATAGATGCAAAAATCCTCAACAAAATACTAGCAAACAGAATCCAACAACACATTAAAAGGATCATACACCATGATCAAGTGGGATTTATCCCAGGGATGCAAGGATTCTTCAATATACGCAAATCAATTAATGTGGTACACCAATTAACAAACTGAAGAACAAAAACCATATGATCATCTCAATAGATGCAGAAAAAGCTTTCGACAAAATTCAACACCAATTTATGATAAAAACTCTCCAGAGAGTGGGCATAGAGGGAACCTTCCTCAACATGATAAAGGCCATATACGACAAACCCACAGAGAACATCATTCTCAATGGTGAAAAACTGAAAGCATTTCCTCTAAGATCACGAACAAGACAAGGATGTCCACTCTCACCACTATTATTCAACATAGTTTTGGAAGTCCTAGCCACGTCAATCAGAGAAGAAAAAGAAATAAAAGGAATCCAAATTGGAAAAGAAGAAGTAAAACTGTCACTGTTTGCAGATGACATGATACTATACATAGAGAATCCTAAAGATGCTACCAGAAAACTACTAGCACTAATCAATGAATTTGGTAAACTTGCAGAATACAAAATTAGTGCACAAAAGTCTCTTGCATTCCTATACACTAACAATGAAAGATTGGAAAGAGAAATTAAGGAAACAATCCCATTCACCATTGCAACAAAAAGAATAAAATACCTAGGAATAAACCTACCTAAGGAGGTAAAAGACCTGTACTCAGAAAACTATAAGACACTGATGAAAGAAATCAAAGATCAAAGAAGAAATCAAGACGGAAATTAGAAAATATTTTGCAACTAAATGATAATAAAAACACTATCCATCAAACTTGCGGAATTTACCTAACATGGCACTTAAAGGAACACTGTAGCCTTAAATGTTATATTAGAAAAGAAGAAAGATGGGAAATTAAGGAGCTAAGTTTGCAAACGTTTAGGCGAAAGACAACAGGATAAATCTGAAGAAAAGAGAAGAAAATACATAATAAAGACAAGAGGAAAAGTTAATAAACTGGAAACAAAAACACACAACAAAAGAAAAGCTAAAAGCTGATTATTAGAAAAGAACAATAAAACAGACACAGCAGGAAAACTAGTTAACATCCACACTTCAAACAGGCTGGATAGAAAGGAATCAAGAAGTTTCACATTAAAAATGCTACAAATGACAGATTAGAAAGACTATAAAGGGAGTTAGTGTTTTGTTAACTCATGACTGCAAACAATCAGGATTTTTTCTAGAAGTTCTCCATATTCTACTTAGGGATTTATAATTCTTTCTTGGGTTCAGAGTCCATTAGTTTCTGCCTGATTCTCTCCCTTCAGTTCTCCTACTCTGCGGAGCCTGCCCCTCACTTTCAGCAGAGAGATGCCTCACCTCCAAGGTCACTGAGGAAACAGAAACCATTAGGTGCAGCCGCCTTGCCCGCTTCCCTGGATTCACTAACCCACCTGGCCTGTACCCGTTGTGTTACAAGCGCAAACCCTTGCAACCATGTTTAAATATGCCTTTCCCAGGTGTCCTGCTTGCTAACTAGTATTTTAAGTTATTTCTTCTCGATGTTTCTCCCAGCAGGTCTTTTCTACTCCACAACAACTTCATTAACACACAGCTCAGTGGGTGCAGCGACCTCTCACCCTGGCTCCCTGATTCCTGTCGTTTTTCCCCAACTCACCATGGCAACCATGGACGATGTAATTTCCCTTAAAAAAAAGAAAAAAAAAAACCTGACAGTGCTGTCAAGCTACAAAGCCATCCAGGACTCCCTCCTGCCCGTAAGATGCAGACCAAACATTGGTGTTGGCCACTCAAGCCTTCAGCCTCCCACCCACTTTCTGCCCCTGTACTCCTCCCTTCGAGATCTTTCTATGGACTCACTCATGGCAGAGCCTCCTCCTTTGTTCCTTAAGGACTTCCCTCCCAGGGATCCTCTTACACATCCAACTTCGCCCCCAAACTCCTATGCACGTCCCTCTATATAATGGATTTAGGGGCTTCACTTATAAAATACTTTGTGTGATTTCTCATGCAGCAAGTAATTATTGTTTCACCAAATATTTACTGAGCATTTTCACCTAGAGACCTATATCGGAATATTTATACCAGCCCTATTCATAATTACCAAAGACTAGAAACAACCTAATGTCTTTCTACAGTAGAATGGACAAGTAAATTGTGCTATATTTGTAGACTGGAAGACTATACAGCAGTGAGAATGGATGAACCTTCATAATATAGGACGTATATATGATTTTATCCACATCAAGTACAGAAAAAGGCAAAACTGAGTGACAGTGTTAGAATCAGGATGGTGGTGACCATTGACAGGGACGAGCGGAGGGGTTGGTGACTGGAACAGAGCACCGTGGAGGCTTCTGGGGTAATAGTAGTTCTGTTTCTTGATCCTGGTCACAGGGTGTGTTCCCTGTGTGACGATTCATCAAGCTATGTAGTGATGATTTGTGCACTTTTTGTCTATATGTTAAACTTCAACAAAAAGTCAATTGAAGAAAAGCAGTGAGCACCTACTACGTGCCAGGCACAGTATTAGAGGCACTAAAGACACAGTCCCTCCCTCAAGGATTGGAAGCTGAGTGCAGAGGCAGGTGAAGAAGCACGGCAGGCATTATGACAGAGTGAGGGTCTGATGATGGAGGTAAACACAGGATGTAGCCCATTCGATTCTGTGAGCCTCAGTCTTCTCATCTGTAAAATGGGGAACATATTTCCTACTTCACTGAGTTACATAAGGACCCAAAAGATAATAAAAATGGGTGTGCCCCACAGAGTATCTGGGGCATGGTAGGTGCCCGACAAATGGTTCTTGACTCTGAATCTGATTCTCACACAAATATTCCAAGAAAGCCCCACAGATAGCATCTTCTCCCTCTCTGCCTCCACCCCCCCTTCACACCCTTGCACACACACTCAGACACACATAACACCACATGCACACAGGCCACCAGTCACGGATTCTTGGATTAAGACAGCAGTGGAAAATATACCTTAAACTTCAAAGGTGTTCGTGGTCACGTTCTCTCATTTCTAAAAATGCCTGGCTTCCCATACACGCCCCTCTGCCAAGCCCTGAGCTGCCCCCACTCAGGTTTCCTCTGCTGCCCAGCGCCCGGCAGCAGCCCAAAAGGCCACCAAAAAGTCCTGTTAGAGGTATATGCCCCGTGCCCTGGGGAACCTGGATAAGAAGCGAGTGGTGTCATCTCCAGGCTCTTTCTTTCTCTCACCAGGATTCAGGAACTTTCCGACCTGAATGAAAACAGTTCTTTGAAGTGTGCTCATGTTTAGAAATGAATGGGGAATGTGGACGGCCTCTGTCGGGTTTGGAGGCTGTGGCTCTGCTTGAGAGCAGTCATTTGAGAGCAGTCTCATGAGGTCTGACAGATAAAACAGACAGTGACCTCAGTCAACAGATTGCAGAATTGCTGCGTAAGCCTGAACAGGTCCCCCCAGAGGTGAGCTCAGGGCACTCACTCTTTCCTGACGCCACCTGCCATGACTCACCCAGAGGTACAAATGTGGGCAAGTAAGCCATCGACGGGAAGGAGATTCACTACAGCAGGTTAGAGCCCACAGATCTGTGCAGAGCCAAGAGGCACCTTCACCTCTTCGGTTCCCCTTGAAAACCTCTCTCAAACCCCACCGCTGCTTCCCATCTCCCTTGCCAAAGCATCAGGCCCCATCAGCTCTCAGCCATACTTCTAAAATCCCCTCCTCACACCCATCTCTCTGATTCCCTTCTTGCCCTGCCGGCTACAGCGCTTCCCCTCACCCCCTCAAGTCCACGGAGCTCCCTCCGAATTTGGCAGGTTGCCCTGCCTGGAACATTCTACACCTCCTCTTCAGCGGGCTAAGTCCTGCTCATGCTTCAGATCTCTGTTCCCAAGTCACCTTCCACAGCTTCTCACTGACCCCCATGCCAGTCTAAAGTAGATCCCTACCCCGTCACCTTCTCCCGTAATAACCATCACAATGTGTAAGAATCTATCCATCTGTGTATTTGTTTGCATATCTGTCTCACCTGCTGCTAGATTATAGACTTTCATTCATCACTCTGTCTTCAGGGGCTAGCACGCCGCTTCAAACAGAGTAGGTGCTCAATATTATGGGATTGATTGGATTATTGATTGATTGATGACTCTCTGGAAAGGGAACATTGCCAAACAACTTTAAGCTGAATAAAAATTTTTTAAAAAGCCTTTTTCCTTCATTAGTGAAAGAGGTTTGGGGAAGCAATGGAAGAATCATGCTGCTTTTTATGGTGAAAAGTTATGGGCAGTCATATGGAATGAGCACAGAACCAGACAACATGTTCCTGCCACACAACAGCTGTGGGATTTCAGAAAGTCACTTAGCCTCTCTGAGCCTTAGTTTCTTTCTGACAATGGGAAAAAATAATACATTTTGGGGTTATTGATAGGATCAGATGAAATGAGGAATATGAAAGTATTTTATAGAATCTTAAAGCACTGGAGAATTCATGGGGTCTGAGTTAAGCAGAAACAGGGGAGGCAGAACGTAATGGAAGTGTGCAAAACCTGTCTGAGATGCAGTTCACACACATACACATACATGGGCCCTGTGCTGTGTTGAAGAGGGTTCCTCAAAATTTCACGACCACCTGGAACCTGTGTATGTGACCTTATTCAGAAATAGAGTCTTTGCACACCATTGTAAAGCAATTATACCCCAATAAAGATGTTAAAAATAAAAAGAACACTTTGAACAAAATTAAAAGATAAAAAAAAAAGAAAAGAAATAGAGTCTTTGCCTATGTAATCAGGTTAAGATGAGGTCATCCTGGATTAGGGTGGGCCTAATCCAGTGACTGGTGCATTTATAAAAGGAGAAATTTGAACACAGAGACACAGAGGAGAACGTGTGAAGCCCGAGGCAGAGAGTGGAATGGTGCCTCGATGAACCAAGGAATGCCAAGGATTGCTGAATACCCGACAGAGCTTGGAAGAGGCAAGGAAGGCTCCTCCCCTAGAGCCTTCAGAGGGAGCGTGGCCCTGCCCATACCTTGATTTTGAACTGCCAGCCTCCAGAACTGTGCAAGAATGGATTTCTGCTGTTTTTAACCACCTGGTTTGTGGTGCTTTGTTACAACAGCCCTAAGATACTAATACACAGGCAACCAGCAATTGGCCATTTTGAATACCTACAGGTGGCCCACGTGCCCCACCTTTGCCCTAGTGAGCGAGCCTTTGTAACCAAGGAAACAGCCCTCATGCTTAGCCTAAAAATGCTTTCAGGAAGATTTCACTTCAAAAGATAAGGCACAGAGATCAATTATTCCTCTTGAGCTGCCTGCTCTTGGATGACACTTGTCGCTCTTAATGCCCCAGTTCCCTGCCTGCATTTAATGCCTACCAAGACTGCATCAGTGGCCAACCCAGCTTCCTCTGTTGCCCGAGGTCCAGCCAACGTCTGGTTTCCCCTCCTCCTTACCGCAAACCACTGGGGGAACGATTCCATCACAGGCTCAAAATGATCGAGGAATAAGTGGCCAGGAAGGATTTTTACTTGCAGCCCTAGGCAAGCAGATTCTATACAAATGACCCAAAAGGAGAAACTGGCCAGGATCAGGGTGTCCACATGTCATCTTCCCAGGAGGACACCAGGCTGTGATTTCCCTTTCTCGATTGCATGTTAAAGATCAGAGCCTAGAACCGCAGTCAGCACATAGCAGTGACAGAAGAGAAGCCCCAGCTCACCCACTACGCCCATGTGCCGGGTCTGTATCTTCCTCTGAGGTGTTAGATGGGAATGCCCTTCCCCACACTTGCTGGCCGTGAGCAGCAAGTCTTCCCCAAACGCTTCTAGCCCTTTGCTCCTTACATCTCCCCACAGAGGTGGCATGTTTCCTGGTTTGTGAACAACAGCCGTTGGTCCGTATTTCTCAAGAGGGCGGAGTTAATCCATCAACGGTGTGGAGTGAGGCTCCTTCCCTCTCCACCCACACCTCTGGGTTTCAGGGACCTAAGAAAGTGTATCTGCTCTGCAGATACAAAATTTGCCTTGGGGAGACTAGGCTGTGGATAAAGAATAAGCAAGCCCACTTTGGCTCTCATTATAGCCTCTACTAATCTTCATCAATAATAAAGGTGGCTTTTTAGTTTCCACATCTTAGACATTTTATGATTTATCAATTGGTTCAGCACATGGGTGGTGAAGAGAGGGGCTGTTTGGCAGGGACTCCCAATGACCCTGAGGTACTACTGATTCTTATTTTTAGTGATAGTTATGTTCTATAAAGTTCTGCAAATACTGAATTAGCAAATACTGAACCATTGCTCCTCGGGGAAGTACACACACACACACACACACACACACACACACACACACATCTCACATAGATTATAACCTTAAATCTTAACAACAGCCCATCCTGGTAGATTTAATTTGACTTTTTTATTTTATAAGAGTGAAAGTAAGCTTCAGAAGTGTTAAGTGCCTTGCCTGAGGACACCCCACTAATAGGGGCCAGAGCTGGGATTCACACCCAGTCCAACTGGCCAGTGTCAGAGCCTCTTGCACTGCCCTGTCCCATCCTGTCTCCTCCCTCTGCTCCTCTCTGCACAAAAGCTGAAACATGGAAGCAGAGTGTTGCCTCATTCCACCTCAGCTAGGAAGGTATGCATCGAGCAACTCAATTTTTTTTGCTGCTCTGCACATGTCTGCAAATAATTTCTAAAGTGCCCAGAATACTGACTTGCGGATTACAAATAAATATTAGCTAGTAGGTGAATTTGCAATTATGGAATCTGTGAATAATGAGGATGAACTGGATATTGTCTTATTGCTTCTAATTATTCACTGTCCCCATGGTAAAGGGTTTATAATCTTTGCCCCTCTCATGTGACTTGCAGTGCCTCCCTGGGCTGGGGGAGGAGGGGGGTGAGTATATGCACCTGTCCATTGCCATCATGCCTGGCCATGTGACTTGCAGTGATATATGCCAACCCCGGGAGAACCTCTAAGAGCTACCTCATGGTTTTACCCACTTTCTCGCAATTTTTCCTCTTCCAGGAGAACATTATGTCCCAAAAGAGGCTGCTCCTTCCACCCGGATCCCGGAATGAAGACACATGAATCACAGCCAACATGTGATGTAAGTGTTTGGGCTTGTAACCCATTGAGACTTTGAGGTTTGAAACTGCAGCTTAACCAAGCAAAAGCTGACTAATATAGACCCCTGACGTGATGAGTAGACAGCCGTGCTGTTACCTTATCCTGTTGATTAAAGGCAATAATCCCCTTCTGTTTAGATAGTGGTTGGTTGGAACTTTACTTTTTTGCTTTCTGCAAACCTATAAAGAGGAAAAGTCAACCCCATGGCCTGGAGGACAAGAGAATGGGTAAAAACAGAGACCAGGACTTAACCCCACAGTAGGCAAGCGTGCCAGCTCAGGTCCGGCAGGAAGCACTTGCACGATGGGATCAGATGTACAAGAGATTCATACCAGTGAAGGACAGAGGGGGAAGGAATGGAGAAGACCCAGAGGATCCTTCAGACGGCGATGAAGGTCTGACACCTGGGAAGGGAGAGAGCGAAGGAAGGACTGGGGAAGAAGAGCCTCAGACTGCAGCTCAGTTCTGGAAAAGTGTCGACCAGGATGATGGAGAGCCCCAAAGCCAGAGCTGTTCACTAGGGGAGCCCCACAGTAAGCAGATCCCCCAGCCAGGCTCAGTTACCGTCTGGGAGCAGCCTGGAGGCAGCAGGGCTTCAGTGTTCGTGGGATGGCAGCTATGTTTCCCGAGGCAGATTCTCTTGAAAGAGGTCTGAGTGGTGGGCCTCCAGGGCTACCACACCTGTTTAGAGAAGGCCTGCGCTCTGTGGAGCCAACATACAGATGGTCTCTGACTTAAGATGGTTTGGCTTACGATTTTTCAACTTTACGATGGTGTGAAAGTATTGAGTAGAAACCGTACTTCGAATTTTGTATTTTGACCTTTTCCCAGGCTAGAGGTAGGCAGTATGATGCTTTCTTGTGATGCTGAGCCGCCGCTCCCAGTCGGCCCAGGGATCAGAATGGTAATCAACCGATACACTTACAACCACCTTGTACCCATCAGACAAACGTTCCATTTTTAACTTTCAGTACAGCTTCAATAAATTATATGAGATAGTGAACACTTTATTGTAAAACAGGCTTTGTATTAGATGATTTTGCCCTACCGTAGGCTAATTGAAGTGTTCTGAGCATGTTTAAGGTAGGCTGGTCTAAGCTATGATGTTAAGTATTAAATGCATTTTCAACTTAGAATATTTTCAAACTACGATGGTTTTAGCTGGACGTAACCCCATCATAAGTTGACGAAGACCTGTAGATATGGAAAACAGGCCAGATGAGGGATATATTAGAGATAAAATCCAAATGGCACGTCCCCCCATAGCTCTCTACTGGCCACCCTAACATGTGTCATAGACTCAGCACCTAGAATATATGTCTATTTCTACAAAGCCTTTGAGGACTGTCATTCCATTACCCTTACAAGCAAATATTCAGAGGCTCCTGACGCTCCGTCAAAGAGGAGGAGCCATAAGGCAAGCCACTCACTCGCAGTTATGCAACAAGTCCAGGCAGAACCAGAATTCAGACAACGCTCATGTAATCCCTGCTCTGAGCTACCTCCTTCCCAGGAGACATATGCAGATTCTCCAACCGAATGAGCACGAACTTGACTGCTGCTGCCAATGCTTACCCATTTCCTCCTGACATGGAAGATATACCTCCTCATTTCACACAGAAGGCAGATGACACCCAGGCAAGGGGGTGGGGCGGTCAGCCACACGTTGGTCTTATCCGATGGAGACAAGACCCCAGAATTTCCAAGCCTATCCAGGATTACCGTGAGGAAACAGAGGCCTGGATTTCGAGACTCTGCTTGTGCTGTGGCGCTCTTTTATTGAGCATCTACTATATGCTGATCCTTGCCGCAGGCCGTGGGAATATGGATGAGAACGGGGGCGGGGGGGGGGGGGGGCTGGAGACCCGCCCTCGTGGAACTTACTGCTTCAAAGCCTTCCCAGGTGTGGCTCAGAAGCGCAGCTGCAGGGTTCCCTGGTTTGGTTCTAAATCCACAGAAGTAAGAGCTTAGCCTTTCCCTGCTGTGTGTGAGCTCATGATTTTTTTTTTCATATGTCGGTGAGGTCAATTTCTCTCCTGCAGTTCTGCAGTAAAGCTTTCCAAGACTCTCAAGTCACTGCTCTTATTAATTACTGTATCAGCTGTTTTACATTCCCTAATTATCTCCCTATGGCACAGACAATGGCCTTTTTAATTTCTTTTTTCTTACTCTTTCTGGTAAAAATAGAAAATATGAATATGTATGTATTTTAAGCTTTTACGGAATTTAAACACAACGCGAGCGCCGTCTGCTGGTTACATTGAGAAACAGCTGCCTTGATTCCTACAGTTTCAGCTTTGAAAATCCTACTAATAAAACTAATGGTAATAAATATAAAGTAATGATATATTTCAAAATAATAGATTAAAATACCATTTAGGCACCTAATGCATTCCTTTGCTAAGTGACCTAATCCTCATAGCATAATTAATTATTCTAAAATATTCGTCACGTATATCATAGCTAACCCTTGGTAAGAACTTGTTATTTACAGGATCTCAAAAACCTTCACAACGACTGTATTTGTTGGGTTCCATTGCTATTCGCATTTGAAAAATTAGGAAATGACAGTACAGAGATGGAAAGTGACTTGCCAAGGAAGTAGATGACACCGCCAAGATTTGAACTCCCATGGACCTGTCTTCTCCTCTGCACCAGCGTTCTATAATAAGCTCGGCAAAGGAGACAGAGACGACGTATTTAAAGACACAGAATGAGTCACAGTTTGCAAAGCACGTGCAGGGGCATCACCTTGGTCAGTCCCCTCAACCAGCTCATCAGAGAAGCTGTGTCATCATCCCCGTGATACACATGAGGAAGAAGAGAGAGGTTAATAGTCCCGCCCAGATGTCACACTCGGAGGGGAAAAGGGACCTGAACCTGGGTCTGCTGACTCTGGATTCCAGGTTGTACCCACCACATGGTACGGCTGTCCAATCCTCAAAAGTGATAGAGAAGGACAGCATCTTAATCAGATTTCATCTTCCCCGGGGTCCAGCAAGAGCAGGCACCATCTCAGAGAACAAATAGGAAAATGCTTCGATTTCTGAAGGTTCCCCGCGGCAGAAGATGCAACAACAGGGCCTGACCTCCTCCAGAAATAGGCCCCCCTCCCCCAGCCTCCCCACATCCCCTTTTGTGCCTTCCACACCCATGCCTGCTGGAGTAGGAACTGCTCAGACCCTCCACCTACAGGCAGGCCACCCTCTTCACACACACACACACACACACACACACACACACACACCCTAACGCTGGCTGGTTCAGCAGTTAGCTTTTCCTGAGTCTCTAAGAACAGCAGGTATCACATTGCTAATCCTTGGTGTCTCCCAAACAGCACTTTACACACATTGTTGGTGATTCATTGATCTCTAAGGAGTGATTAAGATGGAGAAATCCCAATAACTTTATATGGTGACAGATGGTGACCAGACCGACAGATCTTTTGTAATGTATAGAAATAGCACATCACTGTGTCGTGCACCCAGAACTAACATAGTGTTGTAGGTCAGTTATATTTCGATTTTTAAAAGGTCTTCAACAGTAAACCTATGAATAGGTATAAAAAAAAAAATGGAGGAATCCCAAGACCACAGCCATGTGGAGTCAAGCAGTTAGGGTCAGGGTACAGCTTGCCCTTTACAGAAAGTTTTAAGCCGCTCCGGACGCGCAGGCTCAGCGGCCATAGCTCACAGGTCCAGCCGCTCCGCGGCATGTGGGATCTTCCCGGACCGGGGCACGAACCCGCGTCCCCTGCATCGGCAGGCGGACTCTCAACCACTGCGCCACCAGGGAAGCCCTAAGCCTCTTTAAACTTCAGTTTCCTCATCTCTAAAATCAGGATAACAAGCTCTGGAAAATTCAGTGAGGTTTAAAAAGATATCACACTTGAAGGTGCTTCATCAAGTATTAAACCCTTTGTATATGCCAAAGAAAGCCCTTCCTGAGCTTTGTGAACTGTAGATTCCTCCAAAAACTATGAAGCTAGTTGGAAACCACAGAGATGTAAAGACAAAAACTGTAATGTGCTGTAAGAATATAGGTCGTTAATCATTATTAGACCGGAAGGGTTGAGGCTCCACAACGAGTCATCAATTCCACAACTTACTGAGTGCTTCTGAGTTCCAGGCACCGTCCTGAGGGAGGGGAGGGTATTCAAAATACCCCTTGGCGCTGGACTTAAGGCACTCACTACCCCACAGGAAGACTGTTCTCCTTCCTCTTCTCCCAAGCTGACGCAAGGAGGACCAGTGGGTATTTGCAAAGACACCAGCGCCAGCCCAGCCCAGCAAGTGTGCAGCATCAAAACACCTCTCAGCTCCTCTGACTCTGCCACTTACCTGCTGTCTATCCTTGAACCAGCTATTTATCCTGTCTACCATATGCGTACCAGCCCAGATAATGGATTTTAAAATGATATCTAAACGGTAAAGTGCTGGGCCAAAATTTGGCAAAGACCACACATATTCCTCAATATCATTTTCCCCTTCTTCCCTAGCTGGAAACATGACTGTTCAGCATAAAATCACATCTCCCAGATGTCCTTGCAGTTAAGTGTGGTCATGTGACTAACTTCTTGCCAATGGGATGTCAACAAAATGTCATGCGGTAGCTTCTGGCAGATTCTGGGACTTTTTTATAGGTAGTTGGTCCACCCCCTCTGCCTCTTCTTTCCACCTTCCTCCATGCTGTGTTTGGAATGTGGGTGTGACAACTGAAACTCTAAATTGGGCCATGAGGACAGTGGTTAAACCCTAGGGAGAGTGGATGGAAGGTAAGAATAGCTGTGTTCCCAAGGACTTTGTGGAGACAGCCGTCATGGCTGTCCTGGACTGGATCACCTACTGATGTTCACATGAGAGAGAAATCAATACCTATTCAAGCCACTCTCATTTTGAGTTTTCTATAATTTTCAGCTGAACCTCATTCTAACTGATATAGTTTGCTATCGTGACTTGACATGCCACATTGACCTTTCTAACAAGGGCTTTGTACAATAGAATGGGATGCACAAATGAGAAAGTCAACTCCCACCACAAACAATACTGAAGGAAATACTGTACAAACTTCTGTTAAGGTTATTAGAGAACAGAATCTTCCATCAGCTGGATTCCAAGAACCAGCAACCCAGGGGGTATGAGACCCATGTGCGTAGTAGGAGTCATGACAGAAACCAACCATATTGTGAAAAAATTCATGTAAAATATATTCCCAAAACACCTACCATGCCAGGCCAGATGCCCGGGCTACAAGGGAGCTAAGATATGGTCCCTGCCCACAGGTGGCTCACAGTCTGGTGGGAGAAAAACGATGGCCACACCGTGGGGTCTGTACTATAACAGAGTGGTTTGAGATGCCACAGGAACTTGCGAGGGCAGAGACATGGGCATCCTCGTGAGAAAGCAGAGGGACAACTAGGAAGAGTTTCTTTTTTTCTTTTTTTTTTTAATTGTTATTTATTTATTTTATTTATGGAAGAATTGTTGATTTTAAATATTGTGTTAATTTCAAGGGTACAGTAATGGGCTTCAGTTATATATATTCTTTTCCAGATCCTTTTCCATTATAGATTACAAGATATTCAATACAGAACCCTTTGCTATACAGGAGGACTTTGTTGTTTACTTTCTACATAGTAGTTTGTATCTACTAATCCCAAACTGCTAACTTATCACTCCCCTCCCCTTTTCCCCTTTGGTAACCAGAAGTTCGTGTTCTTTGTCTGTGAGTCTCAGCCATAAAAAAGAAGGAAATAATGCCATTTTCAGCAACATGGATGGACCTAGAGATTATCATACTAGGTGAAGTAAGTCAGAGAAAGGCAAGTATCATATGATGTCACTTATGTGTGGAATCGTTAAAAGTGATACAAATGAACTTAGTTACGAAACAGAAACAGACTCCCAGACATGGGGGAGTTTTCTTAAAGGAGATATTGGAGCTCAGTCTTAATGGATAAATGGAAGTTATCCAGAAAGAGAAGAGCAAAAGCAAGAAGGTGTCGGTGGAAACCCAGAGCAGCATCGAGCGGGGCCCACCAGCCACAGGCCGCAGAGAGACACCAGGAAAGAGCAGCTGCTACCCCAGATGAACCCAGCCAGCCCTTGGAACACAGCTGCACCCCCAGGTTTCACTTTCCAGGGTGACTCAGAGGATGACGCGCAGCGGCTGTGGGCTCCCTGGTGGTTTTTCGCAGGGACAGCTTCTGCTTGTGGGGTCATCACTGGCGAGTAACGAGACAGACAGGCTTTATAGATGCAAAGTGAGAAAATATCAAAGTGCTCAAAGCAGGAAGCGAGAGGAGCACGTAGAGCAAAAGAGAAGCGAGCGTTAGTGATTCCCTTTTTGGAGCCGGTCCGGCTGCCTTATTGCCTGCCCCCCCCCCCTCAACGAAAGGAGAATCTCAATCCCACAGCTACATCCACCGCAGAGGTCAAGTGGAATGTTCTTACAGGCTCCCCAGATCTTCTTGCCCTTTCTTCTATGCCAGAGCTGAAGCATCCCCTTCCACAGGGTATTGGGACACAGCTTTGCAGTCTCTGAGAGCCCTGCCCTGCCCTGTCCTGCTGCCCCAATATCTGTCTTCCAGATATCCAGGACACAGCTCACATCTTCTCAAACCTGCTCACACACTCAGCCCCTGGCCTGGTTGCAACTCCACTGAGCCCCCAGGTAAAAATGGTCTAGGTAAAAAGAAGGATAATGCTTGGAAGATGAAAACATCCCTGCCTCACGTACACTGTTACGTGAGGATTCTCCAGCAACCCTTGTGGAAGGCGTGTTGATCCACCCTGCTCAGACAAGAAGCTGAGGTTTGAACTCATGCCAGGCACTGTACCACTGCAGCTCTGAGGAGGAGATGTCAGTGTCTGACCCAGAAAGTCCCATTTTAGCATGGCGTGTATGGCTAGCTGACACCCCCCTGTGCTAGGGACCATGGGAGACCCAAAGAAAGAGGAGGCATTGCCCTTACCCTCGATGGCGAGGACATCTAAAGGCATGCCCACTGTGTGCCAAGCACTGCGCCAGTCACCTGACATGAACCATCTTAAACAGATGATCCCTCCCAGCAGCTACTTTGAGGTCGGGGTTATCACACCTATTCTACAGACAAGGAAACAGAGACTCAGGGAAGCTGAAAGTGCTTCATCAAAGATCCAGGAACAAGTAACAAGAAGACTCGGTCCCCAAAGCCATGCTCTTTCGACTCCAGGAGAGTCCACCACCGTGAACGATGCAGACTCCGGGGCCCCACCCCAGCTTGGCTGAATCAGAATCTCTGAGGGTGGGACCCCAGTGATGTGCTTTTAAAACCATTTCTCTTCATGATTTTCTGATTGGCAAAGTGTGAGAACACTGTCCTCTATCAGGGGCCCTGAGTTGGGGACTCAAGGCCTTTATGTCTCAAAGGTCCAGTAATATGAGACAATGAGCCAGGATTTGTCACCAGGAGGCTGTGACATGGAAGGCTGATGGCACAGCTGTTAGAGCGTAGTCTCTGGAGCCAGGTCACTTGAGTTCGAATCCTGGCTCTGCTGAATCCTAGCTGTGTCACCTTGGGCAAGCCACATTCTTCCTTGTGCCTCAGTTTCCTCACCTGAAAAATTGTAGTCAAGGTAGGACACATCTAGAAGGTTGTTTGGGGGACTGAATGAGTTAAATGTGTAGAAAGTTTAAAACAGTGCCTGCCACAGAGTAACCAACCAAAATGCTGTTGTCATCGTTCCATGACCAATTGCCCCAAGTGACACAAGAAAGAAGAGGGTATTTGACACTGTGGTTCTTGAAAGAGCAGGTCAAAGGGCGGAGTTCCAAAGGATCTGGACGGATAGCGAGAGAAGCGATGAAACAGCAGCTCTTTCTTTAGTTCCTGGTCTGGTCTCATGTCACTGTTTGTTATTCCTCGGGAAATGTCACCAAGAGCAAGTCACTGCAGTGGAGACAGGTGCAGGGCTGAATCACAGCCAAAGCACAACTTCTCCAGAGTCTTCAGGCAAAGGAGACGACGGTTAGTTCTCTTTTAAGCTGTGGAAGACTTTCCCCAAGAAGTGAGCTGTGTATGCTCTTGATGGCCACCAGGGGGAGACAAAGGGGACTTAATCGACTACAAAATGTGAAAGGTATCCTTAAACTCCCTGAAGATTTGGGCTATTTCCCACTGACTTGTTTTCACTCGTGCTATTTCCCCTACTTAGAATGCGTCCCTCTTTAGCCCTTCAACCTGTTGTCAACCTCCCAGCCACCTTCTTCATATGCAACCTTGGTGCTGTGCTAGGGGCCAAGGGAGGTACAAAAAGATATAAGGCATTATCCTCACCCTTGAGGGTAAGGGCATTTAAGGAATGTTTGCTGTGTACAAGGCACTCAGCTGGAATCCCTACAACTATAATGAGGCAGGTTTTATATATTCATTTTCAAGACTCAGTTCAACAGGGATAAGATTCAGGGCACTAAGTGCTAAGCACTTTCTGTGAATCAGCTGATTTAACTCCCAGAACTACCCAATAAGTAAGTACTACCATTATACCCACTTTATAGCAGAAAAGACTGAAGCTTGAAGAAATTAAACAACATCCTTGACCAGGAACACAGAGCTAACAAGGGGGATGGAATTCAGATATGAGCCCATGGAGTCTGATTATAGAACCCAAGTCGCATCCTGGCCACCTCTCTGGTCCTTCCACAAACCCTTGACTCAGGCCTGCGCTGTGCTCTCTCTTCTCTGAATTCTGATCTTATTTACCAGCAATCCAAAAAAGGGATTTGCACTTATTTCTTCTCACACACACACAGGTAAATTCTACTCTCCTATCCCCACCCCAGCCCTGCCAGGTAAAAGGTAAGTTTTTTGATGCCAATGACCCTAACTCAACCTTCTTTCTACGAAGGTGCCAACGTTTGAGCACCTCTGTGTCTGGCTTTATCAAGGCCACATTATTCTTTAGATTTGTTGATTATTAGTCTTCAGGGTAACCCTGGGAGGTCAGTAGCATTATCCACATTTTATAGATGGAAGATTAAGTCTCAGAAATTACGTGACCCTAGACCACTGTCACCTAGATAACAAGCAGAATATGCAGGACCCCGAAGCCTGTGATCTCACCATGACCCTAAGCTACTGTCTCCCCCTCTGCCTTGCAAAGAGTAGCACCCAGGGTGAAGGAAAGCCTCAGAACATGAACTTGAAGGCTTCAGTGAAAGTCCCTGGTCAATGATTGACTAATTGTACAGGTCACTTCACCTCCCTGGGATGCAAGTCAAAAGCATCATCTGTTAATTCCTATCCTGGTACAGTTCCCAGACACAGGCGCCCTCCTGTCCTCAGTGTTGCTCCTTCTTTTGGGGGATTCCATGTTTGGGTCCCAAACATTAGTCTAAGAACCATGTCATATGCACCATCAGGTCCCTGGAGCCCAGCACAGAGCCTCACACACAGAGTGAACTCAGTATATACTCAGTGAATAAACGGACAAATAAACAAAACCACAAATTAATACATCTGGTCCCTTGGGCACTCTGTACCCAGATCCTCTCTGTGAGCTGGCTTGACTACGTCCTGCCAATCTCTTGCCCTCAGTTCCATCATGCAATCTGGACAACAAAAAAGCACTTTGTGAACTTTAGCAGGCTATGGAATACAGTAGATCCCTCTCTCTCACTCTCTTACTCTCTTTATTTCTCCAAAATCAATCCTGTCTTTTGAAGAGAATTCCGCAGTCTTAGGTCATCCCACAGTCACTCCCACTTTGGAAGCCTAGAGAGAGCGAGATAATACCTGATCTATCCCTTGAATCTAGGATGCTGGTAAGGACCTAAGAAAGAGTCTGTCTGTCTGAAACTCTGATATTAGATCAAAGATGCTGGAAGGGTGTAGACGTTTTCAAAGTAGTGGTCATGCCAAGAATCCAGCCATAGCGTGGAGTTCAGAGGGGCTGTCACTGTGCTGGTGGCCATGTTATAGCCATAGTGCCCAGGGCTGACCTTGGCTGCGGTTGCTGCAGCCCAGCCTCCCTGGGTTCCCAGCCTGGTTCTCCAGCCCTCTCCCATCCATTCTGTGAACTACTCAATGTGCTCCAGTGAATTCTAAACTGAGGCAGGGTCCACTTCTGTAGCTTGAAAACCGCGGCGGAAGCTGGCCAGATGATCACCAATGCCATTTCCTCTTTTCCTGAGCACACAAGACCATTTCTCTCAGCCTCCCTTGCAGTTACATCAGTGGGGTTCTGGCCAATGGAGCGGTCATCGAACCCTTTGAGCTATCACCATATTCTCTCTTTCCCTTCCGCGGGGACTTCAGAAGCTACGTGGCTAAGAAGAGGGCATCACAGGATGGGAGGAGCTATGTCCCCAAATCATTGTGTGGAGAAGAGACACCCCAGACAGCATCAAACCATGAAATAAATCTTTCGCTGTTACACCACCAAAGTCCGAGGGTGGTTTAGGACGGGACATAGAGTTTATCACTCTAACTAATACCATCAATAACCCAGACTAGTTCAATCCATATTATCATTAAGGTTGCAATTATTAACATGGCTCTTCTTAATACAGTGTATATTCGATAGATACTTTATTGCTAGGAAATTGTGCCATTTTTAGGCACAATTTTAGGCAACCAATAACTTGTTCTTGGTTTTCAATGATGTGCCTGAACTTATACTAGGTATGGGGATGCTCGGTGACTAAGATGTGACAACTGAAAAGGGAATATGGGTGTGATTTGTCTAATACCCAGCACCTAGTATGTGCTAAATAAAGAGTAATATTCTCAGGAGGCAGGAGAATATCGTGGTGAAGAGGATGATCCCTAAAGTGAGACACACCTGGATTCAAATCCCGGCTCCTCTACCCAACTGTGGGAACCAAGACAAGCAACTCTGCTTCCCTGAGCTGCCCTTTCCTCCTCTGTTAAGTGGAGAAATTCATTATTTCTTCACCAAATACTAAACATTTTACTAAAACCTATTATTTTGGGGGATTAAGAGAGACAAAATATGTACATCCTAGATACAGCTCCCAGCACAGAGTAAGTATTAGAAAATAAAATATTCACTATTATAAGGTATCCTAATACTAAAATGTTACTCAGAAGCAAAAGTCTAAAGGAGATTTACTTCCCCGGACATTTTTATTTCTTACACAGATACCACAGCTGCTTAAGTGCTAGTGAAGTGTTAACAGTGTAGCATTTCTGGCTTGTTTACTTGCTTCACTGAGGTTTGCTATCTTTATTAGGTGCTGCATGCATCAGTGTGGGTGTGGGCAAGCCCAGCAGGTGCCCCTGTGTTTTCTCTTTAACGCCCACAACCAGCAGTTGGGAGGGCAATTTTACCTCCCAAAATAAGGAAAATATTAACAATCCCAGCAAGCAAACATTACTCTGAGAAAAAAACGTGTCTTCGCCAGGTGAAGACATTCTATTGATTTGTAGATTCTGGGGGTCTTCAGCCAGGTGACAAGTCTTTATGGAACCAGCAGCACATTTCATCTTTGTGAAACACCAGCAACTCTTTATTGAGTATTGGGCACTCAACACGCACCATCCCATTTAATGCCAAAAATAACCATCAGAGATTGAATCCATTATGCTCCCAGTTGGAATGAGGTTTAGAGATTTAAAGTAACTCGTTCAAAATCAACATCTAATGAGTGGCAGTGACTCCCCTCCATCCTGTATCATTAGCATCTCACCCAACACTGGGTACACTTAGAAGCAGACACATCTCTTTGACTTGAACGCTCCCTCTTTTTACCTTAAATTTTAACGTTAAGTGCTGTATACACCTGTTAGTGCAGTTATCCAAATTCAAGCTCATCTCCCTGACTTAAGCTTCTTCCAGCTGGTCTGCGGGATGCACTGCCCCTACAGGTCTGGCCTTGATGGGCTGGTGCAGTGGACAGGGTACAGTTTAAAAACCTCACGTGCCCAGGTCTCACTCTTGACCCCACCACTTATTAAGTCACATCACCTCTGCAGCTTCAGTTTCCTCATCTATAAAATGGGTATATTCCTACCTCACAGTAAGCTCTGAGGATTAGGTGCAAACCCAGCACAGGCCTAAACATAACACATGCTCCCTAAACAATGGCTCTGTGTCCCTTCATTTTTGTCTTTGCCAAGCTTTAGGCCAAAAGATTCGCAGCCCAGGGGAGCTCCCAGCCAATCAACAATTGTTGTTGTTGTTTTCTATACCTGGGTAGGGATTGGGGTGTGGGCAAAAGGTGTGTTATGGCCTTAGGACACATGGAAACTCCCTGAGGAATCTGTTATAACTAAAGAATCTTGGACTCCACCCTAGAGATTCTGACTCAATAAACCTGGATTTTTCACCAGTTTGTAGGGCATGCTGACACAGGTAGTCACCAGACCACCCTCTGAGGAACTCTGCCCTTCAGTCATTCGGTTCCAACATCACAACACCCACCTTATCTTCACACCATCTCAATATCTTTAACTTATTTTTTTATTCATCACGTTTATTCCCATCAACATGCCTTTGTAACTTTCAATGAACCTATTGTTAAAACATATTTTGTATCAGTTCCTGAAACACAAATATATTGCAAGGAAAGACAACAGGCTGTTAAGGGGCCCCAAAGCCAGAACTGCCTGACTGAAATCCCATCTCTGCCGCTCCCCGGCCACGTCAGCTCGGACAGGCTACCTAAGGTCTCTGTCTCAATAGGCCACGTGTCCAAGGGGTAATAAGAGCAGATACATTGCAAGGCTGTAGTGATGATTAAATGTTTTATTATAAAGCACTGACAACCATGCCCAGCACATGGTAAGCACTCACAAAATGTAGTTATTCTTATGATAAGAAAAGAAATATCGCTTGCTACAAATAGAAAATAACCACCAAAAATATATGCATAACCGTGAAACGTCATTAAAAGCTCATCCATAAACCATCTAACGTCACTTGCGTATCGGCAGTGGTATACATTCCAGGTTGAGACAAGCGTTGCTCATCCATAAACCATCTAATGTCACTTGTGTATCAGCGGTGGTATACATTCCAGGTTTAGACAAGCGTTACTCCAGAAAGTGTCAGATAGCATGTCAGGGAGGCCATCACGGCACAGACCGACTTGGGGGTTATTTTGGTTCTGTTTCAGACCTAATTTTGCATTTCCAGTTTACCTGAGAGCTGCATATGTCTACTAAAAATTTCCCTTGGCCTCCACTGTTTTGGTTCATCCAGAAGCAGCTGGAAGACACTGTCTCCCAGGGATTAGGAGCTGATGTCTGTTCAGTGGGAAACAAAGCCGCCTCTCAGAGCAGGTTGCTCCATACCAGGCTCGTGAGGACGCTGTGCTTCGTGAGGCTCGTTTATCTACAGATCTCGACGCACCTCAAAACACTCAGCGCTCACACCATGACCCTTTTGGCCCAGAAGCGTGGTCCCCATTCTGCTGGTGGGAAAATGGATAGAAAGGGCTATTAAGTGACAACACTCGTAAGTAACTGAGAGATTAGGTGGCTGTTGAGCAAACATGGAGATGTGACAAGAGGGGAAGTGGTGACTCTTAAAGGTCCAGGCCTGCTGGGCCTTCCCACACATCGGGGACAGAAACACACGCTCAGCAGAAAGCTACACGGTTCCTTCTGTGGTTGCCATAACAGGGCGGGGCGAGTGGTTGCCGGGGAGACGGGACAGGGTCTCTGGAGAGCATTGCAAGAGTCGGCCATGCAGTGGGCATTTCATAAGGTTTTATTGGATTAAAGGGTAGAGGGGATGCTCTAAAAGGAGCCCAATGTCTCCGTCTCATCCAATTCCCCATCAGAGGAGTGATGATAAACACAGCAGGGCGCAGAGGGTAGGGCGGATTGGGCTGAGACATTTATGACCCAGAATGATGAAGAGGTGTGTAGACAGTAACCGGAAAGGAGGCCAAGGGCATGGCCGGCATCAGATCCAGGGAGAAAGATGAAGGCTGGGATACAGGAGCTACAGATGAGGTTCAAACTTTACGCTGGGAAGTTGTATATATGAAGAATCATCAAGGACTTCCCTGGTGATGCAGTGGTTAAGGATCCGCCTGCCAACACAGGAGACACGGGTTCGAGCCCTGGTCCGGGAAGATCCCACATGCCGTGGAGCAACTAAGCCCGTGCACCGCAACTACTGAGCCTGTGCTCTAGAGCCCATGAGCCACAACTACTGAAGCCTGTGCGCCTAGAGCCCAAGCTCCACAACAAGAGAAGCCACCGCGATGAGAAGCCCGTGCACCGCAACAAAGAGTTGCCCCCACTCGCCGCAACTAGAGAAACCCCGCGCACAGCAAAGAAGACCCAACGCAGCCAAAAATAAAATAAACTTTTTTAAATGGTTTTTTTTTAAAAAAAAAAAAAAAGAATCTTCAGAATGCTCATTTCAGGAATTTGTCCAAAGCAAGTAATAGGACAATTATTTAAAGATTTCTAGGGGACTTCCCTGGTGGTCCAGTGGTTAAAAGTCCGCCTTCCAATGCAGGGGACGCGGGTTTGAGCCCTGGTCGGGGAACTAAGACCCCACATGCTGCGGAGCAACTAAGCCCGTGCGCTCTAGAGCCCACACGCCACAGATAGAGAGAAGACCATGTGCTGCAATGAAGAGCTGACACACCACAGTGAAAGATCCCGCATGCCACAACTAAAGACCCCATGCAGCCAAATAAATAAAAATTTTTTTTAAAAAAGATTTCTACAAAATTATATAAAGATATCTCTAAGGGACATTGTTTGCAACAGTGTCATTTATATTAACAAAAATTTTAACTAATCTAAATATTCAAAATTGGGAATCGCCTTAAAGAGGTTCTGGTACACCCACCCTATGCAACCATTAAAAAATATATTTAAGGATGTTTAATTATATAAAGAAAAGATTGTAAACAAGTGAAATGTCAGGAAACAAAATAATAAACTATTCATAAAGATGTCAAAGGAAACAGAATTCTATGCTTCAGAAAAAATTAGAAGGAAATACTGCAAAAGTATGTGAATAATCTGGGTGGTGGAATTAAATGTGATTTGAATTTTGTACATGCACTTTCGTATTTACTGAAATTTCAGCAATAAGTATGTGTCACTGTTATTTTTAAGATGTTAATTTTTTTTAGACTTTTACTGTGAATGTTACTGGGGCTTTAGTCTGGAACTTGCTCCCCTGGGAGATAGCTATGTGGTTCTAAAACAGATCCACAGACTTTAAAAACTCTCCATCTGTTGGCTGGATACTTCAAGGGATCCAAGTGGCCAAGGTCTCCCAGGCCTCTGAATTTATGAAAGGCATCACAGGGCATGAGAATAAGCCCTGGATTAGGAGTCAAGAAACCCTTAACCCACTCCATGATCTTGGGCAAAGCACTTCCCCTCCAATTCCTCATCTAAAGTGGGAATACCAGTGCGTACACTGACGACCTCAGAGTGCCATAATTAAAAGGCATGCTCACCTGGGTGTTGTCATTCAATGAAGATAATTAGCATCCTAGACCTTGACCCAAAGAATGGCCTCAGGGCCCATCCTTGGTAAGGTTTGCCCATCTGTGTTCACCCTCTCCATCAGCCACCTACTGAGAACTAGTGTTCACAGTTGTGACCCTGGAGTCACATTCAGCTCCCGGAGGACCTTCTGAATCATCCCAGAATGACTAAATCAGGAGTGGAATCCTCGGAAATTTATAAAGCACCCATGTTCACCATGGTGACTCTCAGTGAGTCAGGATGTCTTAATTTAGCTGAAACATCCCACCCCAGATCCAAGTAGATTAATATGAGAGAGCCATTGCTAGCAGGTAGTGGAGTCTACTGGTTGCTTTGAAGAAGAGTACCCACATTCAACTGTTGACACACATTTGTGCGGATCCAGGAGCTTTATCTTCCTGTGGAGCCCTTCCTCTGAGGACTTCCTCTTGCTTTAGTCTTTCATACGGCATGGCTTCCTCTCATAAAGTGGCCAGTGCATTTCTAACTTCATAGAATACTCACTCATGTATCAGCGTTGCCTGATAGCCTACACATCTCAATGTCTCCAGGCTAACAGTTCCTAAAAAATAACAGTGGAACACTAGTTACAAGGAATGATAATTACAAAAAGATTATCCTCAAGTCACTTTGGGAAGTATACTTTAACAGCAACGTACAATTATAGAGGTCACTGTGATGACCATGGATCGTTTTTCCATGGCCAGTCATGTGGGACTATTGGTCCAGGGCACGCTTTTTAGTCAACACTGCTTTGAATCCCTGGGATGTCTAATGGTACCCAAGCTAGGTTTGTCTTTGGAAAGCTCCTGTGTGACTCTTACTGCCTGGTAAATATTCTTCAGGGAGATGTCTTTACAATTACTCTGCACTCAGACCTGGAGAATACCCAGGGGGTTCCCTGTCCACCTTTGTCCCCAGGGAGCCATGCTTCTGAAGCATCTTCAGGAATTAATTCGCAGACAAGCCGCCATTACTGCCCCACCACACATGTACACTGCTGTTCTTGTTCATGGACTAGTGCTTTTGTTTTTTTTCAGCCATGCCCTATGGCTTGTGAGACCTTAGCTCCCAGACCAGGGATGGAACCCATGCCCCTTGGAACCCAGTAGAAGCGCAGAGTCCTAACCACTGGACCACCAGGGAATTCCCTGGGCTAGTGCTTTTGATTGGTCTTTTCTACTTTGTACAATTGTCTTGCCCGCAAATGCCTATGCATAAGCGACTTGTATAACCTCAATCGAAGCATCAAACCTTGAAACAATCGCTGGATAAAACTCAAGGCCTCGGTGCCATGACACTGGGAAACGGCTTACCTTCTCTGGCCCCATTTTCCTCATTTATAAAAGAAGAAGGTTGAACTTCTTTACTTTCCTTAACTCTCTTCAAACTTAAACTCTATTCATTTTCACTTAGCAGGATTAAGCAAATCCTCAGAGCTGGGAGGAAAGGAAAGGGGGTGTCTGCCAAAACCTAATACTACAGTATACAGAAGAGAGGGCCTGAGTGTCTTTGGACAAGTTTGATAACTTCTCTGGGTCCCCATTTTTTAATCTGTAAAATGGGTATAGTTATACCTACCTCACATAATTGTTGTAAGGGCTCATTGAGTCAACGCATGTATTAATGCCTGAAATTTAACAATTGACCAAGCCCCTCACAAATATCCTCCAATCCGCTAGAAAGAAAGGAGAGACTGGACATTGGCAATGGAAAGAAGAGTAAAACATCACTGGATCAAATCACATCACTCCCTATCTCAAATATTGGCCTTGGCTTCCCATTGCCTGAAATTCACACTCTCAGGCATGGCATTCAGAGCTCTTCACCCTTTAATCGCAAACCACCTTCCAGACTTATTTTCCACAACAGTATTTTTCCTTTACTCTATTTAGGTTAATGTAGAATTCAATTTCTAGCTGTTCTTACAACAAGCACCTCTGTCTTCGTGAAGATTTTCCTTTCATTGCCAACTTTGAAGGATCTGGGTTCAACTTTATTAAAGGAACTGGAAACTCTTCAGCTGAATCCCAGACCACCTATACTTTCCCTTTTCTCTCCCCATCCCATCTCCTCCCAGCCTCCTAAATAGGTCTTTAGGTACAGGGATTATTGAGGAATGAGATTGTTAGAGCTCTGGAGGACACTTGGTCTCTGGCTCTGGGTACTGGCCCACTTCCAGCTATTTTAAATCGTCATCATTCTCCTCTACTTACAGCTATTTTCAAGTTGCTCTTGAACCTCATTTCTCCTCTCCTATGATTCTGGAGTACAAATCTGCATGTCACACATTCACATGTGCTGCTTTTCTCCTATATTGTCATAGCGAGCCCATTGTTCTGAGCTGCCAGAGTTGTGTTCTGATTCTCTCCATCAAGACGCTCTCTGTGTCTCCCTTCTCTATGGCAAACACACAAATTAGAAAAGCAGAGGGTCTCTGTCTTCACCCAGGCCATTGATTAAACTCTTGAAGGATGCATAGCAGGGAGTATGGTCTTAATATCCTCTCCTAAGGCTACTGTTGATTTGCTAGTGAGCACATTTAGTGCAAATGGTGATTCAAGTAACTTAGAATCCATGTAACTGTTTTAACATTCACCACTCATGACCCCAACTTGTCTAAAAAAGACCCCAACTTACCCCTAAAAGACCCCACTGAAGGCCATGCTGAAATCCAGACACTGCTCATGAAGATATCATGAGACAGCTAGTCTAACCACCATATTCCAAAAAAGGCCTTTGGCCTTAAGCGGTTGGCATATCGGTTGGCACATTGGGCAGGATGGAGCAGACTCTTCTGCAATAACAGACAAGTTAGGAAATCTCCGTGGATTATCATAACACTTTATTTTCCAGGCGTAAGAATTCGAGGATGGGTCAAACGGTTCTCCGTCTTGTTATGCTGCGTCTGGAGCAGTGGCCTCTAAGGCGGCCACGGCAGAAAAAGGCGCCATGCCAGCTCTTTCCCTTGCTCTCCATCCACGAGCAGGAAATAGCCACGTGGCTCCAACCCAAGTCGAGGGGACCTGTGAAATGTCGGGGAGAAAATGACTCGTGGCACAAACCAGCTCTGCCACAGCTGGGTATGTTTCTGTGTGTGATCCCATGATCCTGTTTTCCCTCTTCGGTGCCGGGAAAACTTGATCATCCACTTTAGCCTATGTAACAGTTCTAGAATCCTCCACACTGAAGTCTTTGGACAGATTCCATTAGCACCAACCGCAAGAGTCATAAATGCCAGCACGATAACCTGGATGTTCCAAAATATTGCTTAAGAAGTCCCTTTCATGTCATTGAAACACACACACACACACACACACACACACACACACGCGCGCGCACATGCAACCATCTAATCATCTGGCCCCTGGAGGATAAGAAGTCTCAGTTCCCAAACAGCAAGCTTGACCAAGTCTGATTAATGAATTTCTGAAGTTATTTTTGTTTATCCACCTACCCTTGATGCTATGATTTGCCTGTGGCAACATGTGTGTAGATTAATGAGGCTTTCAGCAGCTAGTGAAAAAACGTTCATTAGCTTAATTATCCACACCTTCAGAGGGAGGGCAACTGGGGACTGTCAGGACACAGCAGAGTGTCTGTGCCAGAGAAGAACACCCGCTCCATGCTGCTCAACGAGAACGGTCTTCCCTGGAGAGCAAGGTGAGGAATGGGGGAAACAAGTACGCAGAGGCACAGAAGACAAAAATGACAGAATTTAGTGTGATTTCCCAACTGCATGCTGAATGTGCATAAGCACCTAGCGCGGGTGATCCTTTGTAAGCAAGCACCTCCTACGCTTCCAGCCTGCTTTATCCTCGTGCATCAGACAGATGCATGAAACCAACCTCTCCTAAAAGTCCATAGCAATGGAATGTATGGATTCTTGCCAAGATCAAATGATAAAACCCCAAGTCCTCCTACTTGTGGACTGAGCTGACTTTATGTCTCAGTTGTGGTCAGCTCCCACCTTGGACCTAGGACTTAATGACTCAGAGCTGGCCCAGTGCGCCTGTGTGTCATGCTTTGCCTCCAAAGTCTCCCACTCTGCCCCCCAAGGACCTAGTCCTACTTCTAAGCCCCACGCCAAGGGGGAAGTTTCTCCCATTTCTTCACGCTGCCCCTCTCCTGCTGAGATCTCGGCCTATTCCCTCTCCCAGTCTCCCCGTTGCTATGCTCTGCCAGCTAGGACCCATCTTTTTCTTATCATCCCAGACATGGAGCTTTCACCTTGGCCTTCACACACAGTGGCTTACAGCACTCCCTGCTAGACCCTGTGCAGGACAGAGATGGTCCTGTGGGGTTCATGGGGCTTAGGAGATAAGACTCAGACATGGAGAATGATGACTAAAGGAAAGAGAGCTTCAGCACCTTGTAAATCAGTCTTCCTCGAACTTGCTTAAGCATAAGAACCATCTTCTAAAGATATAACTTCCAAGGCCCCACCCATGAAGATTCTAATTCAGAACACCTGAGGCTTAGACATTTTGTTCAAATGTCTTAACAATTTAAAAAATTGTTAAAACATTTTTAGCAAGCACCCAGGAGACCTTTATTATGAGGAAAGTTTGGAAAACACTACTGAGCAACTATATGACAGTAGTAGTGACTATTGATTGAAACCTCCATCAGCCAGCCAAGGTGCTAAGAAATGTACATATACTGACTCATTTTAATGATCTCAACAAACTTTTCCATATAGGTGTTAAATTCCCATTCTGCTAATGAGAAAACCCAGATCCAGATACATGGACTAATTGCTCAAAATCATACATTTAGCGAGTGGCAGAGCTAGGATTCAAAACTTCATCTTCCTGACTCCTGACCCACGTCAACTAAAATAACTTGTTTCTAAAGACTAAATGCTGGTGTAGACCAGTGGTGTCTGGGCATTTTTGATCTAGCACCATATTGATAACAAAATTTTGAGCATGCACCTCCAATGTATGTGTATGTATTTTTAATTTATATATACATACTATTATTCTAATATATTATTGATATTATAAAATATATACGGCAATTCAAGAGAATTAAGCAATTTTAGTAATTTTTATTTTATTTAGCAATACCTAAGAACTTTTTTTGCTTTCCTGAAAAATCACTGATAATAATAAAAAAATTTTTAGTGAGATCAACGTGATTTTGCTTTCCTAGATTTTTCAGTCTTGGTTGAATCTTTATGACATAGTGATTAATAGTTTGGTCTTAAATTCAGTTTGGTCTGACACCTGCTTTTAGTTGCTGTCATTGTTGGAAAAGAAGCCTCACAAAAATATGTAGATTCAAATGAAATAAATGCAACATGATAGCCTTATCCCATCATAATACTTATTTCTCAATTCCATCTACCAATTTATTGGATTTAGAAAAAAAAAAAACTAGTTCAAGGGAATTCCCTGGTGGTCCAGTGGTTAGGACCCCGCACTGTCACTCCAAGGGCCCAGATTCAATCCCTGGTAGGAGAACTAAGATCCCACAAGCCACTCAGTGCGGCAAAAAAAAAAAGCCAACCTAGTTTAATATCCAGTAACAATTCATTTAGAAGCTTAAAACAGGCTAGAATATTCTGTTTCAATCTTTTCAAGAGTAGAGGTATAGGTTATATACGTCATTTTTAACAATGTTAACACTGGAAATGATTCAAATCTTCAGGGCTCAAACACTGTCTTCACCTAAAAAGTATCTTTTTCTTCTTTTCAATCAAGAATAATATGCATACAGGAAAGCGTATGTAACATAACTGTCCAGATCGATGTAGCTTTACAACGTGAGCACACCCGGTTAAGGACACAGATCAGGAAGCATTACCTGCAGCCCCGTCATCAAAAGCCCCTTTGTGCCTTTTCCAGTTATTTCCCCCCACCCCCAAGGGCAACCACTCCACTCTCCTAACTTTCAGATTAGTTCTGTGTGTGTTTTATTTAACGTCATATAAGTGGAATCCCATAGGAGGCACCCATTTTTGTGTCTGGCTTCTTTTGCTCAAAATCTCATTTGTGGGATTCATCCATACGACTGAGGTTGTCTTGGTTATTCATTCTCATCGTATGTAGTACTGTCTTGTGTGAATACACAACAATGAGTTTATCCATTTCACTTTTGGTGGGTGTTTGGGTAAATTCCAGTGTTCGAGTATTAGGAAAAGTGCTGCTATGTGCACTCAGATCCATCTTTTGGTAAACACATGTTTGCATTTCTGTTGGGTATATCCCTAGAGTGGAATTGCTGGGTCACTGTGTTTGCTTTTGTTCTGCTTTTGTAGATACTGCCAAACAGTTGCTGGAACAGGTTCCATGAATTTACGTTCCCTGCACTGTGGGAGTTCTAGGTGTCCCACATTCTTGCTCACTCTTGGTATTGTCTGTCTTTTTCATTTTAGCCATTTTGATGCATGTATGATGGTATCTCATTGTGGTTTATAAGGTTTTTTTGAAAGGCAGTTACTGTCTCATTCATTATTAAATCATGACACTTAACCTGCAGGGACAACTTATATGCATGCTTCTGTTTTTTCAAATGTATCTATTATAGCTCACTCCCAACAGTCCCGTGTCAGCCTTGAAAAGGTCAAATAATTTGAAACCCTTGATTTTATGGTCATTCACTGTTTCAAATACTTTGCCAAAAGAGAATAAGAGAATCTCTGCTTGAGCAAAATATTTTCAGGTGCACTCCCTATCTAATTACAAAGTATTGTAAAGATCCTGCTATACTTTAAACTTCTTGCCTCTGTACAGTGATTCACATCAGTGAAATCCTATTTTGCTCTGTGCTTTTGTGACTTTAACCTCCTGGCTTCAATAGCTTGCTATGGAAAAATGCAGCAATAAATTTCACATATAGTACTAGCTGGTGAAATTTACCTTTTTTTTTTCTTTTCATTCCAGTCAACATAAATACCAAAAACATTGCTTAAGAAATGTTTGAAATTTGTTAAGAAATTCATTTACTATTGAAAATGTATTTTTTCTGGTATCTCTTTCCTTTAAGAGCTGACCAGAAAGGGGGTTCTAATGTATTTCATTACTGAAATGAAGAATCTAGAAATAACGTAAGCTAAAATATGTTGGAAACATTTGTACTTTCCAAATTGTAATTTGGAAAGTAATTGTATTGCAAACCTCTCACACTGAATTACTTAGGTTTTCTTCAACTCTTCAGCAAAAGTTCTATGCATCTGCCAACAATATTTAATGACCAAGGAGTCCATTGTAATATATCACTATGTACTTTGTAGATATTTCTTCAGCCATTTCACCATAGCAAGAGTAGCAAGGGTTTGACCGATGGATTATGACATTAAGTAATAAGTTTAAAATGATCACATTTAATTCAATTTTATAAAGGGCTGGGTTGAGTATATTATGGCTTTAACCAGTTGAAAAATTTTCTAAATGTCTTGGCGATTGCAATGGCTTCACCCTTTCACTAGCTATGTCAACACACAATATTCACTCAAGGACGCAGTCATCATTAATGATAGTGGACCACAGACCCTACTTCAAATATCAGTCTTAATAATTTTTTTAAGTCTTTTGACCACCTGTGTGATTGATATACTTAGACGGCCATTATTTTTCTCTTGTAATTAGCTGAAAAGCCGCAAACGCTAGGGGTTGCAGATGGATAGAGTCAGCCATGCTCCTACTCTTCCCTGGGTTGGCATCATTGACGTGGTCCTCAGCTTGCAGTTTCTTCACAGGAATCATTTCAATCGCTTGTCCATTTTGTGAGGATTAGTTAAATTGAAATGAGATCTCCGAAGCTGTAAATCCACTTAACAGGACACAAGACACAAACAGGCAAGGTTTATAGGAGGCGTACAAATTTCCATTTCAGGAAGTCTCCTCTGAATAAGGAGTGTTCCCCTGCACTTCACCATGGGAGTTTCCAAAGTCAGAGCTCTCAGGGTTTCTAGAAAGCATCTTGTCAGCCTCCTCAGGCGATAAATGAGGAGTTGGAGGCATCCAGAGGAAGAGTACAGACCATGGAGACTGAGGCGGGCTCTGGTGGTAGACAACAGAGGTTCAAGCCCCAGTCTCTGCCACCTCCTCTCTGTGTATGCTGGAAGAAATTATGCTGCCTCTCTAAGCCTGTTTCCCCAGCTGTTTCCCCACACAGGGCAAACGCTACCATTTGTAAATTATATCTCCATAAACCCATCTTTAAAGGGAAGGAAGGGAGGGGGGAGGGAGAAAAGAAAACATCAATGCTAAAGTCTGAAATTCAGTAGAGATTGTCAAAGGAGCCTAGAGGCTTCCAGTGAGTAGCATTTCTGTCTTGATTACCTCTGTATCCCTGGCATGCTTAGCACATAGTAGATGCTTAAAAGTTATTACTGATTGTAGTGGGTTGAATGGTGGCCCCAAAAAGATACGTCCATGTCCAAATCCCTGGAATCTCTGAATATGACCTTATTTGGTTAAAGGGTCTTTGCAGATGTAACTTAAGGATCTTTATTTATTTATTTTTGGCTGCGTTGGGTCTTTGTTGCTGCACGTGGGCTTTCCCTAGTTGCAGTGAGCGGGCTTCTCACTGTGGTGGCTTCTCTTGTAGCGGAGCACGGGCTCTAGGCACGCGGGCTTCAGTAGTTGTGGCACATGGGCTCAGTAGTTGTGGCTGGTGGGCTGTAGAGAGCAGGCTCAGCAGTTGTGGCACACGGGCTTAGTTGCTCCACAACATGTGACATCTTCCTGGGCAAGGGCACAAACCCGCGTCTCCTGCATTGGCAGGCGGATTCTTAACCACTGCGCCACCAAGGAAGTCCCAACTTAAGGATCTTGAGTTGAAATTATCCTGGAATATATCCAGGTGAACTCTAATCCAATGACAAGTGTCCCTGTAAGAGACAGAAGACACAGAACACGGAGGAGGAGCTCATGTAAAGATGGAAACAGAGACTGGAGTTATGCAGCCACAGGCAAGGATGGTTAGAGCCACAGAAGTTAGGCAGAAGCAAAGGGGGGATTCTTCCCTAGAGCCTGTGGAGTGACTGCAACCCTGCCAGACACTTCGATTGTGAACTTCTGGTCCAGAACTGTAAGAGAACACATTTCTATTGTTTTAAGCCACCAAGCTTGTGGTAATTTGCTACCATAGGCCTAGGAAATGAATACACCAACCCCATTGGCTTCATGTGACCGCGCAAATTTGGTATTACCTCATCCAGTGATTTCCATACTTAAGTTCTGCAGAGCCCTCTGTGGCCCCCATGATGCAAATTTGTATTTAGAGGTACTTCTAAGATTCTTTGTAATTTAAATATTCTGCAGCTTAAAAAAAACTAAATTAGGGAATTCTCTGGCAGTCCAGTGTTTAGGACTCAGCGTTTTTACTGCCATGGGCACGGGTTCAATCCCTAGTCAGGGAACTAAGACCCTGCAAGTCACGCAGCTTGGCAAAAAATTAAAAAATTAAAAAATTAAAATAATCTAATCAACCAACCCCAAATCTTAGCCAACTCTAAATGTTAACACAGAAGGTCAGAGAAGTTGCATAACGTGTCCAAGTTCCCCTGCAAACAAGAGGCAGAGCTTCGGTCAGTACCACCGCCTTCTTCCTCCCTCTGCAAGGCTCTGCCTGTTCCCCGAGGAACCACCAGTACTCCAATGTCCTTGGAAAACAAAGAGGAAAATACCAGCTACACTCCCGTTATAGTGAACGACAAGGCAAAGATGCCCTTGATTATCAGCACCACCATCCAGCATTCAACTACAGGTTCCAAACCCTGTGAGAAGTGGAGATGAAGAAAGAAAATGCAAAAAGAGAAAGGAGAATTCAAGTAGTGGGAGCTCCTGACTGTCCACAGGAGATGTGAGGAAAGCGCCCATCGTATTGACACCTATGAAGGTAGAATATTCTTCCACCATGGACTGAGCATTCAGCTCAACCTGCTGTCACTTTGGAGTCAGACAGCAGTGAATTCCCACTGTGGCCCTGTCACTTAAGTCTGTGTAACCTTGAGCAAAGTTAACTTCTCAGAGCCTCAGTGCCCTCTGAGGAAATAGCTACCTTGCAGGATGGTTACAGAACGAAGGTTGCAAGAATTAAATGACATGACACAGCCTAGGGATCTGATCCAGATTCTGGAGCCAAGCTAGTAGACCCTTGCCTCTGTGATACTAGCTGTGAGTCTTGGACAGTTAGCTCTCTGTGCCTTAGTTTTCTCATCTATAGAATGGGGTATGTATGCTACCTGCCTCCAAGGGTCATTATGAAGGTTAGAATAAGCTAATAGTTATAAAGTACTTAAACAGTGTCTGGAAGAATAGTGCTGTATGAGCATTTGTAAAAACAACATGAAAATGTACCTACGGAAGGGGAAGGTTTTTCTCACCTCCTCACAAGAAGGGACTCCTAAGTGACTTAGAATTTGGTAAAAAGACAGAATTTTGATTGCATAAAATGCATCAATGTCAGTTTTAGCAAGAGAAGCGTTTGCTTCTCTGACAGATGCTCCACTCTAAGAGTCTGAAAGCTCCCTCTCTGCCTGACTCAGTGTGGACAGAAGAGAGTTTGATAAAAGTCTGAGAGTTTGGTGATTGGCTGACAGTGAGAATGCTTTCTCTCCGGTGTTGAATTGTCACGTGCCAGTCTTTCCAACACCACGGGCGTAAGTGAGGGGCGTGCACATGCACAGCCCCTGCCACAGCACAGGTGGTGAGTAATTCTCTCCCACTGATGCGATTAGGGTTACTCCAGGCCTGGGACCAGGCATTCCTGGACTATGGCCGCAGGTCTTGCTAATTTGAGCCTAATTCCTGTGACACTGGTTTGCAGGCATCTAGCTCATGTCAGCTGATCACTGAGCACTCTCACTCCTCCTTACAAAAATAATAATAGTAATAAACACCAAGTATGTATCCAGCCCTCTGCTGCTAGGCTCTGGGAACACAGAGATGAGCTCATGGCAAAACAAGATTAACGAACAGAACATTGCAAGTCCTGTTAGGTGGGATCACAAAAGAGACACTGCAGCTAACCAGGGAGTGAGTGTAGAACAATTACGGAGCTCTTGCTACGTGCTAAACATGACTCAAAGTGTTTCCCTTTATTAACACATTCCACCCTTACAGTCATTCAGTGGGGTAGATGGTACGGCCCTAATTTACAGTCAGGGAAAATGAAGAACAGAGAGGTTAAACCACTTGCCTAAGGTCACACAGCTAATAAGGGTAGAATCAATGTGCATCCAGATAGCGGGACTCCAGAACCTGTGCTCTCTGCCCCTCAGACTGGGCTGAGGTGTCTCTGGTTGGTGACCCATTGCATTTCACCTTTGGGTTCTCAATTCCCTTAGCATTAGAAAAGAGAGTGGGATCTGCCTAGAACGCCAACGCTGGACTCCTGTCCAGAGAGAGGAACTCATCTTCCCCTAGGGGCCCTGCTGCTCAAGGTTATTACTGTTGATGAAAAATGTCGCCTGCCATATAAGTAAACAAAGAATGTTGCAACCATCAAGCCAGCAGCCACTGTAGCTGCCCCCAGCTGTGCACCCTGAGGGGATTCGGGATACAGAAATGTAGGATACTGACCCTAGGTAGTGAAGGTGCATATCAAAGGAATGATTTCAATGACTCCAGACTCTTGCATCTTCCCAGACAGAGAAAATGCTAAATTCATTAACTTGAGAGGTCTGCTTTTCTTCAATTAACAGTAATTTTTTGATGTTCCGGCCACCTGGTTTTTGTTGCAAAACTCCTGTGTATCCTGGCTCCCCCTTACCTCTTAGGAGCAGTCCATCAGAGCCATCTGAGAGGCTGTCTTCCAGACTTCAGTCCTTAGAAAAATCCGCTGAATAAAACATAGTTCTCACACTTCAGGTTGTGCTTTTTTTTTTTTTTTTTTTTGGTGACATTGGTATATGTAGGTATGTAGGGTGAAATTTCAAGGACTATGCTTTGATGGTGTACCCGTGACGCACATTCTAACAAGATCAGACTGACTAAGGCCCAGTATGCTCAGGCCTTGTACCTGACTTCACATCCTATTTTCAGCCCAGATCTGGAGATGGGTGTTCATGTCCCCATTTCACAGATAAGGAACACAGAGGATTAGAGAGGCCTAGTGGCCTGTTTAAATCATACAACAAACAAGAGAACTCCAAAGCTCATGCCTTTTCCACTGTGCCACATAGGCCATGGAACCACTAGAGAAAAGCCTAGAGCCAGATAATTCAGAGCTTCTGTTGCTTAAAGGGCCAAAAATCTGAGGGTGAGGAAAAATAAATAACCATGATAATAGTGGCAGGTAACATTTACTAAGCTCTTCACATGCCATCCTAAGCACAGTATCTCATTTAATCTTCTTACCATCGCCGTGACATGAGTTCTTTTTTATACTTGTTTTACAAATAAGGAAAATAAAGCTCAGATGATAAATGATTTGCCCAGTTTGTATGTGGTGCAGCAGGAATCAAACCCAGAGAAGCCTGGATCCAGAGCCCTTACTCTCAGTTCCTCTTGCCTTTGCAGCCAGAGATGAATCCATCTAACAGTCTCAGCCTCTGCATGGCGGGGTGCCCTTGGATGCCATACCTCTCTGAGAGTTGGCTTCTTCGGTTACAGGTGCAGGACCCATAAAACCTACCTTCCAGGTGGTAGTGAGGGGCCATTGGATCAGGATCCCTGGGGCCTGGGGGCTGGGCATGAGCACTGTGAAAACTCCCCAGGTGATTCTGAGAAGGACTCAAGGTTAGGCTCCATCCACTGGGCCCGCGTGGGCTGTAGAGTGTCTCACACTTTAACGTGATACAGATGTGCCTTCTGGCTCAGCAAGTCTGGGGTGGGACCTGAGGTTCTGCATTTCTAACCAGGCCTCCTCAACCACCCCGAGGCTGGTGGACCACACTTTGGATACCAAGACTGTAGATCCTGGTGATGATATGAATTTTATTTTACGTGCCAGGGAAGCCCCTGCAGACTTTTAAACAGGGGAGTGTTACCATCCATTCTACCACATGCAAGGATCACTTCAACTGCTGTGTAAAGAACAAAGCCCTGGGTGATGGAGAGGTGGAAGGCTGCCTAGAAGCAGGAGGCCCAATGTCTGCCGTGGTCCAGAGATGATGTAAAAGGATTCCTCTCCTCTCTTCCAAGCAGGAATGGATGGGGAACCAAGCACGGCGCCCATGCCCAGCCCAGGAGGCCAACACTGTGTAGGGATGGATGTCATCGAGCCCAGGAAGGGGCCAAGAGTGGGCACGCTCCACTGGCCTCCTCCTGCTTTTCGCCTTGGCAGCCTCTAGAGAAGGATGCTTCTTTGGGCGCTGGGTAGAGAGCTTTCTCTCCTCGGCTACTGAAGGGCCCAGTCCAAGAACAACACACCCTCTGGGAAGACCCAGCAGGCAGGTTGCAGCGTGGGATCGAGATTTTCCAGAATTCCACGAGTCTATCTAGACCTAGTCCAGAGCCTGTCACCCTGACCAGTGGCCCTTCCAAAAGGTCCAAAAGCCCCTCGGCCTTTCTCGCCCCTTCTTTTGGGTGCTCAGATGAGAGTTCAGAGGGAAAGGATTTTGCTTCCAAGGTGTGGCTGTGAGGGTTCCATAAAAGACTCACCTCTCCAGGCTCTGCATTTTCCTCTGGGCCGGGTGAGTCATGCTGCTGGAAAATGACAAACACGGGTAAATGAGATAATAGGAATGACACGGGTGACTCAGCTGACATCGACACCCATCTGGCAGGGCTCAGACACCCCACAGAGGACAGGAGGCTCATTCGGGAAAAGAGGATGATTGTGCATGAGGGATCCACTCAGCACATTTGTTTTTTCTTGTCCTGGTTACAGACAGCATTCACAAAGTGCTTCTTTCCACCAGGAGCTGCCTGAGTCTGACAGGCCCCGGCATTACTCACAGGGGAGGGGGGTCACAGCCCGGAATCAAGGTCCAGGGATGGACGGATGTGTGCAAATCTTCCTTTGACTGTTGCAGAAAACGGCAGCGCCCTTCCCCCAGAGGGCTGGTCTAGGCCTCATTTTCTCCCCCAAATCCTCCAACAGAATGAATTTGGACACTGGGGTGTTTATGTGTAAAATAAGACGGTTCTGGGATTTATTTTAAAAATTCTATTCCCTACTCTAAAATCACTGGGAGGTGATAGATGAAATGAGACTGGCAAAATGTTGATAATTGTTCAACTGAGTGAAGGATGCATGGGTCCATGAAACCATTCTTTCTACTTTGGGATATGTTTTAAGTTTCCATACTAAAAAATATTTTGTGGTTTTCATTTTAAAGAGATTTGGTCCAGTCACCCCTCATTAGCCTTTAAGCTTCTGGAGCACAAAGATCGTGCTGGGAAAGTTTGACTTCACTTCCCCTCATGGGCTTCAGTTTCCCCAGAAGCCTAGCCATCTCCTGATAAAGGAGGAGGCATTGGTTTCTCTGAGCCCTTTTCCAGCTCTGCTTCCCTGTGAGCTGATCATCTCCGTGGATTCCAAATTCTCACCGCCCCCCGGGGACCTCAAGCTCGTGTTTTCATAGCAAGTTTGTGTGACCTGTTTAGTTTAGTGGTTAGAGAAGAGATTCTGGAACTCCAATGTCCAGATTAGAATCCTGGATCAACCACGTCCTAATTATGTGACCTCAGACAACTCACTGAATGTCGTAAGATGTCAATTTTCTGATCTGAGAAATGGAGATAATGATATCCACCTCATGGGGTTATTATAAAGATCCAATGACCTTAAATTTGTAAAACATTTAAAACAAGTAATGTTCAATGAAGAAAAGGGAAAAGGCTTCCCTGGTGGCACAGTGGTTGAGAGTCCGCCTGCCGATGCAGGGGACACGGGTTCGTGCCCCGGTCCGGGAAGATCCCACACGCCGCGGAGTGGCTGGGCCCGTGAGCCATGGCCACTGGGCCTGCGCGTCCGGAGCCTGTGCTCCGCAACGGGAGGGGCCGCAGTGGTGAGAGGGCCGCGTACCGCAAAAAAAAAAAAAAGAAAAAAAAGAAAAGGGAAAGGGAAAGGCTTCAGAACCCAGCTGGTTCTCTAGGTCAGGGTCAGTAAACTCTGTCTCCAACGTGCCAGATAGTAAATATAGTAAATATTTTTGGCTTCACTGGTCATATAACTTGGTCACCTCTAGGCTGAGGTATCTTGAAGCTGATATGCCTCTTCCATCTCTCTCTTCCCCAGCAGCAGCTGTCCCACAGGCTGTATATTCCAGAAGGTGTCACTCACTGCCATTTACAAAATTCAAGGGAACCCACAATCTGCGTTGTGCTTTAGCAGAGTGAGAGATAAACCAGGCTTGTATTAAGCTACTGTGATCTCTGTGGCTTATTTTGTTGCTACAGCATGACCTGGCCTAGCCTGACACACAGGGTACAGCCCTTGAGGCCATAAAGAATATAGCTATTGTTTTTTTCCCAAGCCCACTCCAAGTTACACAAACTTTCTTAGTTTTATTTATTTTCATTTTCATAGACTATCTCAAATCCTTCTACTGTGCCAGCCACCATCTCTAAATACCTTCCAACCTGTGCATGCTCTTCTCGAAGCCAATGCCCGAACTGATGATGACCCCCCCGATGGGCCTGACTTTCAATAGAATGGGACCACTTACAGGAATACACCCTCAGGTCACAGCAGGTGTGCATGGGGGGAGGGAGGTCAGATCTTATTTTTGGTATATATGGAGTTTCCGGTGAATCAAAACCCTAAGCATTTATCCTCGTTGCCTCTGTGAAGCCCATCTTCTTGTACAGGTTTTGTAAAATTGGCTTTTAATGGAGATCAAAATGCTCTGTTCCATTTCCTCCTAGGCTGCCCTGCCAGCCTCTCGACAGCTATCACCCAGCTGGAGAGAACAGGACGACCAGGAGGAAGAGGCAGAAAGTGTTGCCAAGTGTCCGCAGTTCTTTATTTCTTACACACAATAGTCCCAGGTTCTTGGAGGGATTCTGAGAAATGAGTTCAGTTGGAGCTGTAGTTATGGGGACTGTTTTTTCCAAGCTGAAAATCAGGATACCGATCTGATAAAAAAAATGTGATGCGGGCTTCCCTGGTGGCGCAGTGGTTGAGAGTCCGCCTGCCGATGCAGGGGACACGGGTTCATGCCCCGGTCCAGGAAGATCCCACATGCCGCGGAGCAGCTGGGCCCGTGAGCCATGGCCGCTGAGCCTGCGCGTCCGGAGCCTGTGCTCCGCAACGGGAGAGGCCACAACAGTGAGTGAGAGACCCACGTACTGCAAAAAAAAAAAAAATTTGATGCCCTCTGTGAGGGACAGCCTGGGGGATTAATACGTAGGCTGACTTTGGGGAATTTTAGGAATACTGGGTGGTCCTTTGGGTTAAGAGGAAAGGATCCTTGGCCACAAGGGTTCCCCAGGCAATCTGGAGGGTACGATTATAACAGATCCTGTCATCCAGAGGCCTTGGAGCAGGAGTGGGTCTAAACTGCCACCACAGGGTCTGTAAGAGTCTGAAGGGGCCACAGGGTGTGACCCACAGGTAGGGAGCAAGGGAACTGGGCTTTGGGGCCAAGCAGGCCTGCATTCAAATCCTAGTTCTACCCTGACCTACCATGTAAGCCTCAGGCATGTCCCTAAATTTCTCTGAGCTACAGTCTCTTCACTTGAATTCCATTTGAATGGTGACACCTCCCTTAAGGTGGTGTGAGGATTAAAGGATGAAGGTCTATAGACTCCAGACTCTTAGGAGGCGCTGGAGCTGAAAGTACCATTTCTCATCCCTTCTTCTCCCACCAGATACTAGGGTGCTTCTCCCACGGGGTGCTTATTCCCACTAGATAATAGATAGAAGGAACTGTCTGTAGAAATGAAAAAATTCACTTTATTTAAATGTAAAGGTGTATTTCTCTCTTTAGAAATGGAGACTGCCTTGGAGCAGTGGTTCACATCGCATGTTAGAATATGGATATGCCATCTGGATCCATATTCTAGATAAGGGGAGTTTTTTAAAAAAAAATCCCAATGCCTGGGCCCACCTCCAGGGAATTCTGTTTCAAGTGGTCAGTGTGACTATGATGTACAGCTGGGTTTGAGAACCAAGGCCCCAGCACATCCTACCGCCCACCAAAAGGAGCCCACCCACATAGCACTCACGGGTCAAGGAAGGAACTCTCTCCAGCAGACAGCTGAGAGGGCAGTGCAGGTGACACACGATTATATCTCAATATTATCTTGAGTAGAAAATGGAAAAGGTCTTGTTGAAAAATCCATTTGCTGATATGTGTCTCTTGGAATTCTAAACCTTGCACAACCTACCTGATTGAAGTAGACTTTTTTTTTTAATTAATTAAGAGGCTGGCAAAAAAAGAAAGGAATCATCTCTGTTCTTTAGCCAACACTTTTCCTAAAACAGCTGCAGGAAGAGGGAAGGTAGTTTAAAGCATGAAGAGCAAGAGTGCAAGGAACTATGTCAGAATCCAGCAGGTCCAGAAGGAGAAAGAGACGTGAAACCCTGCTCCACAGACAGATGTGACTCAGTGAACACCAGTCTTTCCCAGTATCCCCAATATGACAACACAGCTGTTCTTCCCATGAGGAAACATGAGTAAAGCAATAGAGAGAGGGAAGATCTGTCTCTAGTACTTTCAACAAGGATGAATATGTTGATGGGATTTCACACGTCTATGAGTCAAGGCAGGAAGGTTAAGAGCATCTGTGGAATATTCCAGAAATCACACCTGCCTCATAAACCCCAGGGCAAACTCTTATCTTCTTTTTATTTTTCATGTGCTCCTTCGATCTTTATTCATGCAGCCAACACGTCGATGTCCCAGGCACACAGTGGGAGTTCCAAGTACCAAAAGGAGGTAGAAAAAGGAATTGGCTTTCACTGGTGCTTTAAAAAAATTCCTCAGACACCATTATATCAGGAGGAACCAGGACTGGCTGCCCAGAAACAAGGCTGTCCTCACTTTCGAACGACCCTCTTCAGGCTCAAACCACCTGAGGCTCAGCCCCAGCCCTGCAGGCCCCCTCTCCTCTCCCGGCTCGTGCCATCACTTGGGCAAGTCACCTGACTCCTCTGCAACTGGATTCCTCACTGATTAAGATAATGGCAGTTGTTCAACCTGCCTCGCAGGGTTGCAGTGAGAATCAAGTTTGTACAAACGCAGGATTGGGACTTACGAGACTATGTATGCAGATGAGGGCTGCAGAGAATGGCATAGGAGATGGGGCTCTGCCCTGCCTCCCCCCACACCAAATGGCAGTGACGAGGGGAAGAAGCAGCCTGCTGCTGATGGTGCTGTCAAGGACGACCAGGGCCATGACAATGACCCTTGTCGTCTCAGAGTACAGATTCCTTACACAGGCTGAGCAGCGACCAGGTAGAAAAGGGGAAGACTCATAGGCAGACCGCTGTTTCTCCTCTCCCTGGGAGCCTACCTTGGTTTAGGGCATAATCCTAGACAAGGAAACGCACATGATTTAATTTGTTTTGCGATTCCTTTCCAGCATTTTCTTTTTGTTTACATTAAGGATGAGTGTTCCATGGAAGGTGTTAAAAGAAAAAATGATCAGATTAGAATTGGGTGGTGTCGCCCGCCACTGATAACCAAGGCTCCACCGATGATGTTGATATCCTGCCTTTCTGCCCAGGTACTCAGCGAACCAGTGCAGATGGGATCTCACCTGGGCACCAGACACTTCCTCTGGACCCACAGGAAAAGTGAGGTACCCCTCCCTCAGGGATGCTTTCCCAAGACGTTGCAGCAATCTTTATGAGCTAGAGAACAGAGGAGCGAGGAGGGCAACTAATGCTTATTGAGTGCTAACCAGGTGATCCTCACAATTACCTTGTCCAATAAAAATCAAGATCCCCATTCTACAGATGAGACAACTCGAGGTCTCACAGATAAAGTAACTCGTCCAAGATCACGTTGCTAATAAGCAGAGGAACTGGAGCTTGAGGAAAGCCTGGCTCAAAGCATTGTATGCTAAGTGCTGTGGGAAATGCAGAAGTAAATATTCCAAGGTTAATATGCCCTTTAAGGAACTTTCAGTCCTGTGAGGGAGAAAAACAGGTGCAACTGACATAAAATATAAGGTGGAATACAATAAACAGTAACATACCAGCGATGGACTCGAAGTGTCCAGAGGAAGGAACAATGAATACTGATCCCAGATCCAGATGGCATTTGAAGGGACTCAATGAAAGATGGGTAGAACCACAGCAGGAGGAGAACAGGGAGAGGTGGGGAAAGGAGGGAGGGGCCGTGAGGGAGAAACACCAGCCCTGGCGAAGGCCTGAGAGTCTGAGAGTACCTGCCAGGCTGCGCAGCAAGGAGGGCGGAGACCACACCCTGCTTCTGGTTCCTTTTCTTCCAGGAAAATGTCCAGGCAAGGCTCACCAGGACCTTCAGAAACTGGCCTGCTTCCCAAGCCGTGAACTGCCATAGTTGTGTCAGTCTCCCCAACTTCCTGCGCCCTCTTTCACACCAGAGTCACTCTTGATGGGACACGATTTCCACTCCCACCGTCCACACCTGACTCTGTCAGTCTGCATCCCAATCATCACCCTCACCCCAGGAAGATCAGGCTTCCCCCCAATGGGCTCCCTCCAGTTGACCCTCCATTTCCCATGTTATGGCACTTACCCAACTGCATGGCCGGCACTCACCAGTGTATGTGTCTGTATCTCCCAGGAGGCCGTGAGCATCATGAGAACAGGGCTCTCACTTTGTTCCCCAGAGTGTAATGCAGCTCCTGGCACATAGGAGGTGATAAGGGAATAAAGTAGAATGGCAAACTTAATCAATGAACTGACCATAGAAAGAGAGGAGAAATGGGGAAGAAAGGAAATGGGGGGGGGCAGCTTTCGAGTTATAGCAGGGCTTTCAGTGCCAGGTGAATTTGCTCCATTTTTACCACGTGGCCAACGGGGAAGGATTGATGGGTTTCGAGGAGGGAAGCAATACCTCCTGTGCGTCGGGATGTAGTGTGGCAGACAGAGAGAGAGCGGGGCTGGAGGCAGGGAGAGTCTTTAGGAGGCTTTTGTGATGGTCCAGACAAGAAGTGAGGAGGTGGACAGACTACTCTCTTGAAGAAGCCTTTTAAAAGCTGGAACCAGAGGGCACAGAGCACATCCAGACTCTGGCTAAACTGGCCAAGAGTTGTCCTTGAGAGCTGGCAGGATTCCACGACACCAGAGATGACTGCTGTGGACAAGCCTGGGGAGGGGTGAGAAATCGCCATGTGTGCATCGGAGCTCTTAAGAAATATTACATGAATAAATGGAAGCCTTGGCAAGAGTTTCCCTGGGAAACCGCCTATTCCATGACTAAGGCTCTGAGAAATCTCTGCTCATGGCCTGGCAGAACCTTCGCCAGCCAAATCTCTCATTGAAAACCTCAGAGGGCTTCTGGGAGCATGTGGATAATGGGCTGTGGGAATCTCGGGTCATAAAACTTTCACCCAGCTGCTCGAGTGCCTGGCTGGGCAATTAAGCAGGATGCTCTCAAGCAGATCAAAAGACTCTGGTGAGGTGATCTCCTGCCCTCCCTGTGAGGAAGGCAAGAGTCAGGTCTCATAATCTTCATTTTACAGATGAGAAAAGTAATTTCCCTGGTGACTAAGTCCCTTGGCTGAAGTCAAACAGCCAGCAAAGGGTGGAACCCCAAATAAGCATCACAGTCACCCAATTCCCAGGACATCATTACTCCAGAGCCACCCACTCCATGAAGGCTGGACGCTCCTGGGAGGTCTGGACCCACATTTGGGATGTTAGGGCAGGGAGTGGTCCACAGGGTCTATTCCAACCATTTAGCACCCACGGACACTTCCATGAATACACGGCGACTTGGCGTCTGCCCTTGGCAACATCAGGATGTCTTGACGGTCTTCTCACATTAGCAGTTTATGAAACCCAGGCCCCCAACCTAACAATAACAACCCAGTTACCCCTTGGCCCACCTATACGCAAACCGTTTCAGAGGGCATACTCAATCTTAGCGGTCATCTTACAGAACTTCTCAAGTTCATAAAGTCGTACCTGACTTCAGATCCCAGTTCTGCCCTTGCTATTCCCAGGACCTAGGCAAGGTACTTAACCTAAGTCCCACTTCCCGCATATATGAACTGGAGATATACAGAATACCTCTCTCATTGGGTTATTGTGAGGAGTCGGTTAGGTCAGGCACATAAAAAGCATAGCAGAAAGCCCAGCATGTGGTAACCATTCAATAAATGTTAGCAATTATTAATAGCATTGCTCACATGAGTGATCTGAGTTTGAAAAGTAATTCTTCATTCTCATAGTCTGGCTATTAAGTTCAAATCTTAGTGTTTGACCAATTCCTTCCCTTCCGGGACAAGGAAGTTCATTTTTACTCTTAATAATCTCAGCTACTTGCCATGTTTTAAACAAGAGATGACTCATTACTCTTAATGCAAAGGATACCTGTTACAGCAAGAATGCTCTAAGAGTCACAGAGATGCGTCTGGCTTGTCATGGCCTCAAAATTCTTTCTGGGGTCCTGCCTTGTACTTCCCTCATCTTGTCATTGCCACCTGGTCATCCACGGGTCCAGGGTCCAACAAATTAAAGGCAGCTAACAAAGAGAGGCCAGAGGCTGGGCTTCTGAGACAAGGTGGCATGCGCAGCTGTGGTCCCTAACTGCAATAGCATCTTGGCTTGAGTCAGTTTTATAGTGTTCCCAGACCTGGAAGGCTGACTCTCCAAATGAGCCCGGTTACTCAATATGCTTGAAAAGGCATGTCCTATTGTAGGCTCCCATTCTTTTTGGATATTACTGTTGCACTTCATACACGCCAACGTCCTACCCTCATCCCATCAGCTCATCCCGCAGGTCACCTGCAGTTTGGTGACAGTTCCCATATACTCCTCTGCCTACTTACTCCAAACCCCTACATCTCTTGGTCTGAGCTCTTTCTCGGGCACAGGAGTGCACCCCCCTCTCTCAGGGCAGGCCAGGGAGATAATGCTTCCATGAGTGACCCTCAACTAATACAGGACAAGAATTAGTAAGTAAATACCCCAGTTACCTCATCCCTCAGTGCAGCGATTTCGAGATCAGCCAATACTGCCTCTTAAAGAGTCCCTAGCACGACTGAATCCCAGGAGCCCAGAGTGACAACTGACTCATTCGTGCACCTTCACTGGCTTCCGCCTTTCCCTGGATGACTGCCTTACTCCCCTAAGGAAGCTTCCTCAGATCACCTCCGTATTGACTGCTGGCACCCAAATCTCTGCCTGGGGTCTGCTTTTGGGAGCACCCAAACTAAGACAGATTCTTCAATGAAAAATAGTTGTTATACTAAAAGTGCACAAAACATTTAACTCTTAATATTAAATTAGGCAGACACTGGCACTGAAATATGATATGGAGCAAGTCTAAAATGAATAAAAACCCTGGTTACAATGTCTCTGTCTCAACAGACTCCCCTAATGCCGACCACCAGTTAAATCAAGGTCAGGGCCTTGCTCACTAGTCATACCAGCCCCAGCCATGCATACGATGTGAGTCCTTCCAAAGCCTGTGACCAGCCAGTGCTGAGCTCTCAGAAATAAATTAATTAGACTCTCCAAGGCCAAGAGACAGCTGATTTTTGGCCCACTCAGTGTCAACTTCCCGCCATTCTCTTTCATCCTTTTTTTTTTCCAGATCACAGACTTAAAAGGAAAAAAATCAATGTACTCTCTCATCTTTTTCCTGCACAATCTTCACTTAGCTGAGGAAAGGCATCTTCTCAATGACTTATTCAAAGAATGTCCTCCTCCTAGTTGCATTCCTCATCTGTATCAAATAAGTACCCTTTACTCAGCTGTGCAGATGTGGCTAAGTTGTCTCTTGACAGACCGATTTTCCACCAAGACTTGTTAAAATTGTATTTGAGGGTTTTGTCCTTCTGAAGATTTCAAAAATATCTGGAACCTAACGACAACTGTTAAACAAAATTATATAGTCAAATTTGCTGTGCCCTGAAATGTTTTCTAGATTTTCACATGTGTCTTAGAGGAGGTGAATTAGATTTTTTCTATTGCTGTGCAACATGTTACCACAAACTTAGAGGCTAAAAACAGCACATATTTATTTCCTCACAGTCAGGAATTCAGGCATTGCTTAACTGGGTTCTCTGCTTAGGGTCCACCAGGCTACAATCCAGGTGTCCGCTGGAATGCGTTCTCATCTGGAGACTCCTCCACTGGGAAAGAACCGACTTCCAAGTTCATGCAGGCTGTTGGCAGAATTCATTTCCGGTGGCCGTCTCACTGAGGGTCCTGGCTGCGTGCCGGCTGCCAGCTAGAGGCTCTCCTCAGATCCAAGAGGTACCCACAGCTCCTTGCCACGTGGGCTCATCTATCATGGTCGTTTACTTCTCATCTCCTGTTATTCAACCCTTGTATAATCCCCTCCTGATTGTGGGCTGAACCTAGTTACTTGTTTCTAATTAATAGAAAAAAAAGTGATGGGATGCCAATTCCAAGACGAGATTGCAAGAGACTGTGACTCCTGTCTCATTTGCAGTCTCTCTTCCTCTCACTTGTTCATTTTGATGAAGCCAGTGCTGTGTTGTGTGATGCTCTATGGAGGGATCCACATGGCAAGGAACCAAGGAGGGCCTCCAGCCAACAGCTCCTGAGGAACTGAGGTCCTCAGTGCAAGAAACTAAATCCTGCCAACAACCGTAGGAGCGAACTAGAAAGCAGAACCTTCCCAGTCAAGCCTTGAGAAGACTTCAGCCACGTGAGAGTCCCAGAGCCAGAGGACCCAGTTAAGCCTCTCTTGGATTCCTGACCCAGATAAAGCTGTGAGATACTAAATGATGCTGTTTGAAGCCACTAAGTATTGGAATAATTTGTTACACAGCAATAGATAACTAACACACCCCTCACCAATGGTTTGTGCCCAATACCTTAGTAAACGTCATCCTAAAAGAAGAGCGTTGGGGCACTGTTCCAAGGGGATAAGTGGGGCAATGCAGAAAACAAAGGGACAGCTTGAGTGCAATGGCTCAGAAATTTCTCAATAGCCTCTTTACATCTTGGAGCTTGACCCAGAACCTGTGAGCAGAGAAGTTGAAACCGAAGCAAACAAAAATTAGAATTATTCCATTAAAATCTCCTTGTCTATTAAGAGGCAAGGTGGCCTTGTCTTGCAGACAAGATGCAAACAGAGATAGGCATTCTCCTCAAGTCGTCAGGAACACAGTGAGATGCTAGATGGAGACAGTAGCCCCGATACAGATACCAGTCACACCAGCCTTGGCAAGAGCCACCAAAACTTGGCTGTAGACATCAGAGCAGAAAGCTGGAGATGACAAAGCGAAGAGTAAACACTACATGGGAGCCAGAAGGACGGAGTTCACATGTACACATGAGCCATCCCCTGGGACTTCCAGAAATAACTGAGGTGAGAGCCTTGGCAGGGAGGAAGAGAATAGCACAAGGTGAGCATGGGTAAATATAAATATTTATTGACGGTGACAAAGTGATGGATGTGATGGATATGGTGACCCTGAACCTTCCCCCAATCTTTGATCCCTGAGGGCTTAGGAATATAAAATCATTTTCTTCCTAATGGTTTTATAAGTCCCTACAGTACAGAGGTGACGAATATGGATGGAGAGAAAGACACAGTGGTCTTTCCTATTCAATGAGTTGAATAGAAATAAGTTTATGCTTCCTCCACTTGTCCCGTCCTTTGGTTACAGGCTGCTTTTTGGGCCGGGTCTGCCGAGGGCAGAAGCCTGTGTATTCGGGGCTGCATGTCAGCCAACTCATCATCACACCACAGCCAGGCCCCATCTCAAACTGTTGGAAAGTACAATCTCAAAGCCTTCCCCTTCCTCAAAGCTCAACCCACTCTTGGTCCAGCTCCAAGAACAATCAACCCAGAAAATGTGGAATGGAGAAAGCATCAATGCATGCATGGACCATTTCCAAAATAATAAATGATGCTGTTTCAAACCATGAAGTATAGGGGTCATTTGTTACACAACAATAGATAATTAATACACCCTCAACTGATGGTTTGTGCCCCATGCTTTAGAAAACAGCATCCTAAAAGACCAACATTAAGTCACCATTCCAGTGGGGTGAGTGGGATAATGATGAAAAAGAGAGGGACAGAAAGCTAGATGAGAAATCAAAAGCCTTGGGTTCTGGTTCCAGCTCTATCAAGACTCCCCAGCTGTCTGAGCTCTGTGAGATCATTTCCTCTTCTGTAAAGTAGAATTCATGATAAATGCCTTTCTTACATCACGTTGTTACTGTGAGACTCAGATTACAGAACCCGAGTGAAAGCTTTGTAATGTGTGAGGTTATATCCCAAGTAAGGGGTTATAATCATCCACATTATGTCATCACCATCTTTATTGCTGGCTGTTAGAAGGTAAAGCCAACAAAACTTTGAAAGGCTCAGTCAAAGTCCAACCAAGTGACTAGAAACCATTCTAAGTATTTGGAACCGGGAGAAATTAATATAGGAAGTGGGTTCCACAGGTGATGGAAGGGCTGGAAAGCCCACCAGAAAATAATGGGGGTGACCCAGAGATTAGTAATAGCAAGAAGGGCTTCCCGGGTGGCACAGTGGTTAAGAATCCACCTGCCAATGCAGGGGACACAGGTCAAGCCCTGGTCTGGGAAGATCCCACATGCTGCGGAGCAATTAAGCCTGTGTGCCACAACTACTGAGCCTGCGTTCTAGAGCCCACGAGCCACAACTACTGAGCCCATGAGCCACAATTACTGAAGCCCGCATGCCTAGAGCCTGTGCTCCACAACAAGAGAAGCCACCGCAATGAGAAGCCCACGCACCACAAGGACGAGTAGCCCCCGCTCGCAACTAGAGAAAGCCCACGCACAGCAACAAAGACCCAGCATGGCCAAAAATAAACAAAATAAATTTTAAAAAAAATAATAATAATAGCAGGAAATCCCTTAGCTGGAGGGATAGAGGAAGGAGGCAGGACCATAACAACCTAAAGCCTGTGGTCACCCTATAAGAAGCTGGAACCATAGTGGGAGCCAGAGGCAAGGAAGAAACGCAACCTCTGCCAGATACTTCTGAAGGCAGCTGGGGGGGGGGGGGGCGGTGAGAAATGCCCTGGTTTCTCCCTTCCCAATGCCCTTCAATAATTGTCCAGTGCCTCCCGTTGGCCGGACCCAGCTAGAAACCAGCTGACACAGGAATGACAAATGGAACTGAAGCCAACAAGCCCTGGACCAAAGAAGCAGTCTATTTAGCCAGAAATGCAATAATATGCTAGAAATGAAAGTAACATAACAAGGAGACTCAGAAGTCCCAAAGACTCAGACTCCAAAAGAGCATGGGAATTCATCTGGCCCAATCCCTCATTCCACAGGGGAGGCCTCAGAGAGGAAAATGACGTGACTTGCCCAGAATCAGCTGGCTAGGGGCAGCTGAAACCCAGGCATCTGAATTCCTAGTTCGTAGCTTTTTTCACAGCATTAACCTTACAATGATGACTAGCAGAGGTGCTTCAGCTTAACAAAGGGATGTATTACAATAGTTGATTTCTAAGATGACTGTTCGGACCTGAGAACTCATTTTCCCATAGAAACAAGGCTATCTTGGCTGACTGTGGTCCCAGTCCGGATGTTTAGCCCACCACATGGGAAGAAAGGAACCTTTCTTCTCTGAATTAATGTGAAATCAGGAGGCTGGTGAGCATTTTTCTCCCAGGGCAGAACAGAAGAGAGTCTCTCCCCCATCTCCTTGCTCTGTCATTAAAGGGGTCCTGGGGGTGGGGACCTCCTGCTTCATCACTCCTCCTTCATCACTGCCAGACTTTCCCACAGTGGTCATTCCTGTGGCTGCAGGGTCAGCCACAGAGTAACAGCTCCCAGAGGGCTGGAAGCAGGTTCTTTTTTTTTTTTTTTTTTTAACACCTTTGCACCCTCGGCACCCTTCTAGTAACTGGCCCAACCAAATCCTGTGATTGTCACCATGCCCTCCCTAGTGGGGTCTGAATTAGCATCTTCAAAGTATAGTCATTATTCTGCCAATGCAGGGGACACGGGTTCCAGCCCTGGTCCGGGAAAATCCCACCTGTCTCGGAGCAACTAAGCCCGCGAGCCACTACTGAAGCCCGCATGCCTAGAGCCTGTGCTCCGCAACAGGAGAAGCCACCGCAATGAGAAGCCCGTGCACCACAATGAAGAGTAGCCCCCACTCGCCGCAACTAGAGAAAGCCCACGCGCAGCAACGAAGACCCAAAGCAGCCAAAAATTAATTAATTAATTGATTGATTGATTATTTTAAAGTATAGTCATTATTATGAAATCATTTTATATTTGGAAAGTGAAAAAAATTGCCTTTTGTTTTTCTACTCTAAGTGAAATAAAGTAAAATTTGCACACACACACAAAGTGCTCTTAGATAGTGAGGAGAATGAGGGGAGATGTGGAGAGACGGGGTGTTGTTATCTGTGAGATGAAGTCTCCCGTTCTCTGGGGCCACTGTGGGGTCACTGTCCTGTGGTTTGGGCAGAGAATTCCTTAAACAGCTACAAGGTTGCCCATACTTGATCTTCCTGTTTTAGACACGCCCCCTGCAATCGGTGAGCTCCAATTTAAGCAACCAACCACCCAGAAAGAAACTACCCATCCACCCAAAAGTGAGAATGAAGGCAAATTTCCCAGGAACTTAAAACAAAATGCAACTCGGGAGCTAATGCAAAAATGGAAACTGAAATACACTTTCTGCTCTACAGGTCGAAACGCAGAGACAAATTTCCTCAAAACTTAACCCTACTTCCCAGTTGAAGAGAACAGGAAATCCAAGTCTGTACAGCTTTGACAGCATTCACACTCCAGTGCCCTCTGCCGTGAAGTTCCCCTACCCTGCAAAGGCGGAAGTGATTGGTCCCCATCCCTCTCCCCTGTGCCCCTGTCCCTTGTTCCCATCCCACTGGGTCAGTGCCACCATATACAGTCACACAGGCAGCACACTGCCCAATTCAGGGGGTGCCATCTCCATCAGCGGCAGTATGAATGGCGCCCCCTGGAGTTGTGCCGTGCTTCTATTAGAATATCTTGCCAATTGCTATGTCTTAAGACTGACATCTACAGGGCCACAAGGTTCTAGCTGAATTACAGTCACCTCTGTGTCCCTAGCACCTAGCACAGTGCCTGGTACAGAGTAGAACGTCAATATAAACTCCTAGGGATTTCAGAAGCAACGAATTTGAGAAGAGAGTCAGCACCCCACTTAGACAGGAAATAAGTAATTATTTTAAATAGCAGTAGCATCCTAATTAGAGTCTGGATTCTTCTTGAACTAACCTTGGATACTTTAAAGAGTAAATACAACAGAGTGATTAAGATCTCTGGCTCTGAGGTCAGAAGGATCTGGGTTTGAATCCCTGCTCCGCAACTACTGAACCATGCTGGGCACATTCGTAAACCTCTCTAAGCCTTAGTGTCCTCACCTGTGAGGACCCACTGAGATCATGCTTTAGCCTAGTGCCTGGTACACAGTAATGTAAGTCTTAGTTGTAATGATAAAGTACATTGTTAATGGCAATAAATCCATAATTAAACATTAATCCTAAAAGGCACATTTTAACTATCGATATTTATATCCCACCAGAATGAATATGCCCAAGACATATTGAGTGCTCAGTTAATGCTTACTGAATGAGAGCGAGAGAAAGAAAGAAAGAAAGAAGAGAAACACAGAGAATGAGAATGAAAGTGAGGGGGTTGGAGGAAGGTGGAGAGGAAGAAGGGAGGGTGGGAGGGAAGAGGGTACTGAACTGGGAGTCAGGAGAGATACAGCTTCAAATCTGACATCACTAACAGTGTGACTTTGAGTAAGTTCCTGTCTTTGTCTCAATCTGCTCCTTTTTAAGATCAAAGGTCGTTAGGTGACGTCTCAGGTCCCTTCTCCAGGATCCCCTCCCACCTCTCGCTCCTGATCTTTTTATTGCAGGGTTCACTCAGATCCTGCAAGTGGTGCTGCTGAGTTAAGGAGAAGACCTGTTTTTCTGCAGCCTGGTGCCCAGCTGCCAAGCCTCTGCAAAAAGGGCAGACTGGGAATGAGGGAAATCACTTACTTGTTGCTGAAAATGCCTGGGGCAGTAAACGAATCATTCCGTTTCCCTTCTTGCCTACTTGGCCTCTCCTGGTGCCATGAAAGCTCCGTGGATGCAGGGAGGCAGCCGGCCCTGGATTCCAAATCCAGTTCCACCACTTCCTGGCCAGTGACCCTGGGCAAAGGCATTTGCCCTCTTGGAGTCTCTTTAGTAGTCTTCGAAATGAGGAAAATAATATGGGCGCTCCTGGAGCATCGGGAAAATTAAATGTTGTTTGTCAGTTGAAGACCCCAGTGCCTGGCACATAGTAGGTGTTCAAGAAATAACATTCCCTTTCCTTCCCTGCCTTTAATTCACTAAGGACTATGGCTAGTGCTTGAGAAGAAATGAACAAGGTGTAATGATAGAGTGATGGGGACGTGGGCTTTCGGAGGGGATCCCCTGAGGAGAGGACACGTCATCTGAGGCAGGCAGGATAAGGAGAGATGTCCCAGGCAAAAGGACCAGCACGTGCAAAGGCACAGCCCATCTCATCCAGCTCCCCCGCCCCCTTCCTTTACAAACTGATTCTCAATCCAGTGGTTCTGTCCCCTAAGCCCAGAGCCCACCTTGTTCATGCCTCTAGAACAGCAGTTATCTGCCTGTGTCGTAAGTTTTATGTACCCAGTCAGGTCTCCTCAAGGACCAGGAGTGCATTTTATTCATCTCTGTCTCCCCAGAGCCTGGCACAACAAATGCCTTAATGAATAGATGAGCTGATGAAAGTGCCACACTGGCATCACCCTATCTCTTATTGGCAGTCTCTGTACACAGGCATCCTGACCTTTAGCTGTTCCCCCCCCCCACATATCTTGCATATCTAGCCCTTGGTACCTGGTAGGTCCTGGATACATGCTCACGTTGTTGAAATCCAGTTGCATTTTCCTTTATTGAGCACCTGCTGTGTGCCAAGCACTGGCGATAGTAAGCACTCAGTAGATGTTGGATATTATACATGTGCGCTACCATTGAAAATATACTCTTTATTGAACACCTACTAAGTGCCAGGCACTGGGCTAGAAGCAGAACGTTTAGAGATATTAAAGAGAAAACCGCAGGCCCAAAACGGGGTTGCTTGTGCTAAATCTCACGATACCAAATCTGGATTTAAAACATGACTTAAGGCTTCCCTGGTGGCGCAGTGGTTAAGAATCCACCTGCCAGTGCAGGGGACACGGGTTCGAGCCCTGGTCCAGGAAGATCCCACATGCTGCGGAGCAACTAAGCCCATGCTCCACAACTACTGAGCCCATGTGCGACAACTACTGAGCCTGCGCTCTAGAGCTCGTGCTCTGCAACTAGAGAAGCCACCGCAATAAGAAGCCCGTGCACCACAGTGAAGACCCAATGCAGCCAAAAATAAATAAATTAAATTAATAAATAAAAATTTAAAAATAAATAAAACCTGACTTAACTGCAATTTTGACCTTCCCCCAAAATGTAATCTTAATCAGCCAGTCTGGAATTTTCTGGTCAGCACCAATGAGGTAATCTGTCACAGGGGCCTTCTCCATCCCTCCCCCAAAGGAAGAAGAGTCAGTCTGCATGACGCAGACCCCTGCTGGTCCCTGTTCCCAAAAGAAGACGTTCTGCCCTGAAATCATCTTTTCTTTTCCTTTGCAGATACCTTTTTGCCCCTCCTTCTGCCTATAAAAACCTTTCATTTGGTCCAACGCCTTGGAGTACCTGTTTGTTTACTGGATGGCATGCTGCCTGATTCATGAGTCTTTGAGTAAGGCCAATTAGATCTTCACATTTACTCAGCTGAATTTTGTTTTTTAACAGAGATGAATAAGACCATGGCCACTGCACTCCAGTAGGGCAGAGTCTAGTAAGAGTGAGGCTTATGACGAAAGTGATTACAGCGGAGGAAAACAGTCCTATATTAATAATAATAATAATAATGAGGAATTCTCATCCATGGTGTGATTCGTGGGTGCAAAGCACTGTGTAAAGCTGGCTGTATATTCGATCCTCCCCACAGAGCTTTACGCAGAGACCATCGTTGTCTCTAGTTCTACTTGAGGAAACAAGATTTCTCAGCAAAGGATGCAGCTGGTGTCTCAATTCAGACCGGAGGCCACGCTGCTAAGGAGGATGCGCAGGGCTAGCGGGGCACGAGGAAGGAGCAAGTTCACCCTCCAGTGGGTGAGAGGGGAGGCCACGCAGAGGCGGTGACGTCTGAGCTGTGCCTTTAAGGATGCTGATGCTGAGAAGCAGAAGGGACTGGGGGGCCGGGGGGCTGGGGAGACAGCACATGACACAGAGGTCTGGGGGTGAGAACAGTGTGCAGGGCAGTGAGACGCCGCCCTGCCTGAAGCGGGGGGCGGGCAGGTGTCAGAGCTGCGTCTTGAAAGAGGCCTGGAGTGCTGGGCTATGGAGTTCAGACTGTTCCTGCAGAAGATGGGGACTCACTGCAGGTTTCCAATCAGGGAGATGTCCTCTCCACTCGCCCCCCAGCCCCCAGGAATCCCGGCCAAGGCAGGATCCTCGGGCTTCTCATTAACGTGTCGGTCAAGGAGTCTCTCCGGCCTCCATATGGCGCGTAAATAATTTACAGTGACGGAGCGTGTTTGTGCGGGATGCCAGCCAGCCGCCTCGCTCCTTCAGCCTCAGTGCTTCCTTTTGCTCCTGGCCGGCAAGGCCCCGCCCCCGCCCCACGGGGAGGAGTCAGAGGCCGGGGGCACCTCCGGACTCCCTCCAGCGCCGCCCCTCCGGTGAGAGGCAGGGCTGCGGAGCCCCTCAGTCCTGGTTCCCAGGGAAATCACATCCAATCCCAACCCCATGAAGGGGCCTTTCCTGTTCTCAGCACATTTTCCAGAAATAAGTTAGAAAGGGTTGGCGTGGCCTAGGGGACAGGGTGGAGGGCTGGGCCTGGAAGTGAGGGGCAGGGTGGGGAAAGCACGTGAGCGGGACTTCCTGCCTGAGCCTGCAGGGACTTGGGCTGTCCCTGCACAGCGGTTTCCCTGCCCCGGAGTCCAGGGTCCCCAGCCAAGGAAAGCTCCTCAATCCCATGAACCAGCTCTCCCCGCATGGCAAAAACGTAATCAGTCTGTGTCATACAGAGTGAAGTCAGAAAGAGGAAAAACAACTATGGTAGAATACCGCTTCTATGTGGAGTCTAGATACAGATGGACTTTGCAAAGCAGAACTAGAGGCACAGACGTATGGATACTGCTGCCAAAATCTTGGCTTTCTGTGCATCGATGTTGAGTAGATGCACGAAGACAGTTTGGATACAAAGGGGGGAAGGGGGAGCGGGATGAATTGGGAGAGTTGGATTGACATCTATACACTAATATGTATAAAATAGATAACTAATGAGAACAGACTGTATAGCACAGGGAACTCTACCCAATACTCTGTGGTGACCTAAATGGGAAGGAAATCCAAAAAAGAGGGGATATAAGTATACCTATAGCTGATTCACTTTGCTGTACAGCAGAAACTAACAAAACATTGTAAAGCAACTATACTCCAATAAAAATTAATTTTAAAAAAGAATGACATCAGAGGAATGTAAATTACTATTAAATCAGAAAAATTAAAATGAATGACACTAGTTTTTTTCAATAAAAAAATTTAATCGGTCTACCAAGTGCAGGAATTACGTAGCACAAATGTGACTGTGATTTCATCCTGGTTCCTTACATAGCAGTCCTAAAACTCTTGGAATTTCCTAAGTGAAGAGAGTGATCAAGGTGTCTTTTGTTATTTAAGTGAGGTAACTTTTGGAAAGCCCCTACTTCACCTAAGGATGGGGGCTGGATGCCAGGGAAACCAGCCTAGTGATTACGGGGTTGGAAATTTCAGCCCCACCCTCCAGCCTCGGGGGAGGGGAGAAGGGCTGGAGATTGAGTTCTGTGGCCGAAGGCCAATGATTTAATTAATTGTTCTGACATCCTGAAACCGCCATAAAAATCCAAACGGATGGGCTTTTGGAGAGCTTCCGGGTTGATGAACCAGAACTGCTCCACGTGCCATAGTGGTGGCCCCCAAACTCCACAGAAGCTCCCATATTTGGGATTTCACCCTACCTGTGTCTTCATCTGGCTGTTGATTCATATCCTTTAATATTCTTCGTAATAAACCTGTAATCTAGTGATTGAACTGATTTCCGGAGTTCTGTGAGCCGCTCTGGCAAATTAATCCCTCCAAGGACGGGGTCATGGGAACCTCCGATTTATTGCCAGTCTGTCAGGAGCACAGGTAACAACCTGGACTTGCAATAAACATCTGAAGTGGGGGCAGTCTTGTGGGACTGAGCCCTTAGCCTGTGAGAGCTGATGCCACTTCAGATAGCAGTAGATAGTGTCAGAATTTAGTTAAAATGCAGGACATCCAGATGGTGTCTCGGAGGATTACTTGGTGGTGTGGGAAAAAACACACGTCCGAACTGGTGTCAGAATCATAGGGGCAAAGCCAAAATGACATCCAATTTAATGCGGTCCCATGATCTATATTGAAGTTGCATTCAGGTACATTGTGACACCAAGGTCTGTTACATGTAAATTTGTATCTGAACCAAGTTGGTGAGATGTTGTGAATTCAGCTGGGTGTTGAAGCTGAGGATAAGTTCAGGGTGAATAGAAAGAAGCCTTTTGCTCAAATCTAGGCAGAAGAGGAGATGGCTAAATTGGATAAGGATTGCTACCAGTTAGGATTAGTAAGAAAGCTTCCAAAATTTACCTAGGTGTTGGGATTTTATTAAATTCTTGCTGCAACTCTGAATTGTCTTGTTAAACATACTAACTTGTCATACTGAGCAAAAGAAATACTTGGCAGTGGCTTCACGGCGCATGCGCGTGCACACACACACACAAATTCTCACTATTCGTGGAACTGTAGTGATGTTCTATAAAGTTGCCATGACCACTGAATTAGTTAATGCTGTACCACTGTTCCTAGGGGAAATAGGTTAGGTTCCTATGAGCCTCTGGTCACAACATTTTCATCAACCCATCAGTACCATAACCTTGCTTTATATATCAATACGTTTCTGTTTCAAGACACTTTATTTAGTATGTACTGTTGATTCATTAACACTGAGCTCATGGCTAACAACACTATAACCCATGCCTGAAAGAAGCTTAGCTAATACACCTATATTCCCCATAAGGCACCTCACAGCCTCCTGTGCTCAGGACACTACACAGCACGAGGCACTATGCTTGGGGGTGATGCTAAACAGCAAAATCACCCAAAAGATGTACAAAAATGCTCAAAAGATGGCATTAAGTAGACTACAAAAGAGACCCTTGTTTACAATACAAGAGCTGAAACAAGAAGGCAGCACACGGCTCAGGTGGGAACATGAGGGTTGGGTGAGTCAAATGTTTTCACTGCTCTGCACATGACCACAAATGATTGTGAAAGAGCCATGAATATAGATTTGGGGGTTACAAGCAAATATTAGCAAGTAGGCAAATTTACAAATACAGAATTCACAAATAATGAGGATCAACTGTGTGTGTGGCAGTGGGCGGGGGGGGGGGTTGTATATGTTATACCTCACTGTGGTCCCCAGGGATGCTGGCCTAGCAGGACCCCCCTCCCCTGGTTTCCCCGGGCCCTCCAGGCAGATGGGGAACAGCTGCAGCTGTGGATGGTGGCTCCCAGAGGGCAGAGCTGGAAGATGGTTCTGAGCAGCATTCACATGCAAAGAGCACTTAGCCAGAGCTTTCTCTGTGGAGTATTTAAAACAGCCTGTACTGCTCTCTGCCCAGGGTCGTCCCCCTAACACATCCTCCCAGTTAGTGACAACTTAGGCCCAAAGGCTCACCCAGCACCCTCCTCCTTGAAGCCCTACCTGACTCCCACGGGCAGCTGACCATTCCCACCTCTGCATGTCCCGCATGTACCCTGTGTGATAATGGGATCCATTGTCCTGTCTGTATCCCCACCTAGAGTGCTAGACACAGAAGGCAGAAACCATGTTTACTTCCTTTTTTTTCTTTAATTCCCCACACCTGGCACAGTTCCCAAAGACCAGGAATTGTTGAGTGTTTTGAATCACTGAACAGCAGAAACAACAGGGTCATTCAAGATCATCCAACCCCAGGAGACTCAAAGTTGGGACCATGACCAGTCAGCAGTCCCACTGGGGAGCTTGGAAGCAATGCAGATTCCCTGGCTCTTCCCCAGATCTTCGGAATCAGAATTTCTGGGGAGGGATCCAGCAATTGGTATAACAACAAGTGCTCCAGAATATTCTTATGCCTACTAGATTTTAGAAGCTCTGAGTTTGTTCGACTCCCCTCTGCCCCCATGCCTCTACAGATAGGAAGTGGAGAATCGGTAAAGAGACAAGTTTCCCCAAAGACATGCATTTGGTTAAGGACAGGAGTGGAGCAAAAGCCCACTTGCTAACTCTTGATCCCGTGCTCTCCTGAGCATCCCACCGTGGGGAGGCCAACAGGTGCCCTCGCTGAAACCAGCCCTTCACTGTGTTTCTCCACGAGACAGGTTCTCATTTTCATTCTCATTCATGGGTTTCCTCCTCCTCTTCCTCTCTCACCTTCTCTCCCCACATCCCTCAACTTGCGGAAATAGCTCAAGCTCTCTGGGCACCGACTTCCTTTGCGTGTCAAACGGGAACAACCATCCCTCCCCTGGCCAGCTCAGGTCAATCCAAAGAACACAAGTTACCTCCAAGGGGATGCTCTGGTGATGACTGAAATGATGCAATTTGGGGAAAAGGCCTTGGGAAATTAAAAGGGTCCACACAGAGGGCAGGAGTCACCTGTAAACGCTTCCTCCATCAAACGGTCCTCCTGATTCCCACCGCCAACCCTCACTGCTCCCACCATCCTCTCCCTCAGCTGTGACAACAGGATTTGTTTTTCTCTGCAGTGGGCTCTGGGTTATACATACAGGCAACTAGGTGAACGTTCTGTGAGGCCGTTAGGGTTTCTCAGAATGAGTCATTTTTTCAAAAATAACAAAACCTCTCGACATCACTTGATTTCAGCATTCTTGCCAGGCTCTTGTAACCTCTTTTGCAATTGCATTCCAAGCACTCCTGACTTTTTTCTCAGGCCTGATGGCAAGTCCCCCCTCCCAGCAGAAGGACTGATAAACAAAGAAACCAAGCTCAGGATCTGCCCATCCTGGTCCAAATACGTTTAGGTTTCAGAGGCTGGGAAGGAAATGTCTGGAGGCTCTGGACGGCAGTGGGGGAGGGAGCACAAGATCAGAGAGGCTGCCGTGGCTTCCAGCCCGCAGTCACTCACTGGACTCTGACCAACCACCCTGCTACATCACCTTCTCTACCGCAGTTAGGACTGGTTAAGGATGCGAAGAGCGACGATTAACAATTGCTTAATGTGTCATGGTTTTACAAGGCACATTTCACTTCCATCACCGGTACAGATGAGAACATTCAAAGCTCCTGGAGAAGCGGAGAAGGTGGTTGTCTTGCCTGAGTGCTGACAGTCGACAGTGATGATTGTCTCTGTGCACCGAGTGAGCCATGCACTTTACCAGTTGTATCTCAATGTTATACTCTTCATCCACCAATGCCCACAGGTAGGTTGTTACTCTCCCCATTTTCTAGATAGAGAAACTGAGGCTCAGAGAGGTTAAGTAACTTTCCCAATGTCTCACATCGAGTGGCAGACCTGGGATTGAAACCCAAGTGCGCCTGGTTTTAAAGCCTGTGTCTTTTCCAACCCTTCACAGGCAAATACTGCTCTCAAAGAACTTTGCACGTTATTCCACTGGCACTGATCGTGAATTTGAATTGACACTCTGCATCTCTTTGTCCTATGAGCTCCTCAAGGCAAGGAGAGTACTTTATTCATCTCTGTACCCTCAGCACGTAGCTCAGTTAATTGACATAGACGCATGCACCCACTGTTGGATGAAATCCATGAAGGACTCAACCTCTGGCCCTCACAGGGCAGACCTGGGCGTGTCTCCTGTACTCACGGCCACTCCCATTCCAGAGCCCTCAGAGCCTGTGGTCTGAGGAAACCCCAGACCTAAACCTGCCCCCGTACTTCCTGACCTTTGTAAAGACATCTCACCTCCCCCAGGTCCATGTTTGCACTGGAGAAGCTTTCTCATCTGTGCAAACATGTTATTGGACACGAGGCACTCAGAGGGACCTCTAGGCTCTCACAGGGGATACTTCTGAAAGTGTGCTGAGTTTTCTCAAGAGGACAGGGCCTAGCACGTTTGTTGCTTGAATAACACTTGTTTGCAAAAACGGTGCGGCAAAACTCATTAACGGAGTCCATAACATTGATCCAATAGTATGCTTTGCATTTACTTTTGTCTCTATAAGATCCTTGCACAAAAGGGGAAGTGGAACCTCAGAAATCTTAACTCTGTGTGACTAAAATCCCATGTGAATGAAATATATACACCCAGTATCACTATTGTGTTTGCATCTGCTTTAAGACTCAAGCTAGGTGTCACTTTGCTACAGTCCCCACCCCCTCCTGCCATCCCATCACCAGGCAGGGTGGGATCACCCTCCACCATGCTTACGTCAGGGCACACATCACTTTTGCATTAAAACTTCCTGCTTATTTATCTCTCTTCCGGGAGGCTGTGTGCCTGTGTTTATCTATTTCCTACCACACTTTGTGCCCGATGGTTCTTTGCATCTTCAGCATTTAGCCAGAGTGCAGACCAGAGCCACGACCTAAACGTTCGATGATTGCACGACTTCCCCAATCCCATACTCCTGCAGAATCCTTTGCTCTTCTGAGAGCACATCCACATAATAACCCTGGGAACTAGGTAGTGGTTCTCTCCTTGTGCCCATTTTAAAGATAAAGGCACTAAGACTCAGAACGCTGAATGACTCATCCAACACTGTCCAGCCAGGAAGGGGTAGCAGCCACACTAGAATTACAAAACCACGGGCGATGAGATTTGGGGAAGCCTTGAAGGCCATGTAAAACAGAGCTCTTCCAACCTGGTTTTAGCAAAGGAATCTTTTTTTCTTCTTTCCCCAATGAAATCTTACTCAAAATCACAATATAAAATGTTTGCCAGGAGAACCTGCTCTTGATAAAGAAAAAATAGAAATATTGAACCCCCATCATTTCAGCCCCTCAACTGGCCCTCAGGAGGAGGGAGAGGGTTCACGAACACCCCTGGAAAGCCACTGATCCAAATAGACATTCTAGAACATCTACGTTTATGTTCTAATCTCGTGTTCCTTCAACTGTAGCACCCCACTTCCCCGAGGTTGCCTTCCTCATTCAAAAACTCCCTCTTGGCCACCATTGTGTCAAGCCCAGTGCGAAATGCTACCAAGGATGCCACTTGTGTTGGACCTGGGGTCCAAGGACCCACTCTGATCCCCAGTCCTACCATTTCCTGGCTGGGAACCTTGGGAAAGTCACTTGATCTCACCTTGAGCCTTGGCTGCTTCACCCTTCAAGTGGCTCCAAGGCTTGGATTGAATGAGTTTGTTGTCCCATGAGTGTAAACACACTGAGCATGGATCTTGACACCTGCAGGTGCTCCTGAAGCATTGACGGTGTCTGCGGATTCAGGGCTCTCCAAGGTGTGGAACAGAACCCCCAGGAAGGACCTGAGATCCCTTTTGTTAGGATGTCCACACTTTTATTTTAATGATCACACCTCATCCTGCAAGTGAGTGGGGTTTAGGTTTACAGTAGCAATGTCTGTGCTAAAGATATGGATTTAAATGAAAGAAATGTGGGTGGATTTCATCTCAAATACCAAGTTATCAGCGTTACAGGTGAGAAACAGCAAGAACACCTGAATGACTGGCGCTCAGGAGCCTGAGAACCCACGAGGCCACAGGTAGAGCAGAGGGTGGGGCGGAGAGCCACCCTTTGTGTGCTGGGCTTCTGTTTCCCCAACCCCAGCCAGCTATCTCTCTGGAGGTGCTGACAGGTGCATTATTCCATCAGGTAGCGCTGTCTAAGTTGGAAGCCTCCCAGATCCCCTGCAGGCCTCAAAGGGAAAAAGGAGACAACGATGTCTCAGGAAAGAAGCCTCCAGGAGCAGCTTTTCCTCTCTGCCTCTCATATCTTCATCTCTACATGAAAGGTAGCAGCCGGCTGGCAGTGGCTGAATTCTGCAGGAGCCTCCAGGTTCCAACTTCAAAACCATTTGTTATTTTTAACAACAATAATAATAATCCTCTAACGTGTGCATTGTGGACCCAGTCCTTTCACTACATTACGTCACTGCCTTTGAAATCCTCGTGTCTTGGGGAAGAAGAAAGCTGGACAGGGGCCACTAGCCCTCCTTTGCAGATGAGGCAATCGAGTCTTACAGTGGCTGGGGGTCACGGAGTGCCCAGGTGGCAGCATGTGGACTGGATCCTGGGGTCTTCCCTCGAATTTCAGTCCTCTTTCTAAAACCTGTTCCTTCCAGAAACATCCAGTAACTTATAAGGTGGGTGGGAAGGAAAAGGACCAGTGCCCCTGGCCTCACAGCCTCCCCTCATCAGCCAAATGGCTCTGGCAGGTGTGTGGCCTCCCGGCATGATGACATTGCCCAGGGCATCAGAACAGCATGGTTGGCCAGCAGCATCCTTGTAAATTCCTGGCTCGGTGCTCTGAGCCCTCACCAGCACACCCGGGTCTCTTGTCTTCCTTCCGTGGTTGGGTCACAGGAGGTAGGGTCCCCTGGGACACCCACTGCCTTGCCCTTTCTCTCAGTCCTGGAGCCCATGGGCAGACTAGGTTCAGAGGTCTTGGGGCCAGAGCGGGAGGGTCCCCACAGAGGGGTTTCAGAGTGGTAGATGCTGTGGCTCAGCGTGACCTGAGAAGCTTGTTCAAAATGCATGTACCCACCATGCTTTTCTCTGGATGCGCCACAATTTCTGGGTGAGCTGGGCAGGTGTGTTTTCTACAAGCTCTCCAGCTAACTCCTACTTGCTTCACCAGCAAACTCAGAGCCAAAGAAGCTACTTCATCTTACAGAGAGGGAAACTGAGTCCCAGAGAGGAGAAGTTTCTAGAAGTATCAGAGGAAATTGGGGCTCCATGACTCTGGGGCCCAGAACCAGCGATTCTCCTTTCTGAGCCTCAGTTTCCCCACCAGTGAAAGGCCACCTTTAAGCCCAGGGTCCTTCCTTAGCAGAACAGAGACCAAGCTCTCGCACTTGCACCCCAAAGCTCAACTTAAGATCCTTCATTATTAAAAGAGGCATAGAGCATAGAGGAGATTAAAAAAGATGACGAGGGAAGGCACAACATGGGCAGTTGTGGTGCCTCCCCAGGCCTCATTCCTGTTCTCTCTTCCCACGGATTTCCATCGATGGCACTCTGGGAAAGCTGACGCTACCTCCCATCCCAGGAGTGGGACCTTGGCTTAAGCCAACCACTGAAGTCCACCTACCTGCAAACAGTGATTGGTCCAAGGGTAGGCATTGATCTAAACTGAACCAATGAGAGTGAATCGCAGGATGTGTGCTTAAAACAAAGGAGAAAAATCATTTTCCGTCTCTATCTGGATATGATACAAACAAAGTACATAACCAAGGAAGTGCTGGAAGCCATACTGCAAGAAGAAAGAGAGCCAGCATTAAAGGAAACTGATATCACAGTAGGCAGAGTGAAGAAACAGAGAGAGGTCTTCAGGGGCATCTTTCACCTAACTGCTGGATCAAGCACTGCCTGAAGCACACACTCTAGAACTAACCCCCTAACCCCCAGTGTGATGGTACTTGGAGGTAAGGGCTTTGCTCTCTTGCTGTCTCTACTATTCAAGGACACAGCCAGAAAATGTCTAGGAATCAGACACCCCTTCACCAGACATCCAATCTGCTGGCACCTCCATCTTGGACTTCCAGCCTCCAGAACTGTGGGAAATAAAAGCTCACTGTTTAAGCCACCCAGTCTATGATATTTTGGTTATAGCAGCCCAAAGAGACTAAGACTCCCTGGCATGAGTGCCTTATTAATAGAGGTGAGGATGAGCAACCAAACCCATCCCAGCTTCATATCAAGAGAGTTCATGTTTGTCAAGGACTCTCTGCTCCCTGCCTTTCCCAGCATCTCTTGCAGTTACATGGGGCCATGTAACTACTTCTGATCAACGTATTGTGAAGATAAGAAGCAAGGATGTTAAGAACTAGTGCCCCTCCTTTGTCACTCTCTTCTCCTCCATGAGAGACTTTGGTGACCATGTGTTCCAGGAGATGCTTGTATAATTGTATAAAGCCACAAGATTTCCAGGGTTTACCTGTTATCACAGCAGAGACTATCCCATCCTAACCAATATACACTCAAGAATTTAAAGAGAAGATACACACAGAGAATTGGACACAAAAAAGTTTCATCTTAATGTCAAAGCTCTAGGGTAGGAACCCAGTGAATTTTTGCTACTAAGTGGAAGATAACTCAGTTACAAGAGGTGGGTTCTGTCCTGAGCAATTTTATGGTATCCAACTACCTTCCCTCCTCTGTGAGGCCCGGCTGTCCTGAGGATTGTGTTCATTCTGTGATGCTGGTTGTGGTGTATTCCTGATTCCCCAAGAAGTTTGGCCTGAATTCTGGAAGCTCCTTTATTCCTGTATGTATCCTCACAATTACCCCGTTAGTTGAAGTTATTTGAATGCCTCTGCAACCCAAAGAGGCTGCCAACACAACAGATCTTTATCATCTGGCCCCTGCGGGCTTTTCCAAGCCTACCTCCTCTACATGCTTCTCAGGTTCCCCTGAGCACCAGCCATGTTTGCCAGACTCACCCAGGCCTCTCGTGCCTCTAAGCTTTATGGTTCTCACTTTAGCCAGGAATGCCCTTCCTACTGCTTCCTCCATTTATCAAAAGTCTGTTCATCCTTCAAACCCCAGCTCAAGGCCAGCCTCTTCCTGAGGCTGCCAGTTTCTCCAGCTAGAATTAATCACTTCCCTTTCTTCACTTCCATAGTACTCAAACTCCGAGATTTATAAGACGGGTATAAGAATAATTTGTACTTTACAGGGTGGCTGAGAAGGTCGAAGGAAACAATGTGTGGGAAAACGCTTAGAAAAACATCACAGACTATGTCAACATGAATTGGTATTGTGACAGCTCTTCCCTCCAGGAGAGCATATTGCATTCTCCCTGATGTTGTGGTTTGCTTTGTACTTTCCTCCCTTCCCTGTATCAATTAGGGTATTTTTGGTTGTGTCAAGAAATTCTGCCTACCTCAAGCGCCCTCCCTATTAAAAAAATGCAGATTCCATATCAGTCAAGAGGTACATTTGGCTACAAGTAACAGAACCCCTAAACACAGTGGTTTAAAACAGGGAGGGGTTCTCAGCAAGAGATCCAAAGGGGAGGTGTTGCCTGATGTCTCTTCACTTTTTCCTCACGCTCATAACTTACCTGCTACAGCTCCAACCATCATGTCTTTCCTAAAACCCAGTAGGAAGAAAGAGAAAGGGGAGAGACATCCCCAGCAGATGCACACTTGCATCTCATTGGCTAAGCCACGCAGCCATCCCAAACTGCAAGGGAGCCTGGGAAAGTGAGCTTTGAGATTTCCACCTTCCAGAATAGAGAAAGCATAGTTTGATTGGAGTTGGGATGTGTGCCGAGTGAACCAGCCTATATTATCTGGCACAAGGAAGCTCTCAGGAAAAGAGGGAAAAGCTGAATAGTCAGATGGTGGGAACTAATATGCAGGTATCTTCAGGGTGCTGCCAACCGGATCACTCAGCTCCAGCCATTTGAAGTTCTTGAGTCATAATTTGCTTTCCCATAGTCTGATTTTCCAGTTTGAGGCACCTACCCCTTGGCCAGAGGACCGCAGGAACGCTGATGAGCAAGCCCCACAGTGTGGCATGCAATGAGGGAAAGGGAGATCCCAAAAGGAGAATGAGAGAGCTGGGCAGACGAGAAACAAGAAAAAGTCCTTACATAGCCCTTATTAGGAGGTGAGCTCCCCAGAGACAGAACCCCTGACTTTCTCTTTTGCACGTCTGCGGTTCTACCCAGGAAAATTATGCACTCAACCAATCCATGATTTCATTCTTCAGCCAGGAGGCTGAGTTTGTTTTCTCCTCTTTGTTTTGATTTGTGTCACTGTCATTTGAATCCTCATGGAAAGCATGGGTCTTGAAGCCAGACAGACCAGGGATGGAATTCCAGCTTCACTAACCCTCCTTCTGTGGCTTTGGTCAAGACAGTTAATTCTCTATGCCTCAGTTTTCCTATCTGCAAAATAGGGAGATTGAAACCAATCTCATGAGGTTGCTGTACGAATGAAACAATATAGTGCATGTAAAGCACTTAGCCAGTGCCTGACATATAGTAGTCACTCCAACCAACACCAATGGTCTATTGTTATTTTTATGTGGGAATTTTAGGCAATAGGAGCACAATGAATAACTCCCTACATCCAATTTCCCAATAATTCCTGTTTGGATTCCTACAGATTGCAGGTTTGATATTTGAGGAGAGAGCAAATTTCTAATCTTTCTAGCTCATCCTAAAAATAGTTAGCTCTTCTGTGTACATTCTGTCAGCTCAGCAAAGCCCCATCTAGGGAACTGGGAGATTGTGTAAGGCAATCTTTCTAAACCGCGGTCAAATGTTCTTCTTTACCCGAGAGTAACTCACAGAAGATGCACATGAAGATAAAGGGCTGGCCCGGTAGTGTGTGTGGGAGGGTGAGGAAGTTGGGGGGTGGGTCTTCCCACCCAGGCTGGGGTCTGGGGTCTGGAGCCTCAAGGATAAAAGGCACGTGCATCCTAGAGAGAAGGGATATTTTCCTCATGTTTACTCATTCAACCATTCAAGTCATCTGAAAGACATTAACTGAAAACTACCAGCTCAGAAACTGGTAAATGCCCAAGATGCAGAAGTAATTAAGTACACCTAACCCTAGAGATCTCATGGTATGTTCAAGCTTATTTATTGAAATCTTTAAGCATTCAATAACAACAACAACAATAATAATAATTAATATTTATTGAGCATTTATTAGGTGCTCAATAAATAGCTCTAAAGCTTTACATGCATCATTCACTCTTAATGGACTTTATCCATGGAGATAAGGACTTTATCCCCATCTGCTGATGAAAACATCGAGGTACCAAGAGGTTAAATAAGTTATCTGGGCTCTTTAGAAACTGTCTTACCTGGAAAGCTTTCAATTGTTGCCCCCAATGTGGGGGGCATCTAACATATGAGGCATCACTGGTTGTCATAGAAACAGCAAAGGAACGTAAACCTAGTGCACTTTACTGCTGGCAAACTAATTAACACCCTCTGTGGACTTTCTTAAGTCCTTCTCCAGGCTCAGACTGTTCCTTCCCTGAGAAGGTCTTCCCCTCTACTCTACTCATCTTTCAAAGCTCAACTCCATCGCCACCGCTACCAAGAAAATTTTCCAGAATGCCCTTACCACACCACCTAGGTACAATCTCTCATATCTTGGTGTTTGTCCAACTCTAGTGGCGCTTACATTCTGCCAAAAGTTATGATCTGCTGTGTATCTGCCTTATTTGCCTACTAAATGAGTTTTCCTCCAAAGCAGAGACCTTGTTTAGTCAACTCTCTTATCTCCAGGGCCTGGAATTCATGCATGGATTAATGGGCACTAAACCCATATGCCTGGCTCATAGCAAGCCCACGTAGGTGCTTGACAACCGTTTACAGAATGGAATTGGAAACTGACAAAATGAGACAACACGAGGAGAAAATCTCGCATCCCAGAGTTGAAGCGTGAGGAGGAGAGTCAGCAGATGCTATGAGCAAGAAAGGCCAACAGGTTAGACAACCAAGACTTCCTAAGATTTAACAATTAGACTGCCCTCCAACTTAATCCACTCTGTCCTCTCAAGCAAGCTGCTGGGTTCCCCAATCGCCACCCAGAGTAGATGAAAAGCAGAAGTCATATTATTATTTTGTGCAACTTTGGGGGAAAACCACAGTTTCTACTCCTTTGGCTTCCACGCCCTGTGCTGCCCATCCAACTGTTTCCTCCCATCCACACAAGAAAATCCAAAATGCCTCTCTTTAAAAAGCACATGCCATGAAAATCCCGATTTACCAAGACTGTAAATCACTTAGGAGTAATGATCTGCTCTGCCAGAAATTATTTACTTTTATTTTTATTTTTTAAAGGTTTTTTTTTTAATTGGGGTATAGTTGTTTTACAATGTTGTGTTAGTTTCTACTGTACAGCGAAGTGGAGTCCCCTGTGCTGTACAGCAGGTTCTTATTAGTTATCTATTTTATACATATTAGTGTATATATGTCAATCCCAATCTCCCAGTTCATCCCACCCCCCCACCCCCCATTTCTCCCCCTTGGTGTCCATACATTTGTTCTCTACTTCTTTGTCTCTATTTCTGCCTTGCAAACCGATTCATCTGTACCATTTTTCTAGATTCCACATACATGCGTTAACACATGCACCCCAATGTTCTTTGCAGTGCTATTTACAATAACCAGCTCATGGAAGCAACCTAAATGTCCATCGACAGACGAATGGATAAAGAAGATGTGCTACATATATACAATGGAAGATTACTCAGCCATAGAAAGGAATAAAATTGGGTCATTTGTAGAGACGTGGATGGACCTAGAGGCTCATACAGAGTGAAGTAATTCAGAAATTATTTACTTTTAAAAAAGGATTCTGTAACTGGCAAATTGCCAGTGTGGTGCACTGAAAGTGAACTTGAATTTTCAGAGATTCAGTACATAAGTTTGTTTTTTCCTGGCCACATGCTAGGTGCACTGCAGGGTCAGTGGAGTCGGTGGTGAAGTGATGGTGGGATATTTGAGGGAGAACTAGAATGGGGGAGGGCTAGTGAGAACCTGGAACTTGACTCCTCCCCCAAAACCTTCCCACCTGAAATCCCTTTAGAACTGATTTTCACAGAATATGTCTTGAGCTGATCCACCAGAAGTAAAGAGTCCCCATGATCAAATGAGTTTAACCAGTGCACCTGCTCTGTCCTGCTTTTAAAAAGCCTGATCATCATTTGGTTATGCAAGACTCTGAAGAATCCAAAGGTAAAGCAAGTCATTTCATTTTATTTAACCCTAACGTTTAGAAACTTATTTGGTCATGGGACCTTTTTATGATAGAATTTCTAAAAACATTCCACAGAATTCCTTTCCAGAGGAGGCTATCTTGAGAAAGACAGTAAAGTGAAGTGGGTGAGAGACTGGTGTCTGCAGCCAGAGAGCCTGAGTTTATGCCTCGCACTCTCTGTGTGATGGAAGCACAGTGCTCTACCCACGCTCTGGGCTTCCATTTCCTCATCTGCAAAATGTAGGTGATAAGAGGACCACCTCATCAGACAGGGGGGATGTGAGAATTGAAAGCATTAACATAGGTACCGTTCTTGGAATGGATCCCATATTCAGTAAGCGCTCAATAAATACCAGCTATAATTGCAATTATTTAGAATGTAGGACGCACGTATCATCTAACAACATGAAGACCCAGGTACTAAACATCTCAGGATATTCTTCCAGCCCAGCCCCAACTTTCTGGGAAACAGTAAAGTGTAACTAACGTGACAATATTAGGTAAACAGAGTTACAGGCTAGATGGGGTGTAAGAAAGATACAACCAGCTCTTGGTGGTGTTTCATGTTGACTCCGAAACAATGGAGGAGAGAATGGAAATGGTCCAAGGCTCTGGGTTACTAGCGTGACCTGTGGAGGACAATGGCTGAGGATAAAGCTCAGTCACACCACGTGCATGCTGTGTGATCTGAGGCAAGAAACCTAACCTCTCTGTGCCTGGGAAGTAGAACAACACAGACCTTTTAGAATTCTTGTGAGGATTAAATGAGCAATGAAATGAACAGTGTCTGGCTTCTAGCAAGTAAAGGTAGTCTTGATTATTCTCGTCTTAAAGTGGTAATGTCAATTTTTTGCTTAGTTTTGTTTCTTTTCTTTTTTTCTTGGAAATACATAGACTCACAGACTCAGAGCTAAGGGGTACCTGAGAGGTCATCCAGAGAAATATCTTATTTTGCTGACAAGGAAACGGGGCCCAGAAAGAGAAAGTCGTTTCCCCCAGGTCACATGGCAAGGGAGAGGTAAGGGGAAGAAGCAACCTCCCTTCAGTGACACAGAAAAAAATGGGTACACTTTCCCTGACTGCGCAGGCTCCTGGAGAGGAAGTGAGTCTTTAGAGAGACGTGAGGATAGTAGGAATGGGCATGTGTTCGAGGAGAGCAGAGGACAGCTGCTCGGGAGAACGATCCAAACTCAAACTGTGTTCTATTGGGCCATTTCATCACAGCAGTGCAAGTGTGCTTGGCCGTGGATAATGGAAAGAATAACTGTGATTCACTTTTGTCCACTGCCATGCAGCCTTTGAAGAATGTTTGCCGTCAGCATCTCACTTATTTTATCTTCCTATCAAGCTCATGTGCTAGGTGTCGTTATCCTTGTTTTAAAAAATATTCAGAGAGGTTAATGACAAGCTGGTAATCAGCACAGAGAGGATCCAGAGGCAGCGCTTCCTGACTCCAAGCCCCTGCTGCGGGGAGCCGCGCCTGACCTGGAGCCAGCCGCCCCATAGGCGTGGGATGGTAACTCTTAATACGTGGATTTAACAGACTTTAATTTCTTAGAGGCACAGAATATTGGGGTTGGCCAAAAAGTTCGTTCGGGGTTTTCCATAACATCTTACAGAAAAACCTGAACGATCTTTTTGGCCAACCCAATAATTCCCCCGTGATGTCCCTCCAATTCATGTCTCCAGTCCCACATTCTCTGAGGAAGCTTCTCTGACCAGCCCAATCCACCAGCCCTCCTGGCTGCTCTGAACAACTCCAGGGTCTGCCATCTACACCTTGATGGACACCTGTCAGTCACAGCCTGGTTTCAGAGGAGAAAGGCTCGAAATCTTATCATTCCAATGATAACGGTCCCTATACACCCACCAGGAACCAGGCTCCAAGTCAGATGACCTCCACACCCGTAGAGGATGAAGGGGGTAGGAGACAAGTTACTGCCTCAGTTATAGGTTATGGGAAGAACAGTTATCACATCACTTTCTATGAGGATACGGTTTGCGAGTGATATAAATCCTCACAGCAACCCTGAAAGGTAGATATTATTATCTGTATTTTAGGGATGGGGAAACTGAATGTCAGATAGAAAAAATAATTTCCATAAGCTCACACAGCAGGTGGGGTGATAACGATGTTGTTGATTGTGAGAACAATAGGACCTTGGGCAGATTGCCTAAACTGGACTGGGTTCCGGTGGATACAGTGGTGGTGGCGGTAGGGGTGGGTTTTATTGTCACTGTGATGGTCTCTTTCTGGTTCGCTGCTTCCACTCTGCCTCCTGTGTTCTCCACTCAACAGCCAGAGGCACCCTTCAATCTCCATCCCTTCCCTGTCCCTCCCCAGGCTTCCCATTTCACTCAGTGCAAAACCCACAGGCACCCCTGCGGCCTTTGAGGCCTTACAGGATCTGTTCCCACGCCTCTCTGACCTCACCTGCCCCCCTCCCCTCCTCATTCACTGCACTCGCCTCCAGCCCTCTTCCTGGAATACACCGGGCAGCACGTTCCCTCCTCCAGGCATTCGTCCCTCCTGTCCCCTCTGCCTGGTGCACTCTCCCCAGTACATCTGCAGGGACCCCTCCCTCTCCTTCTCAGTGACCCCTTCCATGAGCACCTTTATAAAATAGCTCCCATACCCCATCCCATAATTTTTCTAACCTCCTCATCCCACTTTACTTTTTATCTAAATATCACCTGACAAATTAGGATCGTACATCTCTGTTTGTTATCTATCTCTTCCCACTAGAATATAAGCTCCATGAGGGCAGGGGCATTGCTTGTCTTACTGGTGATGTACCTTCATTGCTTAGACCAGGACCAGGCATACGGTAGGTGTCCTATGCAGATCTACTGCATAAGAGAATGAACTATTAGGCTCCTTTGGGCATCGTGGGCAGAGGGAGAGAGAAGGCAGAAAGCAGGGGCTGAGTAATGTGGGGAAGGGAGGGAGGGGCGCAGAAGAAGGAACTGGGAGCTGCTGCCAGATGCCAGCGGGTGCCCCTGGCAGGCACAGCTGGGTGCAGTTGCTGATCTTCCCCCTTCTCCTCCTCAGAGTGGAGAGCACCCCAAAACCACCCAGAGCTGACCGCCACCCCAGAGCAGGTAAGAAAACTGAAAGCCAAACCGAGAATCTCCCAAGGTGAGGCCAACCTCAACGAGTCTCTAGCCTGCTGATTTGCTACTTCGCTTATGCCCAAGAGATGAAATCAAGGTGGGGGGGCTGGGAGTTCATCCTAAGAAAAGGAAACTTCAGCCTAAAAAAGCATCCATATTAACGTTAGGTGTACCCATAAGGGTGCCAGCAGAAAACAGAACTTACCCCAGATGGTGCAGATGGAGAGCATTCGACGGAGGGACCATTTACAGATGTGGGCTGGAGCTGAGGCCCCCTGGGCCAGCAGCAGTGTGAAGCCACGACGCCCCCTGAAGGAACAGAGGGAGGCGAGCGTGGTACTGGAGGCTTCGGAGAGAGTGATGGGAACCACCATGGAACCACCATGAAAGATGCTAACCTCTCTCCTTCTGCCCTCTGGTCTCCTGCCAGGGCCCTCCAGAAGACAGGTGGCTAGGGAGCTGGGGGCTGCAGTTGGCAGGGTCGGCCTCCAGGGCACAGAGCAAGGCAGGGAGTGGATCTGGTGAACTGCGGAGAAGAACCGGCAGAGGTGACTGTTTAATAACCGTTCAGAGTTTTCCCGCTGCTTGGTGCAGAGCCCGGCACAGACTAGAACTGAATAAATGCTTACCAGGCATCCTGCAGCCCCAGCTCCCAGGGTCCACAAGCTGCTCTGTCCTCAATACTCAGCACAAGCACCAACTGAATGCGCTTAAATCACACACATACACACATACACACTCCGACTGAGCTCTTACTATATGCCAAGTGTGTCAAGCCCTTTGCATTCATGGTATCATTTACTCCCTATGGGGTAAGTTTGCCCATGCCTATTTTTTCAGATATGGAAACTGAGGCTAAAAAATGTTCATACCTTTCCCAAGGTGACTCAACTAGTGAGGGGCAGAGCCAGGGATCCAGCCCAAATGAGCCTAACTCAGCGGGCCATGCCTTCAACAACCAAGTTCTCCATCCCTGAGCCTAGCACAGGGCCTGCCCCGTGATGGGAGGTTAAGGAATAGTGACCTATAGTGGGATAGTGGAGGGGTAGTGGAACTCTTCCTACAGTCTCCACGTGAGTGGGAGATTATGAGTTCTGCACATCAGTGGTCTCCAACCCAAGGTTACTAGGTACAAAGTGGAATTGCTCTTCGCTGATCTGAGATGGTCCCCACAAGTCAGGGTGAGGGCAGAGGAATGGAGCTCAGGTCTTCCAATGCCCTGGGTCACTCTGACTCTAAAATAATCAGGGAAGCGCTTGCCTCCCTCCTCACTGCCTACTGACTGATCATCAATTACCCCATCAATGCCAGCCCAAGCTGATCACCTGGAAGTTCCAGCTCTGTGGCTAGAGTTTGGGGGAGTTGGTGATGGGGAAACAAAATGCTGGATTTGTAGAAACCAACCTACTCAAAACTCAGAAAATGACCCCAGAAGGACACTGCATTGATGGTGCAACTCTTGTTTGCCTACCATTTGACTTCTAGCAGGAAGTATTTTTAAAGGGTATTTTTCTGCCTTGCTGGCCAGTTCCTCATTGAGAAATTCTCTTTTGTGACACTTGGACATCTCAGCTCCCAAAGTGATGATGGGACTTTTTTTTTTTAATTGCCACTTCCAGGTTTGGATTCACTTCTTCATTCATCTGGAAGAACAGAAAGGATTTCCAAATGCTTACCAAATGTCTCCTCTGAGCTCTGAAGACTGGCCTTGTCCCTAGACCCTGACTGTCACCTCTTGGAACCACACGGCACAAGATGGGGTGTCTCCACCTCCTCTTTGTTTCCCCCATCGTCAACTCACACACTCAACACAGTTTATCAGCGCCTTCCATGTCCCTCCTACGTTATGAAGCAACATGATACAATCTCCTCTTAGGTTTAGTAAGAAATAGAATGTAACCCGATGGTGAAACCACAGGGGGCTTCAGAGCTGAATGGGCCCCAGATGATGCTGGAAACTTCCTTACTCCCTGCCCTTCCTGGGGGCCAAGAAAATGGAAACCATCACCCGTTATGGTGGCCCATGGACAGGGTCCGTGCCATCCCTTACACTGCCTACTTACCCTGTCACCCTCCTGCCAGGTCCCTCTGTGCCTCAGTCTTCTCGGTGACTATGAGATGTTAAGTCCTGCTTACTCTGCTGGCCTCCCTCACCTTATCTTTCTTTACTCAGACTCCGCGCCAGGCAACACCAGGTCCCTGTCATGTCTTGCACAGGCTGTGCTGTTCCATCGCTCTACCTTTGCTCATGCTGTTTCCTCTGCCTGGGACACCGCCCTCCCTCGGTCTCACTCCAGCAAACTTCTACTTTTGCTGGAAGACTCAGCTCAGGCTGACCCTGAATGTCATTTCCTGAGCCCCAAGCTAAGCTGTGCCCCCACTGGGAGCCCCAGGTTCCCCTCTGCCTCGACATTTAGTACCTTGTGTTAGAGACATCTGCTTTCTGGTCCACCTCCCACAGTGGACTCTGAGTTCTGGGAAGACCCTCTCTGACCTCTCCTGATCCCCAGAGCCCAGCACAGGGCCTGGCATGCAGTGGATGCTCAAAGGACCTCTGTCTGGCATTTGGCTCGACACCCTTTGTTTGCCCTCATCCTCTAAAGAGGCATGTGAATTGGCTCAGTCCCTGCCCAGAGAAACAGGAACTTAGAAATAAGTACAAAGTGACTGAACCTCCTGAGCCCACAGGCTCTTCCACCATTTGTAGTGGGCTGTGAAACAGAGAGTGGACAGCCCAGAACGGGGGCCCCAAGAAGCTGTTGGTGGTGGGCGTCCCCAGGTAGTCCCAAGTGGTATAGGTTTCATGGGTTTCAAACCATCCATCCCACCAGAAATTCCAGCACTAGAGCAACTTACCTTTAGCTGAAATCTCTCTCCCTGGTTAAAAGGGAAAGTCTCATGACAAGGACTTCTAAGCTGTCTTTATCCCTGCAGCTTTCTTTATAATCATAAAGTGATATACCTATGCCCATCAACTCATTTAATTTCACAACAACTCTATGAGATTAGTATTATTTTCCCCATTTTATGGACAAGGAAACTAAGTTATTGAGAAATTACGGTGCCCAAGATCACACGTCTCAGAAATGGAAGAGCTAGACCAGCTCTGTCTGGCCCCATGGAGCTTCCTCTAACCCAAAATGTTAAACTGCCTACTTGAACAAGGGAAAAGTCCCTGAACAGGAACCAGGAGACCTGCCACGTGACTGGCCTGGTCACAATCATTCTGACCCTTGATTTCCTCATCATTTCCCTCTAGGTCCAAGGTTACACTAAACTCAGGACACATGTATCATCACTTCCTCTACAGAGCCTCTGCCAACCACTCCAACTCATGGTCAATGGACAACTAATAATTCTTCCTTTGTGTTCCCACCAGTCCCTTTGTCACAGCACTTATGTATCAGTTGTTATCGCTGTGTAACAAAGCGCTCCCAAACTCAATGGCTTCAAACCAGCGGTCAGAAAACATTTTCTTAAAGTGACACATAGCAAATATTTTAGGCTTTATAGATCACACAGTCTCTGTTGCAATTATTCACTCTGCCTTTGTAGCTCAAAAGAAACTAAACAATAAATAAATGGGCATGACCGTATTCTAATAAAGTTTTATTTACAAAAACAGAGAGCTGGCTGGCCCACAGGCCATAGTTTGCCAATCCCTGCTTTGAGCAGTCAGCATCTGTCATGGTTCACGAGTCTATGAGTTGGCTCAAACAATCTGCTCATCTGGGTTGGGTTCCACTGATCTTGGCCGAACTCACTCATGCATCTGTGGTCAGCTGGCCAGATGCCTGAAGGTTAGCTGGTCTAAGATGCTTATTTGCATACTTGGTAATTGACTTTCTATAAGTGAAGGTGGCAGAGATAACAGGGCTGTGTGTCTTTTATCATCAGGGAGGTTAACCTGGGTTTATTCTTCTAGAAGCTCAGCAAGTTTCCTAGAGATGGTGGAAGCACGCAAGGACAATTGAGACCTAGGCTCAAAACTGGTACAGCATCACTTCCATCACATTTTATTGACAAAGCACCTCACAAGACCAGTCCAGATCCAAGGGGTAGGAAAATAACCTCAGTCTCTTGATAGGAGGAGCTAGGAAGTAACATCTCAAAGAGTGTGGATAGAGCACAAGCCAAAGAATTGTGGCCATGTCCACAGTCATGCCATCAGAGCCAGTGGCACTTGTGTGTATGTATTTGTTACATGTACACCTCCCTCTTTTTAGACTGTAAGACCTTTAAAGATGGGTTTAATCTTTGTATCTCCAGTGCCTATCGCAGTGCCTAGAGCAGTCTATTTTCAGCTCCTAAATCAAACCTATCCATCTCCATCACCACCACCTCCACCCCGGTCCAAGGTATTGTCAGCACTCGCCTGGTCCACTGCCATAGCCTCCTGACTGCCGAGGGGGCGGTTAATATTCACTTGAATTGGGAACCAGTTCACATCCATGGGTGCAGTGTGGAAGAACAGTACCTGGGAGGGGAGGTTGGAGGTTTCCAATAACTAGGAATTGGGCAGAAAGTCCGCAAATGCTGATTCCCTGGCCGTGATTCTGCTCAGTGTTGGTCCTGGTGCAGTTCCTAACAAGACACCTGGGATGGAAGTCTCAAGAACTTTGGTGCAGGGGACTAATAAAACAAGCGGGTTTAGCATCAAAATCAACCCACAGCTCTGCTTCTTTACAAACATCTTAACTTCTCTGTGCCTCATTTCATCATCTGTAAAATAGAAATAAAAATAGAGAACTCCCTTTCATCATAAAAGCCAAAACAAAAGAGCTGTTACAGGATGCTGTAATAAAGCTAACACTCATGGTGTGCCCAGAGTGGCTCTAAACCTTTTACCTGCCTTGCTCATTCAATCCCCTCCACAGCCTGATAAAGCAGGTCCTACTATCATCCCCATTTTACAGATGAGGAAGCAGAGGCTCAGAAAGGTTTAGTAACTTGTCCAAGTTCACACCGCTAGAAGGACATAGATCTGGGATTTGAGTTCTTGTTCTTTTGTTCCAGAGCCTGTGCGTGATATCACGGACACATTGAACAAACTCCAGGTGACGTTATTATTAAGGCTCCCAGCACTCCCTAAAGTCAGGCATGCCTTCCTCTTTCCTTCCCATCTGCACTTTCGAGGCCAAATGGCAAAACAGAGGTCCATGCTCTGAGCTTGCCTCTGCCAGTTCCTTACCCCCTGACCTTGAGCAAGCCAGGTCACCTTTCTGAAACTCAGTGTTACCCTGTCCATAAAATGGGTCTAATAATTCATGCCACCCTGGTAGCAATCATGAGGATTAACTGAGACCCTTGTGACAGCACAAAGTAAGTTACCCAGCAAGGCCCCAAATGAAGGGGCTACAGGACGGGGCACTTCCAGGCTGGAAGAATGGGGACACTGAAAGGCCCAAATCTTGGTCAGCGGGTTGGCTCTTACAGAGAAGGCCACCCCCGCCTGGAAGTCACCTTGTTTATGCAAAGATCAACAGGAGCTGAAATTCAAGAGGCTGCCATCTTCCCTCAGAGCAGACCTGGCCGCCACTTTCCTTTTTATCTTCATCGGCTTCAGGTGGTTTGTTTCTTTACAAAAAAGTTTGGCAAGAGATGTTGTCCCAAAAATTTTAAGTGGTTTCGTTTTCTTTTTCTTTCTTTCTTTTCTTGTTTTTTTTTTTTTTTCCTTTGATTGCATGTAACTTCAAACTATGGTGTCATTTACGGACTCCAGGTGGCCTCCTGCTGTGGGTCCCACACGGAGCTCTGCTTTCTAAATCTTTGGCTCCTGCCACACTGACCCTGAAACCACAGCTCTCCTTTGAGGTCGGGTCACATGGCATCTGAGGGCTCCATAACCTTCAAGGGGCGGTCTGGGCTAGCCTGGATTCTGATTTTTTATTTTAAGCTCATCCCTGTTATTAAACAGTGGTGCGTTTAGACTTTGTAGATCGCACAGTCTCTGGGGCAATTATTCACTCCGGAAGAGCTAGACCAGCTCGGTCTGGCCCTGTGGCACTTGGCTGTCTCCTCCCAATGCGTCTCCCAGATTTTCAGTGTTAAGTTCCGTGGGTCTAACCCTCCCACTCTTGACTCCTTATTCTGGGAGACGTGACAAATAAGGCTGACCAAGATCTGCTGCACTTGGACGTGTAGAACATGTATAACATATGCTTCCCACTCTCCTGGATTCCTGAAATCAGGACACTTCATGTTAAGACAGTAATTTTGGAGAGGAGGCACATTAAACCCCAGAAGTCATTTACACTAGAGTATGATTGGCCTTTTAGCAGATCTGAAAGCAGTTGTCAGGTGGAGAAGGTGGAGAAGATGAAACTTCTGGGAGTTACAAGCAGGACGAGATACCACAGCGGGTACAAAAGGAGTAGGGACAGGATTGTCACATGCTGACGATGAACTTGACTTCTGTCATGACTTTGCCTTGTGCTGGGACCATGCCAAAGCTTCACTCTGAAAGGAGGTTATCATCTAATAGACCTCCATATTGTTTATGAAATTTATTCTTTATTTACTTTATTTAATAAATTTCATATAGTACATCTATCAACTCTGTGTTAGGGGTTGTTTTAAGCTCTTTACAAATATAATCTAATTTAATCTTCACAACAACCTCACTAGATAAGTAACATTAGCATTCCCATCTTACAGATGAGGAAAGTGGGGTCCAGACGAATTAAATGATTTGCCAGACGTCACGCAGCTTCTAAATGGCAGAGCAGAAGTTCAAATCCAGGCAAGTCTTGCTCTAAAGTCCACGCTATTAACTTTTATGGTGTAAAAGCGAAAGGATACAAAGCCATGAGTATAATTTTATCTTTTATGGACAAATAAATGAATAAACTCTTGTGATGAGTAAGTCATTTCAACATTCAACTTTAAAAGCATTTTCAAGATTCTCAGAACCCGTAATCAGAGATTGGCTTACGAACTTGATGATGACATTCATTAATGCACCTTTTTGACGCATTCAACAAGTATTAACCAAGCACCCTCTGTGCCTCAGTCTAGACACTGAGTAGACAATCATTAATGAGACAGTCACAGCCTTGCCTGCCTGGAGCTTACAGTCTGGCCAGCAGTCAGGGCCTCAGCTGGGAGTTGTAATATAGGTGGCAGGTATGGACCAGCTCACCGTGGGAGTCCCGGGGTGGGGGGATGGGGCAGGTGTAGAGAAGTGACGTCTAAGCCGAGCCCTCACAAAGAAGTAGGAGTCTGCCAGATGAGAAGGCAGAGGCACAATGAACCAAGAAGCAGAAAGAGCAAGTGCAAAGTCCCAGGGGTGATTGAGAGCTGGATGGCTAGGAAAACAGAAAGTTGAGCGAGGCTGTTGGCAGGAGGGAGGTCAGCTGTGGAAGCTGATGGCAGACAGACACCACAGGGTCATGTGGACCCTGACGTGAAGTTAGGGTTTACCCTGAGGTCAAAGGGGAGTGAACCGGGGAAGGCACTGAAGCCAGGGTGGGCCAGGTAGAGATCTGAGGTGGAACGGACTGGAAGCAGGGGTGACTTCCAATAACCACAGAGAGCAAAAGCCACATCTCTCCCCCTATACGGGCCTCTAGATCTGTGGGTTGATTAAAGGGGACTGAACCTGATTACCTCAAGTTAAATACAACAGTTTACCTTTCAAAAAGTGTCTGGACCCACTTCTCCTTGAAACAATACAGACTTGGCAAAGAACACACGCCTGTAAAAGAAATAATCCCCAGTGATGAGAGAAACCAAACTGAAGAGTCTTCAGGGTTATGGACTAAAAGATATTTGATTCTATTTAACTTTCATTTCCCCAGACTCCATCAGTACAGGTCAAAAATGAAGACAAAGGGGGACAGACAAATGGGGACACTGTGACAGAAACAAAGTGGTGCTAGTGGCTTGTCCCACCCCAACCAGGGGTGTGTTGAAGCCTGTCCATCCACCTTCCCTTTGCCTCTCGCCTGGGTTTTCGGTCATTTCCATTGTGGCCACCATCATTCACGAAAGCCGAGCTCATGCCTCCTGGCCGCCCACCTGGCCTGCTTCGGAGCTGCTTTCTATTCCACACTGTAAGTCACGTGATGTGAAACCCTCTGATGCAGCCACAAGGCTGAGCAAATGCGCTGTCTTGGAAACCTTTCGGCGCAGCTTCTTCATTCCCCAACAGTGTCATTTTGAGTGTTTGCCGGATGCCAGGCACTGGGGACAGAGGGGTGAATAAAACCCAGTCCCGACCCTTGAAGAGAGTCTAGCCTCATGGAGGAGGGGAGGGCGCTTACATCGGGTTCTCCCATTTGGAGGCATCTCAAAGCCTGATGCCCGGGTATTGGCACAAGTGGAATGTCACCAGGTGAAGGGCAGGGGGAAGGCATTCCAGGGAGAGGGTACAAGCAAGGTATGGCCTCAGCCTGGCCTGCCAGAAGGGCAGATCTCCCCCTTTAGTGCTGGAGAGAGCCCTGGCAATTTGCTCCAACTTGAGCTGAGAGAGAGAAGCAATAACAATAAGAATGGTAGTAGCTTACTATATTCTAGAACTTTCTGTGATGATGGAAATGTTCTGTATCTGTGATGTCCAATAGGGTAGCCACTAGCCACATGTGGCTATTGTGCACTTGAAAGGTGGCTAGTGCAATAGATGAACTGAATTTTTAATTTTAGTTTATTTAAATAGCCACATGTGACTAGTGGTTCTAGATTAGACAACACAGTACAAGTTATTGTAGTCACTGAGTACTTTATGGGTAATATATCAATTCTAAATCAAAGATGAGATAAGCGTGATTAATTATCACCTCCACTTTACAGATGTAGAAACTGAGGGCCAGAGAGGATAATTTGTCCAACTCGCTCAGTTAGAAGTGTCAAGCCAAGATTCAAATCCCAGCAGACTAAACCCAGAGAGAAGAAATGGTTCCCTCATCATTCATTCATTCATTCATTCCAGAGACGCATAGTCATTGTGTGTCTGACGTAAATCAAGCACCGAACCACGTGATGGGGATACAGACATAAAAGGGGTGTGGGCCCTGGCCAAGGGGAGCCAAAAATCTATAGAAGGAGACAGACAAACGAAAGGAAGCCTCACAGCCAAGTCACAACTGCCACGTTCAAGTTCAGTTCACAATGCCGAGGAGCCCTCAGCCAGGGCCATTAACCCAGCACAGAGATGTTAGGGTATCTGGACAAAGAGAAAGCCTTCTCTACACGCAAATACTTTCTGCTTCCTGAGCCCTGGCTGGGTCCTCCAACTCTCCTTGCTAGGTGCCTTCCTCCCTGTGATGGGGAACACATGAGAGGGAAGGGAAGGGCAGTCCCAGGGAGGGGGTCAATCCCCCCTCTCCCACTGAAGCCCACAGGACATGCAACAACTCAAAACCTCCCCTGACGTGCCCTCAACTGTCCAAATTGGTCACTGGTAACCCACTCAGACTGTGATCTCCAACACTTTCCAAGTTTTGCATCTTCCAGAGCCTAACCTGGCACTCAATTCATAACAGACCTGCACCAAGGCTATGGAGCTTTAGGATCAGTTAGACCACAAGTTCAAGGTCCAGCTCTACCATACAGTGCCCCAGTGACTTTAGGCAAGCTTGTTTTAACCTTTCTGAGTGCCAGTGTCCTCATCTGAAAAATTGGAAAAATAATATTTACTTTCCAGTGTTTTTATGAGGATTAAATGTGTGCAAAGCCCCTAATACTTCGTAGACTTTTAGTAGATGGTGGCTATTGTCATTAAAATTGTTACCGATTAGAGCTAAGAGCAGACCATGTCCCCTTGCTCCTCTGTCCTTCCCATCAGGGCACTGAGGCAAAGGAAGGAAACCAGAGGCGCAGAATGTGCGGCTGAGCGTTAGGAGGGCTGGGGTCTCATCCAAGCTTGATCATTCTCATAAAATTCATGTCATGTCCCCGCTCTGCATCTCAGGCTTCCCAGCTGTAAAATGAGACTATTGGCCTTAAACTTGGTAATCTGACATACAAGTGCCTACTGGGACAGTGCAGGGAAAGAAAATGGGCCAAGGAAACCTAATATGGGGGCATCTACCATTCAACTCCCACTGACACTTGTCGCATGGGAATTCCGGCCTACTGTTCCCAGATATTCTGATTTTCACCAAAGCTGGACATGCCGTTTACGACCACCTGGATGGTCCTGGAGGGCATTAGGCTGAGTGAAATAATTCAGACACAGAAAGACATATACCGTATGATCTCATTTATATGCAGAATCTGAAACAAAACAAAACAAAACAGAAAAGCAAGCTCCTACATATAGAGAACAGATCAAGGGTTGCCAGACGCTGGGAGTAGGGTGGGAGAAACGGGTGAAAGGAGTCAAAATGGATTTTTGCAAAAAAAAAAAAAAAACAGTCGGGCTTCCCTGGTGGCACAGTGGTTGAGAGTCCGCCTGCCGATGCAGGGGACACGGGTTTGTGCCCCGGTCCGGGAAGATCCCACATGCCGCGGAGCGGCTGGGCCCGTGAGCCATGGTCGCTGAGTCTGCGCGTCCGGAGCCTGTGCTCCGCAGTGGGAGAGGCCACAACAGTGAGAGGCCCGCGTAACATAAAAAAACAAAACTAAAACAAAAACAAAAACAAAAGGTCTTGCATTAAAAGGAGATGGTAACTCTTTGCATCTTTAAATCTTATCAAACACTGTAAAGTGAAACCAAGCAAGTCTTCATGTCAAGGCTGGTCCAGTGGCTGCCACCATGGCCTCTACAGGCCAGGTAACCTCTCAGGACCTCTCAGCCCCGATGGGCAGCAAATCTGCTCCTTGGGGCCTCCGAGACGCTGCCCCTCCACCCCTGCTGCTCCCTTTGCCTGTTTCTGAGAAAACACATCTTTCAGGTCCCCTTTTCGGTTCCTTCCCCCACACACGTCACAGACCTGTGAGGCCACAGAGGGGTGTCCCTCTGAGGGCTAGGCCTTCTGGAATCCCACACTGATGCATCCTGGCAAGTTCTCCTTGCATTTCCAGGAGGCTCCGAACCTCTCAGTTCCCAGTTCCCGTTTGCGATGATTGATTTCTTACACTGACCTCACTCCCCGCTGCACCGAGCAGAAAAGGTTGATGAAATCATCTTGTCAGCCACCACGTAGGAGAGCAGGTGTGAAATCCGAGGCTGAGCTGACAAGCCAGAGGGTGTTAAGAGCCATCCCCCTGTCAGGCACTGTTCAAAGGATGTTGTAGGTGTTTAATCAACTTCAGCTTCGTAGCACCTCTGCAAGGTAGGTACCATTATCAACATCTTTCTCCAGAGGAGAACACTGAGGTTCCAAGAGGTTCAGTAACCTGCCTGGGGTCACCCAACTAGCGCTGCTGAGACCCAGGTGGTCTGGCTCCAGAGCTCCAAGCTTATAAGTCATATTCTCTCTGATGTTGAAATACAGCGTCAACCGCTCCTAACAGGATGAAGCCCAGCCTCCATGGGTGGGCTGTCTGATCCAGCCTAGTCTTGCTCTCCAGTATCATATCTAACTCCCTTTGTGAAATCACGTGTGCCTCTGTGCCTTTGCACGTGCTGATCCCTCTGCCTGAAACGTTCTTCCCTCCATTCTCTGATTGGTGGGCACCATGGCTGACCCTTCGAAGCATGTCTTCTGTGAAGTCATCCTGGACTGTGGATTATTCCCTTCCCAGGCCTGCATCTGCATGGTGTGTATTTTCATCACTGAAGGACTCCCACTGGACAAGCTATATGTTATCTCCTTGTAGGATTAGGAGGTCCTTGAGGGCAGGGCTAGCCTTCATCATCCAGCCCTGACAACACAGCAGGTTCAACACATGGTGTCCAAGGTGACCTACAATGAACCCCTCCCTTTGTCTTGCCTGAACTCCTTTCATGTTTGGTTTAGCCGGACCCCACGAGGACCCAGATATCATGGTTGGGGGACAGTGCTGTGGAATCAGCCAGTGGTGTCACCCTGTATCAGTTTGCTAGGATTGTCACAACAAAGGCCTACAGACTGGGTGGCTTAAGCAACAGAAATTTTTATTTTCTCACGATCCTGGAAGATGGAAGTCCAAGATCAAAGTATTGTCGGCAGGCGGATTCTTCTGTGGTCTCTCTTCTTGGCTTGTAGATGGATGTCTTCTTCTAGTGTCTTCACATGGTCATCCCTCTGTGTGTGCGTGTCTGTGTCCCAGTCTCCTCTTCTTTTTTTTTTAATTTTTTTAAAATTAATTTATTTATGTATTTATTTTTGGCTGCATTGGATCTTTGTTGCTGTGCGCGGGCTTTCTCTAGTTGCGGCGAGCGGGGCCACTCTTCATTGCGGTGCACGGGCTTCTCCTTGCGGTGGCCTCTCCAGTCAAAGCGGAGCACGGGCTCTAGGTGCGCGGGCTTCAGCAGTTGTGGCTCACGGGCCCAGTTGCTCCGCGGCACGTGGGATCTTCCCGGACCGGGGCTTGAACCCTGGTCCCCTGCCTTGGCAGGCGGATTCTCAACCACTGCGCCACCAGGGAAGCCCCCAGTCTCGTCTTCTTATAAGGACACTAGTCAGGTTGGGTCAGAGCCCAACCCAATGACCTTAATCACTTTTTTTTTTCTTGGCCACGCTGCACAGCTTGCTTAATCACCTCTTTAAGACCCTATCTCCAGGGACTTCCCTGGTGGTCCAGTGGTTAAGAATCCGCCTTCCAATGCAGGGGACGTGGGTTTAATCCCTGGTTGGGGAACTAAGGTCCCACATGCCAAGGAGCCCCCGCACCACAGCTAGAGAGAAGCCTGTGCACCACAAAGACGCAATGAAAGAGCCCACGAGCTGCAACCAAGACCCGATGCGGCCAAAAATAAATTAAAAAAAAATAAAAATAAATAAAAAAGACTCTATCTCCAAATACAGTCACATTCTGAGGTCCTGGGGGTTTAAGACTTCAACATAGGGATTTGGGGGAGATACAATTCAGCCCATAACGTACCCCAGTTCGCCTCTTTCCTCCTGCCCCCACTAGGTGACCCGTATGCAGCTCGAATCACTAAAGATCAGGCTGGGAAAGACTTTCATGAGTATTCAGCTCAACACTGGCATTTCACAGATGGGGAGACTTGAGGCCCACAGAGGGGAATTGGCTTACTACCCAAATCACCCCACAAATCCAGTCAAAGCTCCTGACTGCTGGTCCAGGGGTCTTTCTGTGACCGCACATCCATTTGCAAATATCATCTTTGCTACTTTGAGCTCCCATCCAGCTGCCAAGGCAGAACAGAGGGGAGGCTGGTGGGAGCCAGAAGCAGATTCCCTGCCAGGAACTCTCCTACCTTACCTGAAGCCCAGGCCTCTGGAGCAGTCCCCAGCTACCTGTGGGATTTCTGCAAGCTGCCCCTGGTCACCCAGGCTCAACCTGAGAGCTCCCAGAAGGGGAATTTGATCAAAATACCAAGTATTTGACCTTCTTTTCCAATCCAGAACGTCAGTAAAACAAGAGCCCCTCGCCACACGACGTGCTCTGCTTCAGTTGGTCAAAGGCTTCCCAGAGGCTGCAAGTCACCCCCGCTGTCCTGGGAGCCTGGGGGGCAGCCCCGCAGCCGCTGTTTCATAGCCTCTTCAAGCCTGCACAGCCCAAGGCAGGGCAGCTCACGTCTGTATAATACAAGACTCTCTGGGACTTCCCTGGTGGCGCAGTGCTTAAGAATCCGCCTGCTAACGCAGGGGACACGGGTTCGAGCCCTGGTCCCGGAAGATCCCACATGCCACAGAGCAACTAAGCCTGTGCGCCGCAACTACTGAGCCTGCGCTCTAGAGCCCGTGTGCCACAACTACTGAAGCCCGCACACCCTAGAGCCCGTGCTCCGCAACAAGAGAAGCCACTGCAGTGAGAAACCCACACACTGCAATGAAGAGTAGCCCCCGCTCGCCTCAACTACGGAAAGCCCACGTGCAGCAATGAGGACCCAATGCAGCCAAAAATAAATAAGTTAATTAATTAAAAAAAAGACTCTCCAGGGCCCCCCTCAGTCTGTCCACACTGTGCGAACTCAAAGCCCTCCCACGGCTCTCCATGCCTCCCAAAAAAGTCCATCCTCCTCCGTGTGACCATCAAAGCCTTTTGCCTTGGCCCCCAGTTAGGAGCATAGACCTTGGGGCCAGATTGCTCATGTTCAAATCCTTTCTATCTGTGCCACCTTAGAAAACTGACTTAGTCTCTCTGTGCCTCAATTTTATCATCTATAAAATGGGGACCATAGCAAAGCCTTCTTTATAAAATTGTTCTGTATATTAAATTAGTTGATCTGCGTACAGCACGTGGATAGTGCCTAGAATATACTAAGCCCTATGTAAATATTGGTTACATACATACATTCCCTTCACCCCACCCAACACAACAAGCTTTCCTAAGAACGCACATTGTACAAGGCACAGGAAAGGGCTTATGGATGCAGGCATACTTGATATGGCCTTGAAGGGCAGGGAAATACTCCTGGGTGGGTGGGGCCGGGGGGTGGAGTAATTCAGGTAAAGGAAAGCACCTGAGCAGAGTCAGTCTGGCTTAAGAGCAAGTGGGTGTTGGCCAAACAATAGACCGTAGGTGTTGAGGAGGAAAAGACAGGAGCTCAAATCTTGAAGAAAAGGGATGCTACAGTGAGGGGCCTCGGGGTGTGGACCCCTTATCAGTCTAGGGATGGGCCACACACGTGTCCTCTCTGCGCCTTGCTCACCCTCGTCCTGTCTCTGCTCACGCTGCCAGTCAGCAAACGCTGAGTTGCAACTCTGTCCCGACTCAGCGTTCAGCCCAGGATATAAAACTGCATGGGGTATGTAACGTCTCTGCTCTAGAAAGAAGACAAGTCGAAGAAGCTAATTAGCCAGTTTGAGTGTGATGTCAGCAAAGAGTAAGACCCTGGACGTAGGGCAGCGCCAGCTGAACCTGGGGGGTCAGGGAGGGCTTTCCAGAAGATGAGACATGTGAGCAGAATGGTGAAGGGCATGTGAGCCTTTGCAGTGGGGGAAGGTAAGGAATGTTCCAGTCTGTGAGAAGGCACAAGAGCATGGAGTTGCTAATGGCTTGACACAGCAGGAGCAAAGGGCACACAGGCCAAGAGGCAAGGGACGGGGCTTCTGGGGAGGAAGTGACCAGAAGGGGCCGCATGGAACAGGCGGAGGAGCTGTACCATCTCTAGGAGTCTGTGGGCTCAGGGATGGAGCTGGAAACGGGAGAGGCACGAACAGAGCTGCATTTTAGAGGGAACCCTGTCGGTTCCCCCAGCACCAGAGCCTGAGAAAAGAATATGAGTGGAGGTGGTTTATTTGCAAGGTGACCCCAGGAAGCAGTGACAAGAGGAGGAGAGTGAGCTAGGGATTTGGGGAAAATACAGTGAAGGATGCATTATTGTGCAGGTTATCCCTGTGGGAAGCTAGAACCGGTCCTGCTGGGCACACTCGGAGACACCGTTAATGAACTTCATATTGTCGCCAACTTTGAGTCCCCACTGTTTGAGGGCAGCCTCCAAGATGCATGAACTGCCTTCCCTCCCATGACATTCTTCCAGGTTGTTCCTTGGCCGGGGTTGATGGGCCTTCTCTGGTTTTGAACAAGCCCTGAAAGTTTGAAATAGGACACTCATGTATGCGTGTAGCTGTCCTCATAGCTGTGCTGAAATCAGGTGGCTCAGGGAGGTGTGGGGCAGGGGACCACAGAAGCATCTGCAACAATGTCCCAGGTACAAGGTGCATGGTAAGAATTGTGTTTTGTTGCAAATAACAGAAAAGCAAAAAATAATAGTGGCTTAATCAGGTGAGATATTGCTTTCACCCTTGCACTGAAGAAGTCCAGAAATAGTGATTTAGGGTTGATGTACATGTGAAGGGCCTTCCTCTAGCTATGGAAGGCCATGCTCTAAATGGCCTGAGGTAGCTATTAGAGCTTCAGCCATCAGATCCGTGTTCCAAGCAGCAGCAAAGAGCCAGGAGAAAGAAGAATGTTCCCTCTCCACTTTAAGGAAACTTCCCAGCCCTTCCACTTGACACTTCTGCTTCTATCTTCTTGGCCAGAACTTCGGTTCCTGGTCATTCCTAGCTGCAAGAGAGGCTGGCTGATGTTGTCTTTTAAATTTATTTATTTATTTATTTTATTTATTTTGGCCACACCGCAGCCCACAGGATCCCAGCTCCCCAGCCAGGGACTGAACCCGTGCCCTCTGCTGTGAAAGCGCAGAGTCCCAGCCACTGGACTGCCAGGGAACCCCCAGATCTTGTCTTTTAGATCACTGGCTACGTAGCTAACTAAAAACTGGGGTTCTTTAACTAAGAAGGGAGAGTTAATAGACCTTAAGAGGTGACTAGTAGCACCTGCCACAAGGATGTGAGATATAAGTTGGAAGTTAATTAAGAAATAATTGTTATAATCCAGGGAGAGATGAAGAGGGCCTAAGCAAGGGAGAGGGTGGGGAGGGGATGGAGAGGGGGCTGCACATGTCAAATGTCTGGGTGTGAATTTGGCAGGACTCGGTGAGGGACATGGACAGGAAAGGAGGGCCAGGAGTCAGGCAGATCATTCACACAGGCAGGGAATATATAAGACAAACAGTTTAAAGGAAGACCATGAGTTCTACTGAGGACATGCTGAGTTTGAGACGCTTCAAGGACAGCCAGAGATGTCCAGTAAGCAGACAGTTGCGTGTTCAGGAGGTCAGGAGAGAAATCTCTGCCCGAGAAAGCAATTTGGGGGCATCAGCCATTGGGCAGTGGAGGGTCCTCAGGTTAAGAATGTAGAGGAAGGGAGTGGGGGGTCAGACAGAGCAACAGGTCAACATCAGCACGTAAGGGGCACGGGAGGCTGACCTTTGTGAAGTCACCCAAGGGTGGGAGAAGAGCCGGGGGTATTTACACCCTTGAGTGGCTGTGTCTCTCTGTCGAAGCAGCTAACAGGAAGTCCCCTCTCATAGCTATACTCACTTGGCCTTCAAGTCTAGGGCTAACAATGGCTCTTTGAGATTATTCATCCTAGCATGCTGTACTATTTCCTGTTGGATTCCCTTAATCCTCCCTTACTTTTGTAAACAATGCCTTCATTAAACTCTCCTTAATTACAGAGATGATAGAGGTAGATAAATAGATGATAGACAGATAGATAGATACATAGATAGATATAGGAAAGAGAATAAATAAATGGATGGGAGGATGGATGGATAGTAGATAGATGGTAACAGGGAAATTTAGAAGGAACAGTGCGGGAGGCAGGGGAGAAGCAGCCGTCAAGGGGGAAGTGAAAGGTGACCCCACGTTCGTTAAGAGGAGGCTGTGATGCATCCATTGGATTTGCCACAGAAGGTCGGTGATGACCTGGCAGAAGCCAGACTGCAGTGGGTGGAGAGGAGAAATGAGTGGAAGATGAGGAAGTGGGGACAACTGCTTTCTCCATCACCTCCACCTAAAAGGCCTGGCTCAAATGTCACCTCCTCCACAAACCTCTTCTGAACCTTCCTCCTTCCCCTGTGTGCCCTGAGCATCCAGTCAGCCACCGGCCACAGACCAGTGGCTGAGCTCCCAGGGTACGGGTCCTCTGGGACCCTGCCACATGCCCAGTGCCCCACACCATGGAAGGTGCCTCCCAGCCTCTCAGCATCCACTAAAGGACCGCAGCCTGCCCGCCACTGCCCTCACCTGATTCCTTGGCCATGAAAAAATGTAGGAGCATCCAATGGTCATGGACATCTCTCTTTTGTACAATCTCCAGGACAGGTCCAGGAGGTGGCCTCTGTTATAAGACAATGCCCACACTGTTCCTGGAGGCTCAGTAAGGAGCCCAGCTACTACTGCCTAATCACCCTGGACTGTCACTGCCTAGATCTGTCACTCAGGGTCAACTCTGACCCCTTGGACCAAGGCTCCATCACCAGCAAAAAGAACTATACATAGCCAGCCACAAAGCTGACCTTTACAGGGCACTTCCCATGTGTTGGGCACGGCCTAGCGTGGTGCTTGTATCATGTCAGTTAACCTCATAACAACTCTATGAGACACATTCTATTCTTATCCCATTTTATGGGACTCAGAAAAGACCAGTCCCTGGAGTGATTTGACATTTTCAGATCCAAATCTCTTTTCTTGGCAAAATCATGAGGAAATAAGGATGCAAAGAGAAGGCAGTTGGCACTCTTGCTGGGCACCTTATCTTATAACAGCTCCGTGAGGGGGAGCAATTTATAGATAATCAGACTGAGGCTTAGAGAGGGTAAGTGTGGCCAAGTGGGTTAGTGACGAAGCCCAGAGCTATGATTTAAACCCAGGCCACCTCTTTTGTTTGATCTGCTTGATCATTCTCAACTCGGAGAGGCAGGTAATGTTATCCCCACAGCACGGATGAGCAAACGAAGGCTCAGGCAAGTTGGAATGACTTGGTCAATGTTGCTGTGAGATAGGAGGGCTGGGGGGTGGGTAGCAGAGGAGGAACGCAAGGGGGAGAGCTGGTACTTGAACCCAGACCTCGGACTTTGAAGCCTGTTGACACCGGGTGGGGAAGATGGAATTGAGAGGTGGAAATCTCTTCCAAAAGCCGTGGTCTCTGTGGCTTTTACACCCCTCCCCGTGCCAGCCTCTGTACTCAGTCCTGCTCGTGTGGAATAACCTGTGGAAATGGCAGGCCTGGGAAGGGTTGGCATGTGTGATGGAGCCATTCCCAGGCTAATCCTCTGAGCTCCTTGCCCCCCATCCAGGAAGGGAGGAAGACGGGGCATAACCCTACTGTCATCGCCTCATCTTCCCTGCTCCACTCTTCCCTGGCAAGGCCATCCCTCTGAGCCTGTGGGATGTGTGGGAGAACAGAGAATGGCTTGGGTTCTTGGAAAGCTGATTCACTCATCTTTCACAGAAAAGAAGACTGTCTTGTTTTCTGGACCCAAGTGGCGCTCGCCCTTGCACAATCCTGCCCTTTGAATCTCCTGGGTGATACCCAGGCTGGAAATCTGTGCCTTTTGAGACTTCAGACCTGTCCACCCTCCCTGATTAGTAGCAAAAACAATCACCCACTCGGGGCCGTCACCCCAGGTCCTGCCTGCTGAGAGACGCTTCCACCTTCCGATCAGGAGCCTGAGAACAAGCTCCATCGCCCACTGTGATAAGAGGAAGCCACGCCCTGACGGCTTCCAGCTTCTGAAACACTGAGAGTGGCCTGTTTCCAGGAAAGGGGAGGTGTCTGCCTCCCCTGGGGGAAGATTTGGGAGACCTCTCCACAGGTAATCTAAATAAACCCAAATGCTCTGGGACAGTCGTCTTCTTTGCTTTCCTCCAGTCGTAAACATAGTGGAGGAAAGCAAAGAAGCAGATTATCAGAGTCAGACAGACCTGGATGCGGATCCTGCCACCACCAAACTGCTCTCTGCCTTTGGGAACATTCACTTCTCTGAGCCTCAGTTTTCTCACCTGTAAAATGGAGCTGGTTATCACAACTGTTGAAAATGACATCTGGGACTTCCCTGGTGGCGCAGTGGTTAAGAATATGCCTGCCAATGCAGGGGACACGGGTTCGAGCCCTGGTCCGGGAAGATCCCACATGCCGCGGAGTGGCTGGGCCCGTGAGCCACAACTACTGAGCCTGCGCTCTAGGGCCCATGCCCCGCAACAAGAGAAGCCACCGCAATGAGAAGCCCGCGCACCGCAACGAAGAGTAGCCCCTGCTGGCCACAACTAGAGAAAGCCCGTGCACAGCAAAGAAGACCCAACGCAGCCAAAAATAAATAAAATAAATTAATTCGTTAAAAAATAAAATAAAAACACGGAGAATGCTCGCTGAAGAAATCAGCACGTAGGACTCCGTGTCCCCCAAAGGCAGCAGGATGAAGTTCAGAGAAGGCAGAGAGCTCACTGGGGCACAGAGCTAGTAGGAGGCAGAGTCGGGGTGAGCTTCCTCTCACCAGTTAATAAACTACCTCCATGGGTCAGCCACCTTGGTTCCATTTTACCCAGGAGTTCCTCCTGTCCCTTCACTGGACTCTAGAAACCAGAGACGTCAGTGCAGTGACCTCTGAACCACTTTATATTCAATCGCATGTCCCATTTGATGAACATTCAGACCCTTGACATCAGAAGAACCAGAGGAACTGTTTTCAAACGCAGATGCCTCGGCCCCATGCCCCGGCTCGGGATTTCTCAGGGAGGTTCCAAGCGTGCCTATTCCTGAGAAGGGCAGGTCTGATGTGGAACCAGGGCCGAGAACCACCAAACCTAAAATTAATCATAGGAAATAAATACTGAGCACCTGCTAGGTGACGAGCAGTGTCACCGTGGTTAACCTTGCCGCCACCCGGCAAAGTGGGCTTTTCTCAGCTTCACATTGTCATGAGGCGGAGGATGCTCCTAGAGGTCAAGGGGCTTCCCGAGCCACAGCTGGTGAGAGGCAGAGGCAAGCTTTGACTCTGGGTCTTTCTGATTTCACTGCCCAGGATCACCGGGATCCCTTTATGTGTAGGCCTACTGTGTGAAAGCCTTAGGGTTATGGGATGAGTCAGACTCACGCCTGGTCTGGGAGCTGACACCTGAATGGGGGTGGCTGACACATCAACAGTTATCTCTAACACAAAGCTGCAGAGAAGAAGGGTAAGCAGAGGCTCCAAGGGCTGTGAGAGTCTAGTGCTGACACTGTGGAGGAACCAAGGAAAACTGCCTGGAAGAGGTGGCGTTTCAGCTGGGTCTTGGCTGATCTCTTGGTTATTTCCATGTGTCACGCAACATGCCTAGCACTATGCTTGGTCCAGGAGATAGAAAGAGAAACAGGACACGGTTCCCGCTCTCATGACGCTTGCGAGTCTACTGTCCAGCCTTCTCAGCACCTCCCATTTTCTCTGCAAGCCCTCCCTCCCCCACTCCCTCTGCTTTCTCTGGTGCCTCAACTCTCCCTCGCCCTGCCCTGCCCTGCGGTCCAGAGGGCCCTTCACAGTGAGCCAGGCCTTCTTGGTCTTCCAGGAAATGGGGTGCTCCAGGCCCAGAGCCAGGGAGGGAGAGGCCCGAGGGCCCCGCCAAGGCCGGGGGAGTAGGAGGTGAGCTCCAGAGCCAAGGAGTGAGTCACTGCACCCAGACACCCAAGAAAGGGGGTAATAAGAACCACTTCCCTGGGAAGTTGGGAAGAGAGATGAGATAGGAAGGGAAAGTGCTTTGAGCTCCTCGGGAGAAAGAAACCATAAACAGAGCCAGAGTATTATTACCACAGTCATTACCTGCCTCCATTAAAGGGGCACCCATCTACCTACATGAAGAATCATTAACCTGTCCTGCAACCCACACATGATTGGAATTTTAATATAATTTCATTTTTATTATTAACAGATAAGCCCATGAAATATTCCAAGAGTCATTTTGACATGTTCATACTCCCCTCCGGGCTGGCTAGGGTCTCCTCCCCCTACGTAGCTAGGAAGGAGAGGCTGAGCCTCCAGGGACCCCTCAGCTCCCCGGCCCCCAGGGCCTCCCCACAGAGGTTTGGAATCATCCCTTGGCCCCCAACTCCATTGTCCAAGTTATCTTTCCCCTCGGTGCCTCATAACTTTTCTGCTTCAAGCGTCTGCCCACAGCTGCCTTATCTATCCTTCAACTAAGGACCAGGAGAATTTAGTCAAGTCCTACTGGGTGCCAGGCACTGGGGAAACAAAGATTAGTTAGACACAGTCCTTGCCTTCAAGCAGACGAGTGCACCAGGGCATTTCATTCATTCGCCCAGCCAGCTCTACTCATTGTACCATGCACCGGGCTCTGTGCGGAGTTCTCTGAGCGCCAAGGTGGATACACACATCCCCGCCCCCAGGAAACACACCTACGAGGGGAGACTGCCCCCAAAACAACCAAAGAAATATGTCCCAATGCGTACTGTAATAAGGCAATGCCCCCAAGTGATGGGGAGACAAGGCGGAAGGAAGAATTATATCTACCTTCAAGCCGGGCTGGCAGGGGCTTGCTGTCCATGCCTGAGGATGGTTGCCCAGAGGAAACAAACGTGGGCCGGGCCTCAGGCTGTTTGGGGAAGCAAGGGCACTGCAGGCAGAGGGAACAGTGGCAGAATGTGTGGGGAAGGAAGAAATCGGTGTGCTTGGGGCTGGGGAGGTGGGGGAGTTGGGAGGAGGGACAGAAAGGAGGCTGAATGCAGAGGAAGGGGCAGGTTGGGAAGGGCCTCTTAGGCCAGGACTCTAATAACAGCAGAGGTTATGGCCCAGGTGAGGTGTTTTCTTAGCAGTCACTTAGGAAACCCTCCCAACAGCCCTCGGAGGTGCTACTGCCATTTCTCTTTTTCTCCTGAAGACACTGAGATCTGGAGCACCCAGGCTGCCCAGTTAGTAAGAGGAGAAGCAGGTTCAGAGGGACCCTGGCTCTTACTGGAAAACTCAGGGGTCTGACTGAGGACAGCAGTGAGGGGGCTTAGGCAGAGGGAAGGGGAGCTGCAGGCTTCTTGGGGTAGAGTGATGGGGCGTCTGGTGCAGAGCAGGACGAGGGCAGGGGTCGCCATGGGAGAAAGCAGGAGCAGGTGGTGGGTGGAGGGCTGCATGGAGGAGGGGGGCTCCTGGCAGAGCCTGGGCCTCCTCCACAAGAACCAGGGCCAGCACAGAGTGAGATCATAAAAGGGCAGAGCTGGAAGCAACCCTGCGGAAAACCTTCTGGGGAGTAGGACCTTCCTAAATCATTCACCGCGCTGCCCCATCTCCCCTCTAAGCCATCCGCACTCTAGTTCAAGTCAATAGCATCTCTTGCTTAGATGCTTTCTATGAAGCCCATATCCTCATCGTGGCCCAGAAGGTTCTGTGTGGCCTCTTTCTGGCCCTACCCACCCCCTACTCCTACCTTCCCACCCCAGTCTCGTTCCCACCCCACCCTGGACCCCCTTCACTCTGGCCACACAAAGACTTCAAGTGTCTTGCAAGAGCTAACCTCTTTCTGTCCCTGGAGCTTCATGCTTGGAACACTGCTTGCCACTCCTCCCATTTCCAGGCTGAGCCCTCATCCTTCAGGGTTCCGCCCTCGCCTACCCGCTTCCTGCCTCCTGTCCCCTGCCCATCCTCTGTCCGGCTGTTCAGCACTGCCCTGACCCTGCGTCCTTTTCCAGCTCATGCTTTCCTCACTTGTCATATTTCTTCACTATCCAGCTCCTGCACAACTTTGTGGACTGGACTTGTTCCCTGCTCTGCTCCCCAAGGCTGCAGCAGTACCTGGCACAGAGTAGGGCTCCGTGAAGTATTTTTTGGGATGAATGAATGAGCCCCACGTGCTGCTCTTTGGCCTGTGCCCCATCCCCTTGCCTGGCCCAGCCTCCTGTCTTCTGACTGGAAGCCCCCCTTAGTCCCATGTGCTCCGAGAAGGCCTCCCTGGGCATCTGTAACGCGAGGAGACACTCCTCTTCACGGCGCCGTAGGACGTGTCGTCTGAACGCGGCGAGGCTTTGGTAAGTCCACTGCAGCCCGTGGGCTGCCCTCTGCTCTGAGCGTGTCACCCTCACCTCCCCTGCTAAGAAGACAGCTCACCAAGGCCTGACACTGGGCTACACAACAACGCCAGGTGAGGGAGGTGAGGGGCCCTCATGCCTGAAGGCGAGCTCAACCACCAGACGGGTTGACTCACTGTAAAGGGTGGTGAACATGACACAGCGTCATACAAGTGCAGCCCAGCCTCCTTTCCTTCCCTGTACTGACTGAACACTCTCTCCCCACAAGGGTCTGAGTTAGGTGGTACAGGAGAGGGAAACTGTGCTTCAGCCCTGATCCCTGTGCGCTAAGGGTTTATGGTCTGGTTACAACATAAGACCTAATCATAAGTCATCACCATATAAGACTATCAGCTCAAGTGCAAGAGAACCCCACCCCCAGGATTCCACGTCTTTATCACTGAACAATCCCAAAGTCTGGCCCCACGCCCATGAGGCATCTGGGTACTCGGTTCCCTTTCTCACTGGGTGGTGTTCTCTCGCACAGCACCATCACCCCTGGATCTCCTGTTTCCATCTTTCTATTTTATCTTCTCCAGTAGGGGTGTGTGTGTATGTGTGTTCCGGTGAACTTGTCCCCGATGAAGTGCACATGGCTAAAACCATTCCATTCCCGGTTGTCTACAGAATATGCCTTGGAATTGTTTTTTATGAGTGTTTGAGCTCAACAGCCTGCCTCTAGCAAACCCATCCAATTGGGCGACATGGCCAAATGGCCAGGGAGAGGGTAAATGCTAGACCCTGGGTCCAAAGGTTTCCATGATTACTTGGAGTCCTTAAGCACATTTTCAAGATCCTTTGATGGGAGAGGCAAAGGTGCTTTGGATACATAGAGACCCCTGATACCACAGGAAAACAGATGAGTCGTATAAGGTGACTCTCTTGGCACTCTTCAGGGCCTGAGGCATGGAAATTGCCAAAATTTCTCAAATTCTACCAGCCCCACCTGGAGTTGCCTGGATGATGAAATATTCTGAAGAGTTTGAGTTGCCTCCTCTGATGAGCTGAGCTAAAGCCAGCAGCCCAGCCTGCCTCCCGGGGGATCACTAAGGACTACAGATCAGACTTGCTGTGGTCCCACCAACACTCTACATACCACAGCACGTCTTCCCCGCTTCACTGCCGCCAGCATCACAGTGAGTTACTTCACCGCTTCACTGGCCAAGAAAATGCCAGGTGGAAGCAAAATGTTGAAACAAAAATGGATGCATCCCCGCCCCAAGGCATGATGAAATACTTGCAAGAGGCCTTTGCAGGTGCTTGGCACATGCATGAGGGAGCACGGGAGGTGGGTGCTGGGGCTGCAGACACCCACCTGCAAGGTGTCAACTTGAACCTGAGTGTGCAGTGGTGGCAGAGAAGCTGAGGTTGGGATGAGAAGGAAGCTTCGGGGATTGGGGCAGCTGCAACATTACCAACCTGAAATAGTCACAGATTCCAGCAGTTTAAAAAGAAAATCCTTCTCAACAAACGCAATGGTGTGTGTGAATATATGTGCGAGTATGTACGCATCTGTGTTTGTGTGCTAGAATGGTGTGTGTGTGTGTGTATGTGTACCTGTGGGTATATTTGTCTGCATGTGTGTATATATGTTTGTATGTGAGCACGAGTGCAGTGTGAGTACTTGTACATTGAATGGTGTGTGAGTGTGTATGTGTGTGTGCAGGTGTGTGCATGTGAGTGCAGATATGTTTGTGTGTGTATGTGAATGTGTGTGCATATCTGTGCATCTGTGTCTGTACAGAATCCCGGAATGAAAACAACCGTGGAATAAGTCTCAAAAAAGATGGGATCTTATCCTGATCGGCCACATACAAGCTGTGCGACTTTGAGCAAATCATGTCACCACTCTGAACCTCGGTTTTCTCATATGTTCTAGTTCCTAGAGCAATGCCTAGAACCTGATAACCACTCAGTAAATATTTATTAAATGAGTGATTGTTATTTGGGGACAATGCTGCCTCCTTCTTAGGGTTGACAAAGGTTCTTAGATGACAAAATGAGAAAATATATGCAAAACTACTCTCCGGCTCCCTTGGTGCTTGGCACATAATAGAAGCCCAGTAATTCTTAGCCCTTCCCCTCCCCAACTTCAGCTTTTTCCCCTCCTTTGTAGAAGGAGGTTGAAAGATGAAATGATACATTAGGTCACATGCCTCTTACAGCCCCCTTCCTTGGGCCAAGTGCCACTGATCATATTCTTGAGCCATTTCCAGGGACTTCTGAGTTCCCATTAAGTTAGATATTAGCCAGGCCTCTTCTGCCTGCTCTCCAAGATCGACAGTAATTCATTTGCAAGAATTAAATGCAAGATTGAATTTTAACGACTTAGAAATTTGAGGTCAACTTTGCTTGCAATGACCTGTAGGGACGGGAAGCCTGGCGAGTGAACTGGTATCCTGACCTTTCATCTGGTGGTATGCTTTATGGGTTACAATCCTGCGAGATAGGAATTATTATCATCTTCATGCAGTTGAAGGGACAAAAGCTCAGAGAGGTCAAGTGACTGGCCCAAGGTCACACGACTCACTCCAGGGCACCAGCACTGCCTCCAAGCCCAACCAGTGATATTCAGAAGCTTCAGAAAGGTAAAAATCTCCTCACTCAGGCAGACAGAAATGAGGTCTCAAGTTCTGAACCCACAAACATCTCAAAATCTCTGACCAGTCAGCCCCGGTTGAGTATTGGCAGATAGAGCCAGAGCCGTGTAGCAATCAGAAAACTAGTCAGGTGGGACTGGAACGGTGCCTCTGAGGTATTTCACAAACACGGGGAACAAACACATTTGGTGTCGCAATCCTGGCCACCCGGAGCTGCCGCGTTGGCTGTTTTTTGAGAACGGTTGGTGGATAAGGAGTTTGAGGGCTGACAGGCCGGAAGGCCCAGGTGGGCGGCCCTCTTGGAGACGCACCAGCCCTCAGGACACACGGCTCCTTCAGCCTCCAAGCCCCGCACAGTCACAGCCAGGTAGCTGAGCTACTCTAGACCCCTTAGCAAGGTACCCAAGGCCTTCCACGGCCCAGAAGTAACCTGGACTTCAACTTCTCCCCCTGTTGCCTCTGACAGACTCTGTGATCTGGACAAACCAGTCTTCTGACTGGATCCCAAACATACATTTTCCTTCACTGCCTCCATTCCCAGGAAACAGACTATCCCCTGCCCTCAAAGAACTATTCATCCCATAATCCTAAAAACAAAAGTTAATTAAGACCAAATCTCTCTAGCTAGTGGGAAGCAGCCGCGTCGCACGAGGAGATCAGCTCGGTGCTCTGTGACCACCTAGAGGGGTGGGATAGGGAGGGTGGGAGGGAGGGAGACGCAAGAGGGAGGAGATATGGGGATATATGTATATGTATAGCTGATTCATATCGTTATCCAGCAGAAACTAATACACCTTTGTAAAGCAATTATACTCCAATAAAGATGTTAAAAAAAAAAAAGAACATTACATGTGTTTTCTGCCCTTAGGGAATAAATCTTCACAATGTAACTGTGGTCTTTGAAATGTATTCATTTCTGTCAAAATTTTTAAAATTATATATATATGTTATGCATAAAGTGTGTGCCACAAACACACTGTTTAATAAAAGCAGCAATATCAAATATATTCAAAGCAAGAATTGTGTTTGCATCTTTGACATAAATCACAGCAAGATCTTTTCTGATCCACCTCCTAGAGTAATGGAAATAAAAACAAAAATAAACAAATGGGACCTAATGAAACTTTAAAGCTTTTGCACAGCAAAGGAAACCATAAGCAAGACGAAAAGACAACCCTCAGAATGGGAGAAAATATTTGCAAATGAGTCAACGGACAAAGGATTAATCTCCAAAATATATAAACAGCTCATGAAGCTCAATATTAAAGAAACAAACAACCCAATCCAAAAATGGGCAGAAGACCTAACTAGACATTTCTCCAAAGAAGACATACAGATGGCCAAGAAGCACATGAACAGCTGCTCAACATCACTAATTATTTAGAGAAATGCAAATCAAAACTACAAGGAGTTATCACTTCACACCAGTTAGAATGGGCATCATCAGAAAATCTATAAACAACAAATGCTGGAGAGGGTGTGGAGGAAAGGGAACCCTCCTGCACTGTTGGTGGGAATGTAAATTGATACAGCCACTATGGAGAACAGTATGGAGGTTCCTTAAAAAACTAAAAATAGAATTACCATATGACCCAGCAATCCCACCACTGGACATATACCCAGAGAAAACCATAATTCAAAAAGACCCGTGCACCCCAATGTTCATTGCAGCACTATTTACAATAGCCAGGTCATGGAAGCAACCTAAATGTCCATTGACAGACGAATGGATAAAGAAGATGTGGTACATATATACAATGGAATATTACTCAGTCATAAAAAGGAACGAAATTGGGTCATTTGTAGAGACGTGGATGGATCTAGAGACTGTCATACAGAGTGAAGTGAGTCAGAAAGAGAAAAACAAATATCGTATATTAACGCATATATGTAGAACCTAGAAAAATGGTACAGATGAACCAGTTTGCAGGGCAGAAATTGAGACACAGATATAGAGAACAAACGTATGGACACCAAGGGGGGAAAGCAGTGGTGGGGTGGTGCTGTGATGAATTGGGAGATTGGGATTGACATATACACTAATATGTATAAAATGGGTAACTAATGAGAACCTGCATAAAAAAATAAATAAAATAAAATTCAAAAAAAGAATTGTGTTTGAGCTATCAAAAGTACCCCTGTTTAGCCTAATATTGTTGCTTTTGAGTCTGAAAATTTTCTTAATATGTCATGTTGATAACAGGCATTTTGCAGTATTCAGGCCAACAATATTCTGTTAGCTGGTGTGTAATATATGTCAGTTATAGAACAGATCGAGTTAAATAAATACTCAAATATTAAAAAAAAAAAAAGAAGACCAAATCTCTCTTAGCATTTCACAATGCCCTCTGGGATAATTAATGTAACTGGTATGAATCGCTCCATAAACTCAGAGCATAAATACGGTCACATTCCACTGACTTTTCTAATTAATCTCTTAAGCACACATCTATATTAAAAGCAGAAAGTCCAGCATCTCCCTCTGGAGGTTTCCTCCCTTCCCAACAAAATTGTCCCAAAGCCCTGGGGAAAAACAAAACTGAGTCCTTGCCTTCACCAGTCACAAAGGAACTGGAGTCTGTTCAGTTTACAAACTGCCCCGATTCTTGGCCACGAATGCCTACCACCACACAGGGTCACTGTTGAAACTCATGCCTCCGTAATTTCGTGGATACACACAAATGTCAAAACCAAGTCCCCAACCCACAGACAGGACCCCATGAGAGCTCTTAAAGTATGATTCTCCTAATTTATTTTCTCATACTCAGCTATTTCCCAGGGTATAAGAAGACAACAGGAACACTAAGTCAGGACTGATACTACTTTCCACCCCTCACAAACCCCTTTCTCCAGGCCCCCCGAGCACTGCAGGGAACACCTTCCATCTTTTAAATTTCCAGATAGGGAAACATCTTTTTATCCTTCTCTCAAGAGCATGAGGGCTACTTGTTATGTCCCTCCCCTGCTCAGGGAAGCTGGCCTTGGTTTTCTGCCTGTTCTCTGATATACCTGGCAACTTCCTCACTAAAGAAGAGAATGAAATTTTGCCCAAGTTAAATTTCCAGCGGGTCCCCTCCTTTTAGGACACCTGCAATACCTGCAGCGAATTTCAGGGCCACAAAACTGCTCCCAGCCATAGCTAGAGGATAGTCATTATATCCAGGAAGGGTCAAGACACCGGGAGTGAAGCGTCCTGAACTACATTTTCTGGGGCAGGAAGAGGAGGCTCAGAGCTACTCGGCTGTAAGACGCTTGAGCTCTCCCTCCCGCCCTGGAGAAGGCACAGGGTGTTCCCCCACCCCCAATAGTTTACTGCAAGTGAGGTCAAACTAAAGGAACCAGCCTGAGCAGCTTGAAAGAGATAAAGCGATCACAAAAGGGCAGCCGAAAGGGCGTGTGAGGCCGAAGAGGGAAGATGGGGAAGGAATGGGTTCATTTTAGCCCCTAGAACTCAGCCTAGCACATAGTAGGTACTCTATTAATATACACACATATTAATACGTACACACATAGAGTTGTAAATGATGTCATGGATACTTGTCCTGGATATGGCTTAAGCACCTGCTCTGTGCCCAGACCTGAGGTGGACCAGTAAAGCACAAGGGCTGATTCCAGCATAAAACCTCATCTCTGAGCTTACCATTATGGAGAAGACTCACTTCTTGATTATCCTAATTTAACGTTGAAAGGGAAACATGATTTCCAAAAGCTAGAGAAATGATGAAAAGAAAGCCCAGGAGAAGAAAATGCTAATTTCCACTTGGAGAAGCTCAGGAAGTCTTCCTGGAAGAGGGAGCATTTTAGCTGGGCCTTGGAATACACATCCAGTAACAGCAACCATAATCCACTAACTACTGTTGACCACTTGCTCTATGCCAGGCACGAGATAAGCCCTTCTTATGTACATCGTCTCATTTAATTCTTCCAATATCACCTCTAATTCTACAATTAGGGCTGTTGTTATTCCCATTATACAGGTGAGGACACTGAGTTACAGTCATAATGACAAACCAGTAATGGTCAAAGCAGATATTGAATCCCAGGTGTCTCTGGAACTTATCTGCCCAGGCAGAGGTGAGGCCAGGACAGAGAGAGAGAAAGAAGTATGGCTCCTCCAGTGGGAGGACTCCTCTGGAGTGGACTCCCTACGGGGAAGCAGGAAGTGGGAACATGCAGGAAGGGGAGAAGGTAAAGCCTATTTCTGTTTGAAAGGCACAGTCTCCCTGCCTACCAGTAAACAGCAGCACAATGAATAGCAAAGCTTGTCGCTTGCAGAACAATTAAAGAGAGAGATTGGGACTGTTTGCTCCAAAGTTTCCTTAATGCAAGAATGGTTAGAGGGGAATTGGACAAAGGAGCTCATTTTCCCACCATTAATAGCTACACTTACTATGGGCAAGGCATACACTAGGTTTTTGCAAGCATTATTTCATTTTAATTTTCCTAGAAACACTCTGATAATTATAGATAGTATCCATTGATTGTGAAGCATGTGCCGGCCATTGTTCTAGATGCTTCTATATTTTTACACTCATCGGATCCTCACAACTCTACACAACAAGTATTATTATTATCCCCACTTTACAGAAGAGAAAACTGAGGCATAGAGCAAGTAAGTGTTTATCCCAAGGTAACATAGGGGGTAAAGAGAAGAATCAGGCTTTTGAACTCAGCAGTCTGGCTTCAGAACTCATGCTATTCACCATTATCCATTCAGCCCTATAAAGAAGGCATTATTACCCATGTCAAATAAATAAGGAGGTAGAGGTCCAACAATATTATATGACCTGTCCAGTAATTTTGGTGGCAAAACCATCAGAACCCAAGAGCCACACTATTAACCACTTGGCAAGAGTAGCCCTCTGACTTCTGGTGTGCAGTGCACACGTCACTTCTCTCCCTGCCTCCGTTTCACCACCTGGAAAAGAAGAAGAAAAACTTTGATGTTTTTTAAGAGCCTGGTCAGCTCAGACCTCCCGGGACAGGATGGGAAGTTTGAATATCCCAGAGCATCACCTGAGTATGAAACCAGTTGTTTTCTGGCAGGCAAACCACAGCTTAACCCTGAGCAGCTGCTCATTTGCATGAGGATAATAAAGGGATCCTGTCACCACTCCTCGTTCACCCCTGTGGCAGTCTCCAGTATGGCCGCCAATAGTTTCTCCCTTGTCAGTACATACATTCTGCTCCCACAGCAAGAGGTGGAGTCTATTTTCCTTCCCCTTGACTCTGGTCTGGCCTTGTGATTTGCTTTGCTCAACCGAACGTGGTAGAGAGGACATCCTGGGACTTCTGAGCCTGGTCTTAAGAGTTTGGAGAGCTCAGCCTCCTGCTTCTTAGAAGGCAGCTGCTAGGCTGTAGAGAAACCAAGCTGGATGATGAATGATGAGAAACCACATGGAGGAGAGAGGGCCTGAGGATGACAGGTCACCTTGGACGTTCCTGCCCCCGGCAAGAGCCAGCTGACTATAGTTACTTGACTAACCTCGGTTACACCACGTAGAGCAAAAAATTGCCCAACTATGGGGAGAAATAATAAATCTTTGTTGTTTTAAGCCACTACACTTGGGAGTAATTTATTGCACAGTAATTGAAAGAACCCCATTTCTTCCACCTTATCTTTTTTCACCACAGAAGATAACTCCATAGCTCACAGGTGTCAATGTCCACTGGCTTATGGCATTTCAGTGTTCTCATGCCTTCATGACTAATGGACAGGTTCCTACCTAAGGCAAAGAGCAGTGATGTGGCTTCATTCATTCAGTGTGAGCATCTGCCTGTGCCAGGAATAGGTTGGGGTCCAGAGACCCAGAGATAAATGAGACACAGTCCATCCTTCAAAAAGCCAAGTTTGGGGAATAGCCGAGTCCCTCTCATCACAACCCGGAGTGATGGGGTCAATTCGTTCATTCATTCAGCATCTTATGAGGCCGACTACGCGTCAGGGACTCCTACTCATTTGTACCAGTGATCAATGAACAAAGTGCAGAGCCAAGCCCTCCTCCATCTTATATTTTAATGGGATTTCATTCCAATAATCACAGTGGTACAAGTGAAGCTCTGTGGGAGCACAAAGGAACTAAATGCTGAGATGGGAAGGGTAACAAGTTTTATCCCTGTTTTACAAATGAGGATTCTGAGATCCAGGAGAGCTCAGACTTACTCCACTGCTTATTAGCTGTGTGACCTTGGGCAAGTTACTGAACATTTCTGTCCTTCACTTGCCTCATCTATAAAATGAATTTAATAATTATATGTATGCCATGGATTATTATAAAGATTAAATGAGTTAATATTTATAAAGCACAAAAAATAGTTCATGACACATATAAATACTATATTAATTTTATTCAATGAATTTTAGAAACAAAACAAAAGAAAATGACATGATTAGCCCAAGTTCACAAAGTTGGAATTGACCCCGATCCAGTGCTCTTGCTACGCACCTCTATTCTGCTGCTCAACTAAATTTGTGCCTCCATTTTCAGTGAGAGATTTAAATCATCTGTGTACTCCCCCCTGGACATATATATCACAGGGAGACCCTTTGTGCATCCCCAAGTCAAAGAATTCAGCAGAAAGGACTCCCGAGGTTCAAATCTCAGGCTCCCCACAGATCATGTGCAGGGTAGAGATTGTTGAGATGACTCAGGTTGATGTTAATTTACAAATTCATGTGTCAGAAATCATGTTCACGCCCCAGGTGTTTTGAGAAGGACTTGAAGGGTTAAAAGGCACCATCGTGCAGATGGGGACTGCCAAGGACTGTGAATTCTCCCCAGACGTTCCCACCTTCTATTGTCTGGCCATCCTAGGGTATACCTCCATGACCCTCATCTGGTGAAACTCGGTCCAGCCAAGGCATATAGTGCCCAGGCTCTCTGAAGCTGACACTGTCCTTCCATCGGGGTGGCAAGCAAGGGCCCTGGGAAGACTGTAGTCTCACCTGCAGCCTGGCTTCCATCCACTTTCCAACAATGACACAACTCCCTCTTCTGACAAGCACTTCCCAGCCACCACTGCGATCTGCTGGATGAGGAACCAATTTCCATCACAGCCGTGCACAGGCACTGTGGGCGGGGCTGTGGATGGAGCTGTCTTCCACACCCAGATCTGGGAAGATGGAGATCATCTCTTCACCTGCCAGAAGCCCAGAAGCCCAGCCAAGCATCATCGGCCTGCTGTGAGGGGCCACGAGGAAACAAGCGGGAAACGACACAACAATCAGGACTGTGAAAGCTACGGTTGTCAAAGAAGCACGCTCAACTGCCCTGCTGATGGAATTGTCCCAAAAGGAAAGATTTAACTTGTTTTAGAAACTAGTCAGAGCATGGCTTGGGCACGCTGTCTGTGTATTACGAGAACAATCTCTGGGAAATGTGGAACAGAGTTACTGTCAAGCAGATCGTAGCCCTGGAGCCTGATATTCAGTGGTCCCTGGTATTCAGCTAGCCCCTAATTCCTCAAGACCCCCTGACCACTACCAGTGCCAGACAGGCTGACCCGTGGTTCTCAGTTACTCCACAAGTATCAGGATCTGGGGCAAGAAGTGTAAGGACATAGCCTCTGCCCTCGAGAACTTCTTGGTCTGGAGCCCATGGATAATTACAATCCAATATGATGGATGCCACAGTGTGTACGGATCCTGGGAGCCCAGACAGAGGAGTGGCTTGTCCTGTCTGGGCAATCCCAGGAGGATTCAGAAGAAGTGAATGGTGAACCAGGCCTCAGAGGATGACTTCAAGTAGTGTTTGTGAAGTGTTGCCGGGGTACCAGGCGAAACACCAGCACTGGCCAGGGAGAGTGAGCCAGATGTAGGGGATTCCAGCAGGGTTCTGTTCCCACCCTCCCCGCTGACCCCAGTCTACCTTCCTTTCAAACACAAGCTCAACAGTATCTCCCTTCCAGGAATAATTTTCTGGTTTCAGCCAACCCCTAACTCAACATCTCTTCTCAAGCCATGAACTTAGGGGCAACCTCTTCATGAACCAAGCAAAAGACATTTACTGAGGCCCAAAGAGTCGCTTAGAGTAGCTAAGAACCCGAAAAGACTCCTCAGCTTATGCTCCAAGAACCAATAGTCTTGTCCTCAATTGGGTGCTGAACTGAATGGTCATATTTAGAAGTCCATACAGTATGAGGGATAAAAATTAGGGATGAGGAGAGCATTTATCCTCCTCGGGAACTCCAGCTGAAAATGTTTTTGGATAGTTTCGAGCGTGAACTTATGTTTGGACCCAGGGAAGCTTCAAGCCCCTTGAGAATAGAAGTTTGTGTTTTTTTGCATCTTCATACTTAACTTCTTAGCAGGGACACCTACAGTTTTAGTACAGAATGTACTTGCTATGGTCTGAATGTTTGTGTCTCCTCCCCAAATTCATACGTTGAGATTCTAAATTCCAAAGATGACAGTATTAGGAGGTGGGCTATTAGGAGGTGCTTAGGGCCTGAGGGTGGAGCCCTCATGAATAGGATTAGTCCTTTCATAAAACAGGCTCCAGGGAGATCCCTTGCCCCTTCCACCATTGAGGACACAGAGAGAAAGCACCGTCCCTTCTTGAACCAGGAACTGAACCCTCAGCGGCCATCTCACTGAATATGCCAGCACCAAGACCTTGGACTTCCCAGCCTCCAGACTGTGAGAAATAACTTGCTATGGTTTATTAGTACCCAATCTGTGGTATTTTGTTATAGCACCCCAAACGGACCAAGATATTACTCAAACAAGACTTTCTTAACAGGAAAGGTAGACACTTTGACATAACTGAATGTCTCCTTGCCAATCTGGAAGGTTCCCCCAGCTGGGCCTAGGGAGGTACCTAAGCGATTGGGATCCAGAGGCTAGATATTCCATCCATCTGCAGAAGGCAGAAAGGCAGGACAGCAGGGAAAAGGAAGGAGGGAAGGAAGGAAGGAAGGGAGGAGGGTGGGAGGGAGGGAGGGAGGAAGGACTGCAAGGTGGTTATTTTTTGAGTACCTACCGTGTGCCTGGCACCAAGTGAAGTACTTTACACTTACTATTAAACACTGTTATATTTGATTTCTGCTTCCAAACAATCTGTGAGAAAGGTTTCATTGACTCTACTTGACAGCTAAGAAACTTGGGCTCAGAGAATTTAAGTAACACACCTAAGGTCAAAGCCCTAATATACAAGGATTCCATCCAAAATCTAAAGACTCGGAAGACAGTGCTTTTTCTAGATGGCCTGGATAAAAATAACGGCCATTTATCCAGAACGCTCTGCTTGTCAAGTCCTAGGAAGGCCCTTTACAAACAGTGTCACATAGACTCACTGAAAAGATTCTCCCGACAGAGCAGCCCGTGCCCAGGTGCTCCTCCGGCACAGGGGCCAACAGCCAAGGTGAGCACATCACGTAGCATCCAAACCAGAGCAGTTCTGAGCAGCAAGTACAAGGGCACTGTCTCATGTGTTTGTCCTAGTTGTAGCCCCTCTTCCAACCATCCATCCATCCCCTTGAGCAAATACGCCTGAAGGGGCTTAAATCCAACTCTCCTGTGTGATCCTTGAGTCCTCTTCATCCTCTCCCAACAAGGGGTCATCAGTCTTTCCAGGGCTTCAGGGACACTGGCCACACACTAAGGAATGTAAAAGAAGTGAGAGCAATGGATTTTATTATGTAGCTTTTTTATAAAACACTGCCCTGTTCAAAGCATTGTCATACACCTTAAGAACACATTTTTCTTGCTCTCTTAAGGTTTAAAAATACCCTTTCTTTGGCTTCCCTGGTGGCACAGTGGTTGAGAGTCCGCCTGCCGATGCAGGGGACATGGGTTCGTGCCCCGGTCCGGGAAGATCCCACATGCCACGGAGCAGCTGGGCCCGTGAGCCGTGGCCGCTGAGCCTGCACGTCTGGAGCCTGTGCTCCGCAACGGAAGAGGCCACAACAGCGAGAGGCCCGCGCACCGCAAAAAAAAAAAAAAGAATGGCCACAGATACTGTTCCAAGGAGCATAAACTCACAATCAAGAATCGAAAACACACTAATAAACAAAACTTCGTAAGTGAGAAGCAGCAGATCAACAAACGATGGTTCTGCAGATGTTGGAATTAATAGATACAACATATTAATAGATACAACATATAAAGCCATCATGCAGAGAATGAAATAAAAGAGAGATTTGAACGAGTGATAAAGGAATAAGAAAACAACCAAGCATGTTTGGAAAAGAACCAGATAGAACTTCTAGAAATGAGAAAGTATAATAATTAAAATTAGAAATTTTAATTACAATAATTAAAACTAGAAACCCAATGGATTGCTGAAACAATGTTTTAGCAATTAGTGGGAAAGGGAAAATTAGTAAAAAAAAAAAAAAAAAAAAAATCTTAAGAAATTATCCACACTGCACTCTAGAGAGAAAAAAACAATATGGTGGCTAGAATGAGGGGGACTAACGTATGTCTACTGGATGGTCAGAGGAAGATATGAGAGAGGACAGGCAAGTTGAATAGGAGCATATCCATCCCCAGCTCGGTGTCTCCTATCACTGCCCTCACTCTGAGGAGAAAGGTCAAAGTCCCTATCAAGGCCTACACGGTCAGACAGTCTGGTTCCTAACCACTCCACGTTGGCGTCTCTTCTGCACCTTGCCAAGCGTACTCCCGCACCTCCAGGGTTTCTTCGGGGAGCATTCTTCCCCCAGAGCCCTGCCTGCCTTACTTCCTTGCTTCATTCAGATGAAAGGCCACCCTTGAGCACTCGAGCTAACATTGTCCCCCGTACCTCCACCTGGCCCTGCTTTATTTTGCTTCTTGTATAAGTACCTAATATTAGATTATACTTTTATTTGTTTATCTTGTATTGTTCTTTTCCTCACTGTATAGTTATATGCCTTGCCCTGAGTAGATTCAGTGAATATTTTTGTTTTCTGTTTTTGTTTTTCTGTTTTTTTTTTGCGGTACGCGGGCCTCTCACTGCTGTGGCCTCTCCCGTTGCGGAGCACAGGCTCCGGACGCGCAGGCTCAGCGGCCACGGCTCACGGGCCCAGTTGCTCTGCGGCATGTGGGATCTTCCCGGACCGGGGCACGAACCCGTGTCCCCTGCATCAGCAGGCGGACTCTCAACCACTGCGCCACCAGGGAAGCCCTCAGTGAATATTTTTTGGTAGAAATAACGGACGAGTGAAACATAGACATACCCACTGTGTGGTCAGTGCTGCAAGGGTACAGAAATGGGTGAGGTGGGTACACTGGGTTGCCTGCCTTTATCCCCCCTCTTCTTCTCCCTTAGTAACACAATCCTGATTTTGTTCAGGAAGCAATGGAATGAGCTGAAAAGCTCTATTTCCCAGGTACCCTTGTAGAGAGACATGACCATTTGGTTATATGCTGGCTGGTGTTACATAGGCTTTCTTTGTTGGGTGGTACTTCCAGGAAGACTCCTCAAAAGAATAAGTGGACTTGTCTAGGGGACCTTATGTATCTTTGTCCCTTCTCTTTCTTGCTACCTGGAATGTGGACATAAGGGCTGAGACTGCCATGACTATCTTACAACCATAAGTCAACATTGAAGATGGGGAAATTCCCTGGCAGTCCAGGGGTTAGGACTCCATGCTTCCACGGCAGGGGACCTGGGTTCAATCTCTGGTCGGGTCGGGGAACTAATCCCAAAAGCCGTGAGGCTCGGTCAAAACAAACAAACAAACAAAACCTTGAGGTTGGGAGCCATGAGCTAAGGATGGTAAATGGTAAACCACACAGATAAAAGGAGCCTGGAACATCAATGATGTCACAGTTGTCATTCCAGGCCTGTCTTCTTAACCCAGACATATTTTAGCAGAGAGAAAAATAAGTTCCTATCTTTTTCAAACACTACTTACTAAAGGTACTTGCCAATGATACCTTGAATAAGATTCAGTCCCTGACTTCAGGAACTAACAACCAATAATAAGATTCAGACATACCCACTGACCCCCAGGGCAATGGGCTGGCCAGGAGGAACTCAGCAGGGTCAAGTGCCTTGCCCAGCACGGGGCTTGGTGGGCAGAAGGAGAGTGCTGGTATCTCCCCAAGGAAGGATTGGGTCATCACCGTGGCCTTTCACACTCTCAAATTGTTGGGTTAGGCAAGGACTGGCAGTGTGAGGGGTCAAACCACAGCAATTTCTGCTCCTTCTGGAGTCACCCAGTGGGGAAAATGTCACATATGTTCATGAGGTGTCACCAGTCAATCAGAAGTCTTAGCTCAGCATCCTCTCTGTGCCTGGCATTGTGTTAGATGCCATGGGGGCAGGCACACGGAGGAGATGTGGCTCCTGACCCTAGGAGGCTTACACTTACAGATACTCATGAAGTTATGTCTGGGAAGGACCTTGGTGGGAACCTCAGTTTCCTGGCCTCAAGGTTCCATGTGGAGGGATCTTATTTGGGGTAACGTTTCCTACCTCATTTCCGCACAAGGCTCACTCCTCATGAGAGGTGGAGTGAGTCTGAGAGCAGAAACAGATAAGCCCTTCTGCGTTCTCTCTCTTTAAGATCCACCTTAGGGGCTTCCCTGGTGGTGCAGTGGTTGAGAGTCTGCCTGCTAGTGAGGGGGACGCGGGTTCGAGCCCTGGTCTCGGGGGATCCCACATGCCGCAGAGCAGCTGGGCCCGTGAGCCACAACTACTGAGCCTGCGCGTCTGGAGCCTGTGCTCCGCAACAGCAGAGGCCACAATAGTGAGAGGCCCGCGCACCGCAATGGAGAGTGGCTCCCGCTTGCCGCAACTGGAGAGAGCCCTCGCACAGAAACGAAGACCCAACACAGCCAAAATAAGTAAATAAATTAATAAACTCCTACCCCCAACATCAAAAACAAAAATAAGATCCACCTTAGGATGTGCCTGTAGGATGTTCAGTTTCCACTGAAGGGGTGGCCAAGTCTGTCTGACTCCAGGGAGCCCAATCACATACTTGCGCCACATCCTTCAACCCAACTTTTATCAGTTAAAAAGTTGATATTTTTATCTCCATCTCCTTTTTGGTTCTGAATTCAAGAAGAGAAGGAATGAGTTATTTTTGGTCTGTCAGTATAATTAACGTTGACAGCTGTTATGAATAACCTCCAAATCTCAGTGTCCTAACATCATAAAAGTTTTAGTTCTCATCTCACAAAGTCCAATGATGACGTTTCTGGTCAAGAGGCTGTGCTGTAAAAGGGTGACTCAGGGACCTAGTTTGCTTTCATATTGTGTCTCCACCATTATGTGGCTTCCAAGCCAACCTGGAATCATCCAGGCATGGGAGATGGTGAAAACCTGGAAGATCATGCTGTGGGACATTTTATTGTGTGAACAGCCAAGCCTGGAAATGTCAGAGATGACTTCCACCTACACTCCGTTGGGCAAAGTAAGTTACATGACATCTCCTAGATGCAAAGGGGGCTGGAAAATGTGTCTTATTCACGTGCCCAGGGAGAACTAGACGTTGGTGGACTTCAGCAGTCTCTGCCATGCCCAGCATGGTCTAAGCCCGTCATCATGAACATGACAATTTTGAGAATCGAAGCCTGTAACAAAGCTGCCCAAAGGACACAGCCATTAACAACAGAGCTGGGAAGAAAACTGGGCATCGCCGAAACTAGATAGCATGTGTGGAGTGGGGAGGGGTAAAACCAAGGGCCTTGAACCTAGGTGAGGCATCTGCCCGGCCTGGCCTCAGGGAGCAGTGAGTTCCCTGTCACTGCAAGAAGGCAAACAGAGGCTGACCATTGGTGGAGTTATTGAGAATCAAGTTTTCCATCAGACAACTGGATTACATCAGTGATTCCCACACTTTTCATTCTCAAGGGCCCCTTTCATAAGTTTTCCCTTTGGACTTCATGTTTTGAAAGATTTTGTCAAACAAACAAACTGCACTTATTGAGTAATAACAAATATATTTCCCCACTTCTTCTTAATCAAGGGTGTGTGTGTGTATGTGTGTTGTGTGTGTGTGTGATCTACAACTGGACACGCTCACATTGGCACCATGGTTTTGATCTGCTCATCGTGTTCCAGAAATGCCCAAGATGTCATCAACAGCCAATCTAAGCATTTGACACCCTGCATGGATGATTTAATTCCAGCCAAAGCAAAGAAACTAAGAGTTTAGTTACCCCTATCATGGAGTAAAGTAACAATATTTTAAAAGATTATTAAAAAGCTCTTCCAGACCTATAGCACTATTTAGGACTCTAGACATCTCACTCCCTTCTTCAACCCCTTCATTCCCCCCAACAGACAGTGTTGGGGTACATTTTTTTGCCCCACTGAGTAGGAATCTTCTCAAGGACATGGACCCTGTCTCTGTACCCCTGGTGCCCAGGCTGGTGCCAGGTAGTCACTCAATAATTAGCCATGAAAAAAAAAATCTATGAATGAATTTGAGGAACTCCATTTCTAGCTTGAAGGTAAGGCTGGCAGATCAGAAGAAAGCAGACCCCTCTGAACTTGGCAGTTACCCTGATCAGAGAGACAAAGTCAAAAGTCAACAGCTGGGGGCTTCCCTGGTGGCGCAGTGGTTGAGACTCCGCCTGCCGATGCAGGGGACACGGGTTCGTGCCCCGGTCCGGGAAGATCCCACATGCCGCGGAGCGGCTGGGCCCGTGAGCCATGGCCGCTGAGCCTGCGCGTCCGGAGCCTGTGCTCCGCAACAGGAGAGGCCACAACAGTGAGAGGCCCACGCAAAAAAAAAAAAAAAAAGAAGAAGAATGGGTAGGCGCTCCCCTGGATGGGAAGGTGAGCCCACCATTCCAGGCAGAGGCCAAAGCAAAGGCAGGACCCTGGGCGGTTTGGGGTCCTGATGGGCGTCCCATCTCCCTGAGAGTAACCTCCAATCTTCCCTGTGTCTTTATCCCACACCCTGTAGACCCTAAACTTCAGAGTCCAGCAGCAGCATTGCCAAGAGGCAGGGAGGGAGCCTCAGCCCCATTATCTTTTGTTGCAGGGCCTTGATCCCACCAAGTACCCATAACTCTCAAAATTTGGAAGGGGTTCAAACACAGGCAGATGAAAGGCTACATATTCTCTGCAAAGGTGAACTTCAGGCATGGAGTTCAGTACTGGCCCTCAGTGCAATTTCTTTTCTATAGCCCTTTTCTCTACTACATTTGTATTGGAGTTAGTTTTTTTTTTTCTTAATTCCATTTCTTTTTCTATTTGGACCACACAGTAAATCCAAATATGAAAGCAAAATAGAGCATACGAGAATGTTCACAGTAGCAAATGTTGTAATAGTAAAACTCAGCAGGCAAAAAGCTAGAAACAAATGAAAAGCCCATTTGTAAGGATCAGCTGAACTAAATATGGCACAATTTCTATAACTGACTATTGTGTGGTTACCTTTAAAAAGTAGACCAGTTCTGTTGATATGGAAGGACATCCACAATAAATTGAGAAAGTCCAGATGCAAAATGTTACAGTAGGCTACCGTTTGTGATATTTTTAAGAGGCTATTTAGACAGGTGTGGATTATATACATGGAAAATTGGAATAGTAATACATAAAAACTGTTGAAGGTGATTACCTCTGGGAAGTAGAATTGAAGATCTAAAGTGGAAGAATTATTTTTTCATCGGTACATCCTTTGCTTTTGAATTTTTACCATGTACATATGTTATTTCCATAATGAAAATTAATTTACTGGTTTATCCACCTGTAATTTATCTCTGTTAATTAATTTTAATAGAATATTAAAATTTGTGCCCTGGATACAAAGTCCAGTTATGAATTTATTTAATTAATATTGATAAGGGTTTATTATACCCCAAGCAAGCGCTAGGTGCTGGGATTACATAGATCCACAAAGGAAAGTAACGTAGAGACCTTGCCTTCTAGTGGCTCATTGTCAAGTGAGGGAGCTAGCCAAATAAATGTTGGCAACGGGGGAAAAATCAGTGTCACGATTGAGAAAAGTCCTGAAAATTATGGGACCATAGAGGATGGCACCTAGAAAGAAGGCTTTCTGAAGGAGGTGCTATCTGCAAAGGGTTTTGAGGATGAATAGAAGTTAATTACAAGGAAGAAGGAAGGGGAAGAGCTTTCCAGGTGTAAAGAGCAAAACACACCCAGCTCACGGGACAATAAGGATGGATGGGTAGTTTTAACCACAGCAAATACACACTTGGAATACTTATGATTTTAAAATGCTCTCATAATGAAATAGTATGCAACCCCTACAAGGAAGAGGTAGCTCTACTGGAAGCAACTAACAGTTGGGTAAAGTGGTTAGGAGTTTGGGCTTTGGAACCAGATGTTAGATCTGGTTCAGATTCTGGCTCCACCACCTACTGGCTGTGCTGTGTTCCCTAACATCTCTCTGCTAAATTTCCTCCGCATAAAATGAAAATAATGATAGTACGTTCTTCATTGGGTTCTAATGAGTATTAGAATGAAATAATGTATACAAAGTCCTTATCCCAGTGCCTGCCACAAAATAAGCATTGCATTAAATACGTGATAGTTACCCTCTCATGGACTGCTATTTAGACATGTTAAGTATGAGGGAAAGAGACAAATTGCTTTTTATCTTTATGATATTATCTTATTTCAGCAGGGACTTTGCTGTTTTGTTCACCAATATGTATCCATCAACACATAGATGCATTCCAATAAATCACTGTTGAATGAATTAATTCCCGTAAAAGAAAATATATGTTGCATTTGCTACTACATACACAGGAAAAGAAACTGAAAAAGTATATACCAAACTGTTAATAGATGTTGTCTCTGGAATGACAGGATTATGAAGGATTTATCCTTTTTAAATCATACTTTTCTCTAACAAATGTTTTGCAAGGAGCCTGATACCTGGAAAAAGCAGAAAACAGCAAAAACATTCAAACGTAAAACAAGAGGAAAAGTAAACATTTTAATTGTTTACTGGCACCATCATAGTCAATTCAAAGTTTTTTTCATTTTTTCTGGAATTTGTCTCCAGTCTTCTGAAAGAGAAAATATAGTCTTGGAAATATACAAGACTGCATATATACTGTATAACTGTATAACTTGTATATACAAGCTGATCTTTTCTTAACTTAAAATTATAAGATAGGCTGAACTTCAGTCATTGCCCCAGTTCTTGGATCTCTGCTCTTTGGTAGTGCTCTCCCAACACTGTCTCTGGACTCAGCCCTGTGGCTTGGTTTTGACCAATGGAAAAGTAGCAAGCATGACAAAATTATGGCTTGAAAAGCACTTGCACACTGGGAGTCTTGGAGCCCTAACAACATATGAAGAAGCCCAGGCTCGCCAGCTGAATGATGAGAGACAGGCAATCCACTCCTGCCATCTGAGACCAGACCGACCACAGACACGTGAGACGGTGCAGCCAAGATCATCCAAGCCCGACCTCGACCAGTGAACCACCTGACAGGATCACAAGCTAAACAGAGAGCTGTTATTTCAGGCCACTAAATTTTAGGGTGGTTCACGGTTTGTCATGCAACAATGGATAACCAATACAAGTTACTTTAGTCACATGGCTCAACTGTATGTGATTTTTCAAATGAAAAAAAAAAGTCAAGAACCTGCAGCAAAATCACCACAAACTATTCACAAAGAGTCTCTTTTAAAAATAAAAGTATATCAAATTGAGGGCTGCCTTTTGTGGAGGACAACAGACACAAGAATATTATATTTTATATATTATATTCTTGTGTATAATATTTTATATATTATACAATATTATATTATAATAAGGGCTCTAGTTTTCTGACCACAAACACAGCTGAAGTTTACCCTGATATAATATATATTTGACTTCCTTTTGAGATGATACAACCAGTAGTATTAAGTGATTCATTAAATTTCTTGAAACATTTACATACCTTTACAATGAATTCATTTCTTAAAAATCACCCTGAACCTTTTCTTTTGGACATTTCTGAAGCATGAAGCAGCAGCATCAACCTCTCTAACAAGAACACACCTCTGCCAGGTGGGTCTCACATTCACACACATCACCTCATTTGTTCCTCACAGCATTCCTGAACATAGGTGTGATTATTCCAACTTAACCGAGGCAATGAGGCCCAGAGAAGTCAAGCAACCTGCCCAAGGTCACACAGCTCATAGAGGTAGACCTGAGCCCTGTCAAGACCAGGTCTTCTGCATCCAGATCTCTCATTTTTATCACATCACAGCACATGCTCTGGGATACTTTTTTGTTTTGGTTTGGTTGGGTTGGGTTTTTTTTGCGGTACGCGGGCCTCTCACTGCTGGGGCCTCTCCCGCCATGGAGCACAGGCTCCGGACGCGCAGGGCCAGCGGCCACAGCCCATGGGCCCAGCCGCTCCACGGCACGTGGGGTCCTCCCGGGCCGGGGCATGAACCCGCGTCCCCTGCATTGGCAGGCAGACCCCCAACCACCAGGGACGCCCTCTGGGATACTTTTAAACCTGGTGGAGTTAGATGGTTTACACTGAGCATCCAATCATCAAATAATAATAGCTAACCTTCACATAGCATTTGCTGAATGCCAGGTACTGTTCTGAGCACTTTGTGTATATGAATTCATTTCATTCTCACAACCAGCCTATGAGGTAGGCTATCTTATCCGCATTTCACTAATGAAGGGATTAGGGCATATAGAGATTAAGTGATGTGACCAAGATCACACAACAAGTGAGCGACAGAGCCAGGATTCACACTGGGGAAAATAGCTCCAAAATCGACACTCCTAAACCAATAAGCTGCACTGCACCAAGACCTAGCATCCTGGTTGGCCTGGGACTGAGAGGCTTTCAAAGATGCTGAACTTTCAGCGCTAAAGCCAGGAGAGTCCCAGACAAACCAGGGCAGTGGACAGAGGTTACAAACCAGCAGCCCTCAGGCCACATCCAGCCCATTCTATTTGAACCATACAGTATTCTGAAATAATATTGAGCCAACATTTAAAAATTAGATGACATATCTTAATAAGAGCTATACTTTGGGGAGATCAGGGTATGCATTCAGGCATAGTGACAACAGCTGCTGGGCCCTGTCCCCCTGGCAACAGCCCACCACATACACCAGGTGTCACGTGCCCTCACCCCAGCCTGCTGGGCTCATTTCTGTGGCTGACCAGATGTTGTGTGCAGTTACTGGAGTGTGGGACCCAGCTTCACCGTCCTGATGCACTAGAGCAGGGCTCCTGCACCTGTGAATCATCTGGGGCGTTTTGAAGGTGCCCAGGACACACCTCTGCCCAATAGACTCGAACTTCAATGTGCACGTGAATCATCAGGAGATGAGGCAGGTTCTGATTCAGTGGGTCCGGGTGGGGCCCGGGATTCTGCATTTCTGACAAGCTCCAAGGCGATGTTGATGCTGCATTTCCAGGGACCACACATTGAGAGGCATGAGGCCAGAAGACAGCGGCTCATTAGCATGTGAGCAAACTAAGCTGTCTCTTCTGGACAGCTCCTGTCTCCTTGGAGACTCATTAGCAGAGAGGCCTAGAGAGGCGCAGTGAGCAGCCCCAGGTCACACAGAGCACCCAGATCTCTGCTGTTTCCCACCCTTTCCCACCTGTCTCCCCCGACAGGTGACTTCACCCACCCATCCAAACCACAGCACCTCCTAGCTCACTGTGCGAGGTGAGGCTGGGGTGAAATTCACCACGGAGAAGTCAGCTCCTGTAGAATCTGTTTCTGGATGGGGGTGGGTGACAGTCCTCAGTGGAAAGGGGCTCCAGGGCAGGTGAAGCATCCCACATGCATGCAACAGAGAGAACAGAGGCTGACGAAGGGAGGAGGGGCCGACTGAGGGATGGAAGCTCGGGACACAGGACAGTCTCCTCCCCTGCCCCCTGTCAGACAGGACACCCCATAGTGCCCGAGTCAGAGGGCCTGTGAACTCAGCCCCCCCGCTGCTGGGTGGGAGGGTGAGTCAGAGGGCGTGTAGTGAAGTGCACTTCTCCCTGGCCAAATATGGGGCTGCGCTCTGCTCTGTCTTGCCATTCACGCTGCCAGAAGCCTAAGGCTGCGTCTGTTCCACATGACAGCAGGGTCCCTGATGAAGAAGGGACACTAGTCCACACCCGCTGACCCCTCTCTTGCTCCCTCACCAGTGGGTGGTACTTTGCTTTGCACTCTCCAAGCACCCTGTCAACCCCCCACTGCACATCTGCTCTCCCCACACCATTATATGAAGCATGAAATAGAGAAGTAATAATAACGCATTTTGAAACAGTGTTTTTGTCATAACGGGGTGCTGGTCTGCTGTCATACGCCCACAGGACTGTAGGCTCGGGGTAAGGGTTAGGAAAGAGACCACATCTTGCTTTTCCTTATACCCCTCCTCCCCCACCAGTGCCACACACAAAGCCCGGAACAGGGCAGATGTGATTAGCTATTTGTTAAATTAATCACTGTGTGTATTGTGTGTGTGTGATTCTCTGCCACTAGACTTTTAATATCTTGAGTAAATAACTTACATGGCATGCCCTGTGTGCTGGGCGCTGTTCTGAAAATCTTCTCATGTTAGGTCATTTAGCATGAGGATTAACTCATTTAATCCTCACAACAATTCTACAAGGAAACTACTATGATTATCCTCATGTTACAGACGAGGAGCCTAAGGACCAGAGAGGTTCGGTAACTCGCCCAAGGTCGTACAGCCAGAAAGTTCTAGAATCACGATTCTAACCTCAACAGCATGGCCTCAAATTCTATACTCTTAACGGTATTGGATTCATTTCTGTATCTCTGAAGCCTGGCACGTGATATGTAGTAATAACTGTGTGTTGACTAGATGAATGAATATTTAATTGGTTAATTACTGTGTTTGTGTACGTGCATTTATGTCTCCCACTAGACATTGAATTTCTCAAAGAAAATATTCGTCTTGCCGATGCCTCCCTGTGCATTTAATAAATGATTAAAGAGAGAATATATTAAGGAATGGACGTTCCCCAATGCCCACTTATCTGATGTGTGGTCCAGGGTGCCTGACAGGCACCCTGAGGTTTTCAGAGTTTATTCAGGTGTCCAGGAGGAGACAGGTAGGGCCAAGAGTCAGGGCCGGCTTCATGGCCCTGTGTGGTCTGTACAGCTGCACAGGGTCCTGTGCTCAGAAATGTCCCCCCACTTGGTTCAATGTCCTACTGTCGCCATCTTGAAATTCTTAATAATTTTGAACAAGGGGCCTCCTGCTTCTGTTTTACACTGGGCTCCACAAATGATGCCGCCCGTCCTGCCAGGAATGAATAAAGGCCATGAAGATGCCTGCAGGAGAGGAGAGGGAAGGAAAGGGACTCCAGGAGCTCTGTGTCCACAGCCTCCTGGAGAGAAGCCTTAGTTGTGGTGACCATTCTGATGGTGGGTCACAGGCTTAGTGATTCCAGCCCAGGTGTGTCTTCTGAAGGGGCATTTGCATCTCATCGCCCCTCCCCAAGAGCTGTCCCTGAGACACCCTTGGGCCTCAGGCACCAACAGCTTCAAACTGTCACCCAGGCCAGCTTCTACAGCTCTCCCCCATTTCAGCCACTACGGTAACAATGCCCGCGTGTCATGGAGCTCACACTCAGGCTGAGCACTGGGCTAAGCTCTTTTCTTTCATTTGATGCTCACCATCAACACCCCAAGAGATGGGTTTAAGTGACCCCACTTCAGGCATCTGAGGTTCCAAGTTAATAAGAGGCGACATCAAGTGCCAATAAATGGTTCCAAGACGCTTCTTAACCAATGGCCCCCACTGCCCCTCCCTATTTTAGGCAGGCCCCCTTTCTCCCTGCCTGGAAAACCCTCTCCCCTTTTCCCAAATCCTGTCTTCTCCCCTTACCTCTCCTCCAGCCATACAGCTGGGAAGTGGGAGGACCGGGGCTCCAACCCAAGCAGTCGGCCTCAGATTACTGCCCTTAACCGTACTTGATAGATTCGCCCTCTTTGGGCCTGGCTCGGATATCTCAACTCACAGGAACGTGAACCTGGAAGGAACTCCAGCTTCAGCTTCTTCATCTGTAATAAACAGACCTACATCACAGACTTGCCTGGATTAAATGTAATGACAGATGTCAAGGTGCTTTTTAACAATCCAGGTCTAAGCAGTTACTCCTATTAATTACCGGTAGTGAAACTAAGGCTTATTACACCCTGTGCTAAAGAAACAAAGGTCATTAGCTCCTACCTGCTTCACCTCAGTCAACCCGAGTCCGGCCACACCCTGGCCAGTTACCAGTCAGTAAAGAACTAAACAAGATGCGTGCCTGCCAATCACCAGGATTTCTTCTGCATTGTCTTTCAATCCTGAATCTGCCTCTTCTTAGCTATGTGACTTTGGGCGAATCACTTTACCTCGCTCAGTGCTGAGCTTCTCATCTACAAAGTGGAGCTGATGGAGACAGTTGTACTGCAGGGTGCTTGTAGGGTGACCAGCACGGTAATCACCAAGTGGTGGTTGGAGTTATTCTTGGGAAAAGCTCTCGTACACACAAGATTCCCTGCAAAGCAGCAAGTGTCTGACCAGCATCTTGTGATTTGTGACGGTTAATTCTATGTGTCAAGTTGACTGGACTAAGAAATGCCCAGAGAGCTGATAAAACATTATTCAGGGTGCGTCTGGGAGGGTGTTTCTCAGATTAGCACTTAAATCGATAGACTAAGAAGATCACCCCCCTCAGTGCAGGTGGGTATCATCCAATCTGCTGAGAATTCGAATAGAACAAAATGGTAGAGGAAAGGCGATTTTCGCTCTCTCTGCTTGAGCTGAGAGGTCCATCTTCTCCTGCCCTCAGGCCTCGGCACACCTGGTTCTCAAGCGTTCAGATTCAGACTATGAATTATACCATTGGCTTCTCTGGTTCACAGGCCTTTGAGTTTGGACTGGAACCACCAGATTTCTGAGTCTCCAGACTGCAGATAGAAGATCATGGACGCTCTCAGTTTCCATATCATGTGAGCTGATCCCTCATAATTAATCTCTTTCCATCTATCAATATATATCCTAATGATTCTGTTTCTCTGCAGAACCCTGATTAATACGCTCTTAGAGCATCTTTTCTGAGTGTTCTCTTCCCACTGAAGACGTGCTACGCTCAGAGAACATGGGTGAACACTCTACTGATAAGTCCTAAATAAGACAGCTTTCTAAATCTCTCAGCTTGCCCAAATCTCGACCAAGCTGCAACATTGCCGACAGCTCTTCCAACGTCTTCCCCTCCCTTAGCCTCCCTTTCCCTGACTGCCCAGGGTATAACTGATGGCCTTTTGATTCCACTCCTGCTGCCACCAAAGCTTCACCCCCCACAACCAGGTTGGAACTTTCTGTTTTTTTAATCTTTGCAGAAGAAGGGGCCAATTCAGGGCATAACAAGGGGTTAGGCTACTGGATACAGTGAAGTGTCTATTTAGAGTTGAAGTCTCCCTGTTCTTCACCCTACTCTCTCCCCCAATGACATTTTTCCAAAGAAAAGAAAATTGTGCCCATCAGAAACACACACACTAGCTTCACAGGTGCTAACTCTGTGATCTTTGGCAAAGCCCATAGTGTCTCTAAGGCACAGCTAACTGGGAACAGTCAAAGTGCCCCTCTGGTAGGGCTGGCATTGGGATTAAATGAGATAACCCATGCAAAGAGTCTAGTACAGTTCCTGGTGCATAGTAAATACTCAATAAAGGTAACTATTTTGTTGTTATGGTTATATGAAATCAGGTCCTAACTGTGAAATTGTACATCACAGTTACATCCGATCCACAGCAGTGGTAACCTAATTTCATCACCGTAGCGAACAAGAACTATGAACATATTGACAGACGCCAACTGACGATGACATCTTCACAGGCCTAGGTGCTGTCCTGCCTGTTGTCCCAGCATTATACTTTCTAAAAATTCCTGCCAGCACTCGGGCTCTGTGAGCAAAATTTTTAAAAATTATAAAACTTGCTCTCGGGCTTCCCTGGTGGCGCAGTGGTTAAGAATCCGCCCACCAATGTGAGGGACACAGGTTCAAGCCCTGGTCCGGGAAGATCCCACATGCCGCGGAGCACCTAAGCCCATGCGCCACAACTACTGAGACTGCTCTCTAGAGCCCACAAGCCACAACTACTGAAGCCCACGTGCCTAGAGCCCGTGCTCCGCAACAACAGAAGCCACCGCAATGAGAAGCCCACGCACCGCAACGAAGAGTAGCCCCTGCTCACCGCGACTAGAGAAAGCCCACGCACAGCAACGAAGACCCAACACAGCCAAAAATAAATAAGTAAATTTTTCAAATAAATAAATAAAAATAATATACCAATCTATGTTCCCTGGAAATTGGGAGTATTGGGGGGTATATCTGAAATCAGAGTGAACCATGAAAGAAAAGAAAAACTTCATTTGTTCATTCCATAAGTATAAACTTCATTTGTTCATTCCATAAATATATAATAAGTACCTAATAAGTGTGTCAAGCTGTGCAAAAATAGAAAATTTTTTTAAAACAGGCAAAAGGCCCTGCCCTCAGAGAACTTACCTGGCCTGAGGAGTTTCCTAGTTGATCACTATAAAAGTGATTTCATTTTTTAAATGAAATCTTTCAAAGAACAATGAAGAATGAAATGTTTCAAGGCGTAAGAATGAGATCAGTGCTTCCTCGGCTTAGTCAATAATGTGTGATGAGCCTCCTGGCAGGGCAATGAAGGAAGACTTGTCATCTTGTGCAGCAGAGATCCAAAGAGACCTCAAGGCCCAACATAAACAAAGACAGGCTGTTAGGACGCATTAAGGTTGAAGGGAAAACTGGAACCAATTTGCACATGGCTGCAAAAACGGATTTGCAGCATGGAGTTGATCTGAACAAAATTCCTGGCCAGGCCTATCACAGAGTTGCTAACAGGAGCAGAAAATTGAATGGATTTGCAGCAACGCTGGTGAAAAGAGAGCCAAGCATTTCATACACACAAGGCTACGTCAAAGTTTGAGACTCGGTAGTAATAAATTTTGATGTGAGATCGAGAAATAAAAAAACTCCGAAAAGCTCTCAATACTATCAACTCATGCATATGAGAAAAAGCTGATGATTTTTTTCAAAGCATTTCCATGCAGAGCGAAGGTGCAACAGGCAGGAAGCTGTGTTATTCTGTGAAAATGTCCTTGGGCTATCCAATATGGTAATTTGTGTTCATTTGGGTTTAACATCTTTTCAGAGATTACAGAATTTAGGAGACTAAATTGTATAAAATGATTCTTAAAAGATCAAGTGTCTGATAAATTGAGCAAGGTACTGAGGTTAACTTCCAACTTTGAATTTATCTTTTGTCTAATACATATTAAGTATTTCAGGAATTCTTTCCAAGGGCTGCAAAATAAACTTATCTATTATCACTTCTTTTTTTCTTTCTTCATGATTTATCATCTGTGTAAAGCGATAAACATTTCAAAACTATTCAGGACGGGGTAGAAGAATCATGCCAAAAAATAATCATAGAGGGTTTCAGAGTTTAAAAATCATCCTTTCAAATGAGTACCAAAAAATCCTGGAAGAAAAAATATCTTGGGAATTTAAATCCTTTTTCTTTCAGAAAACAATATAACAGTGTTGTTTATTTACTAAGAATTTGATTCTTAGTTATTAAATTTAAATATATATTTTATGAACATGAGCACAAAAAAACTTTTTTGAGGTTTTGTATACGTATATACATGAATATGTACATATATGGAATAAAGCATTAAATGAAACAGCAAGCAACATTTTTCAAGAATATAGATGTACATATGATGTACATATGGTCCCACAGCTTCATTTTCCTAAGAATGATACAAAGTTTAATTTTCTTCACGTCTGCATCAACATAACCAACACGGGTGACTCCACGTGGTCTTCATGAGAATGCTACACATGTCCCGAACCATGGCATTTTGTTTCAGTTCCAATTGCCAGACCAAGCAGGGGTGCTTATTCTTCTTCCACATCATCTTAAAACATGCTGCAAAGGGCACTAGCCCTTGATGGTTATTAAGCATGACTCAGTGACCAAATTGATGGACCTTGAAGGAAGGAACCAGTGGTGTTTGGAGAAATTGACCATGCAAGATGAGAGGCAGATGGTGTTTGATGGATCCCTTGGTAGCTTGTTATGGCTGACATCCAAATCTGAACTCTAAGGCTGAAGGCACGCTACCCTGATAACAATTGGACACCGTTCCTGGGAGAGGATGGTGACACAATAGAAATCATCATGTTGTTTTTATTAGCGTATTCCCGCATGTTCAAAGATTTTTGGAAACCTGCATTTGAAAGCTGTTGCTCTAAAATCTCCCAGAGGGCTTCACTTGTTTGGTGAAGTTTCCCTCACATGGAAATCTGCTGAAAACAAGGGTAAGGGATCTGGGTCCCCCACAAACGTCCTATCAGGCTCCACCTTGTCTGGGATTATTACAAAATCCCACTTTATAGATGATGAAACTGAATTTCAAAAAGGTGAAGTCATTGCGTCCTTGATGTCCTAAGGGAAAGGCCTCAGTATGTACCTTTGTCACTCGATGTGCAGGGATTTGTGCAAGGGATTGTTTATTTACAAGAAGGCAATCGGGCCTCTGGGTGGGCCAGTGTATGACTGATATGCTTACAGTCCCTGGGGTTCTTGGGAACCCAGGGTAGCACCAGGCCAGAGGGAGCCACTTCCAGCTCCTCTCCAACCATGACCCATGCCTCTCTCGTCCTCCACCCCAGACCCTCACCCCTCCTGCCCTGCAGCCGGAATGGGTTCCTCTCAGTCTGTGTTCCCTATTACCAGCAGCTTTTTCTGGTTCCACTCCACTGCCTAGATCTTTCCCACAACCTCTCCGCAGCCTGGGCGGCCACCACCATCCTTCAGACCTCCATGTGGTCTCATTTCCTCCAGGAAGTCCTTCCTGCCCCCTCTCCACCAGCTGCAGCGGGAACCCTTTCTCTGGGCTCTTGTAGCGTCCCGTGCCGCCTCTGAATCAATAGTTGATTTGGTGGATGAGCAAGAGGTGGTCCAGGCCTGTGGTTCAAAGCCTGGGCTCTGGAGCCAGTCGGCCTGGGTTTAAATCTTGGCTCTGCCTCTTATGTATGAGCTCTGTGACCTTGAGCAAGTAGCTTCATCTCTCTGTGTCCCCATCTCTGCCTCTGCAAAATATGAATAATAACATAACCAGCCTTTTCTAAAAATCCCAAGAGTGAAGGCTTCCCTGGTGGCGCAGTGGTTGAGAGTCCGTCTGCCGATGCAGGGGACACGGGTTCGTGCCCCGGTCCGGGAAGATCCCACAGGCTGCAGAGCGGCTGGGCCCGTGAGCCATGGCCGCTGAGCCTGCGCGTCTGGATCTTGTGCTCCGCAGCGGGAGGGGCCGCAGCGGTGAGAGGCCCGCGTACCGCAAAAAAAACAAAAACAAAAACAAAAAAAACCCAAGAGTTAATACACGCAAGGCACGTAAAACAATGCCTGACATATAGCAAGAGCTCATTACTGTATCATTACAGTAATCTACTATTTTCTGGTCCATCCGTTCACTAGACTGAATTCTTGATTGTACAGATGGTGCCATAATTCTCTCTTAGCATAGCCTCTGGCACGTAGTAGGTACTCAGTAAAAATTTGCAGAATGAACGAATGGGCAATAGAGGCCACAGCCTCTGTTGAACCCTCTGCCTACAGCTGGCTTTCTCTAGAGGCCGCCTTGGTTTCCGCGGACTCGAGGCCCATGTTGGCTGAGCTGATTTGCTTAGAGGAGACTTGCTTATGCTCTCCCCAGGGCTGAGCTATTCCTCCTCACACAGCTGCTCATGCCATTGGAGTTGTGCAACTCCACGCGATTCAGCTTTGCAATGACGATTCCTCGTATGACTAGGGTGTTGACCTGTTTTCATGGAATTGAACTTCTCCCACTGGAAGGTCCCAGGCCTCAGTCTTAGCCAACAGCCTCACTGGCTGCTCTGTGAGCAGCTAACCCTCTCCTCACCATTGCCTGGGCTGTGCCTCAAGTTCCAGAGCTGGCTGCCTCTGCTCTCCACCTGCGACAGGCCAGCTCTGCCTACATCTCGACGCTCAAAGGCCACCCCACCCAAGGCTTTGCCAGACTCTACTCCCAGGTGGAAACCATTCTGCACTCCCATAGTCCTCTCTATGTACCCTTGTTGCTTCACCTCTTGGAGTCTCAGTTTCATTATCTATGAAAGAGATAACAATGCCTACTTCAAAGGGAGGTTATGAAGATCAAGTGACTCAAGCAAATGTTTCATATCATAAGCATTTGCTTGTTTACTACCTGGGAAGTTTCTCGAAGCCAGGAACCCTCTGTTTCATTACTATGTGCCCCTTATTCTTAGCAACCGATTCGTCTTAGGCATTCCCTAATGTTTGCTCAATGAATGAATCAATCAAAAAACAAATCAAAAAACACAAATTATGGCAATGTAGCAATATCCTACAGTTGTAACAGAAAGAATTGTCTTCGTGTGACTTTCTTTCTTTTTCTTCCTTTTTTTCTTTCTCTTTTCCTTTCTTTCTTCCTTTTTTTTTTTTTTTTAATTGTTTTCAGATTAGAAATAGCCAAACCAAACCAACTATTCCTTTCCTGGGAGGTGGATTCACAGTGCCTGGTGTGTTCAAAATATCATTATTTTAGCCAGAGAATTTGGACTTGGAAGTAAAGACATACACATATGTACTCACACGCTGGGGATACTTTTCAGGAAGGAGTGCGTTCTCGTAGCTCTCCTCCCGCACAATGTGAGCATGGGCTACCTCATCCAGCCTCTTGCTCCGTCCTGGGCCCTTCCCTCCCTGATACCCACATGTCATCACCTGTACCCAACGTCACCAAAGCTAAGTGATTATCGCCTACTCTTCTTGACAAAATTTCCTCTCCCACAGAACCCTCCAGACACCAAAGGGGAATGCCTGGAGAAGTTCATGTTAGGCGGGTGGGAAGCAAGAGTACTGCCTCATTTCTCATAAGCCCTGGGCACATGGAAACAGGAGGATAGGCCTCCTTTTGTGACTCTGTCCTGCTCTCTCTCACTGATATTCAGAGAGGCCTATCACGTTCAGGGGGTCCGGGTCCCCACCCTTCTTTCCCTTGCCCATGCCCTGAGCCCTGGAGGGAAAGCCCAGATTCCCTACAAGGTGGTGCCTCCAGAAATTGCCCCATCGCCCTCATCAGACCTACTTGCCTGCCCGACCCAGACCTGTCCCTTGTATAGTCACCAGAGAGGCTCAGCCCAGATGGTTGCAACTTGCCCAGGTGAAGCAAACTGACTTGCATAAAGGCTGACAGTGAGCCAGAACCGAGCCATCCAACAAAAGCCAGAGCAAGTCAGTTTGGCAGCAGGATGCTACGGGGAGAACAGGGGAGGCCTGGGCTGCCCCAGTGCACAGGAACTCCAGGCAGGGACCTCAAGGTCTGTTTCCCCTCCTCCCACCTCTAACTCTCACCCCGCAGCCCTGGCTACAGTGGGCTGGCTGCTCAGACCACAGTGATTGGCAGAAGCATATGCACAGCTCCATGATGCATCCATCTAAGATGCCAGTGACTGTGAGAAGTGCCTCTAAGAGAGAAAGAGAACTGTCTACATCCCTGGTTTTCCCCACAAGCTCATCCCCTGTGCCGTCAGGAGCCCAGGGACGATCGCAGGAACAGTGCAGCATGTGTTCAGAGAGTGGCCCCAGCACTGTCTCTGGGGTTTTCTTCCAAGCTGCTGACATTGTTTTGCCAAATTTGAAGCACAGGTGGAGAAAACCACATCATGAATGCCTCTGTCCCAATGTGACTTATAGGTGCATCCTGTTTTCAGAGATGATAGAAAGGAAAAGAAAGTGCATTTAAATTGATAAAACATGAAATAATAATGGCAGCTAACAGGTATTGAACAGCTGGGACATCCCAGGAGCTGTGCTAAGCATGCACCTTACCTGTGTTATCTTAGTCTATCTTCTCTCTGAGGTGGGTAATAATATGAGCTGAACTTTTATAGAGCTTACTACTTTCTAGACATGGTTTACTTTCCTTACATATATTTACTCATTTAATCCTCCCAGCAGCCCTATAAGGTAAATAGTATAATTATCTCTATTTTGAAGATGAAGATGATGAGAATAAATTACTTGTACAAGATTACACTGCTCCTAAGTGGTAAAATTGGTATTTGAATTCCGAAGTCCTGTTCTAGAGTCTACACTTAACCACTCCACTATACGTGGTGCTATTAATGTGCCCATTGTACAGATAAGGAAACTGAGGCTTAGACAAGGTAAAGACCTCGCCTAAGGGTACTCAGCACAAGGGCCAAGATTCAAGTCCACAGCATCCGACTCTAAAGCCCTTGCTGTTCATCATTTTGCTATCATCATATTTGTCAAGACAAAAGGGCAAACATCAAACCCAGATATTTAGATTGTATCTTGTCACTCAGAATCCCACGTGGCATCATTCTGAAAAAACTTAACTTGCTCTCCTTTCTCTCAAAGATGCAGGTAGCACAATTCCTTGTAGTGATCCAAAGAAAGTCTCATCCATCTTCTTATTTATTCACTGAATAACTATTTTCAAAATGTCCATTATGGGCAAGGCCCTATGCTAGGTGCTCCAAGGAGCTCACAATGCAGCAGGAATAACAGACGTTCTACAAGTGATGATAAGTGTGTCCAAGAAAGGGGAGGTGCTATTGATAACTGGAACTGACTGGAACCTCTTCTGCCACAGAGGAGGACAGGCCAGGAAGCAGAGGTACACAAAGTGGGGGAAAGATGTTTAAAATTTTGCAATGGCTATTTTTTTTTTCTCCCAAGCCTCTCCTATTACTGGGCCAGAAGGTGGATAAAGTGTTCTCCTAACATCTTTATTGACTCTTCCAAGTCTATTCTTTCTTCTTCCTCCCAAAGCTACTCCCCACCCCACACCCAGCTCTAAATATTTCCCGGCTCTGTCTCACTCCAAAACATGCTAGCTAATAACCAAAGTGAATAAACATTCTTTGCCCCCATAAATTAAAACATGCTAATGACTTACTGGGTTTATTTTTACTGGACTACTATGGGGCACAGGACTTCCAGAATTCAGATGCCACAGATATTTCTCAACACATACTCGGTGGAAGGCATTGGCCAGACTAGTCACTTTCACATACTGTGGCATTTAATCCTCACCATAATCCTACGAGGTTGATAAACACACAGAGGCTCAGAGGAGTGAAATCTAGAGAAGAAATGACCCCAGAGAGAATGAATAGCAGAGGGAGGCTTTTGACCTGTCTCCAGATAACTAGTCCTGTGTATTCAGTAAGCACGTATTGAAGACCCGTCCATGAGTATTGTAGTATTGTACAGGATAAAAAGCAGCTGCAGTATCTCCCTTTGACTTTACAGCATTGATGCTGGGAAATTCTTCCAGGTATCAACTCTAAATTCCTTCTGCAACTCAGTCCCGTTCCCTAGATGAGATCGACACCAAGCTCCTCCTCTTCTTGTGCCTTCTGTCTTCAGTTGCCACACAGGCTTGAGATAAGCCTCATGGAACAGGCTTCGTATCTCTCTAGGCATTGCTTCCACCCTGCCAGTCACTCCTCAGCCCCTGTTCAGAGTCGGGGAAGACCAAGTACTTTAGGAGAGTCTTCTCTGTGGGAGGGGAGGAAAGACAGAAAGCTGAAAGCTGGCAGCATCTCTCAGTCCATCACTTCTTACGTGACGCTTTGTGTGAAGACTGTCACCTTTCCAGAGAGGCTCCCCAGATTAGGAACTGTACTGGATGGGCTGTAGTACGTGCCCTTGACCTCCACAGCTCCTGGAAGCTCCCACTAGATACACACCACAGAGGACTCTTTTTCATTGGCTTATCAGAAAGACCGGGACAGCAACAGCCTCCCTGTGGAACTCAGAGATGACAGGGTCCCAGAACACAGAACAGACTTCATAGATGGTTTATGAGTAAATGGTTGAAAGAAATGAATGAATGTGAGAGTGAGTGAATGAGTAAATGAATTAGATATCATTAAATGGACCAACAAAGGGAGAAAGAAAATAGAAGAATGAATCAGGGTGAATTAAAGAATAAACTTCTAAGAGCTTGAAGGAATAAATGAAAGGAAAGAGTAACAAAGCAATTAAATGAGTATATGATTGAGCATGTGAAAAAATGAATGCATAAATATGTGAGTCAATTGAATGACTATATGAATGATGGACAGATAGATGGATGGATGGATGGGTGTGATGGATGGCTGAATGGACTGATGTATCAGTGAGTGAATGATGAGTAGATTCATAGCTTCTTAGAGGAAAACTAAGGAACTAAATTATGGCCTCTATGAGACCAATAACCAGGGCTGTTTTAGTGTCCTACACATCGTAAGAATTCTTATAAATGAAATGAATAAGCGGACAGATAATTAGATAGCCTCCTGCTTGCAATACATGGTACTAAAATCTGCCCTTGATGGCGTCCTTCAAATATCAAGGTTCTTCATGTGAAAAGAACTTTACTCTTGAGTTAGATGAGCCTGGTCTTAAGTCCAGCTCTGCCATTCCCTAAGCTGTGTGGTCCATCAAAAGGCACTTAAGCTCTTGGAACTTTAGTTTCCTCTTCTATAATGCGGAGACAATCAGACCTACTTCGTGGTGCTCCAGTGGAGACTGAAGAAGAATATGTGTAGAAGCAACCAGAAAGCATCCAGCACATAGAAGACACTTGGTAAATAAAAATTTCCTTCCTTTCTCTCCCAAGAGCATCTTCTTCCCCCATCCATCCAAAGCCCACCAACTCCAGTGCCCTTTGAGGCCCTGCCCTCTGTAAGCCCGTAGTCTTTTAAGGGACAGGTACAAGGGGAAAGAACTCTGCTAGCAAGTGGAAGGGTGAAAGAGTTAGGCTAAACTATGTGAAATTGCAACAATTCAGCTGCTTGTGACCTAAAAAGCCAGCAACTTCACATGTTTCAACTACAGTAGCTGGAAATATAAGGGAACATGAAGGATTCGTCCCAGGGAAGGTCAAAGAAGCCTGGGAAAAACTGGTGGGATTGGGATGTGTGCTCTGTGAGTTGAGGAACTTTGTGGGCCACCGTGTCCACCCAGAGTCCCTAAGAAGAGGGGAACGAAGCTGGGTTGAGAACTACCTCTGATCCCCCTCTATACCCGGGTCAAATGACCTTGGACATGTTTCTTCAATAAACTCAATTTCCTTACCTACAAAAGTGGCATCAGGAATATGAGCCCTGCCTGGCTGATGTAAGAATCCTCATGGAATTCTCATGTGAAAGCACCTGGCATCTGGTCCACCTGCCCAGGAAAGTACCATTTCTCTTCCCTTCCCTGAGGGGTCACCCAACACTTCCCCACCTCCCGGCCAGCAGCGCTGCTCGTGCTGTGTTTGTTGACACCACATCCGGGCCTGGCTGATGTTGTCATTGTACGTTACACCACCACACCTCACCAGTGACATAACCCCCCTCCATCTCCCTCCCCACCCACCCTAGACTGGCGTAACCCAGGCTCTGCTGACACATCCTCACTGAAATTCAAAACCAGATGCTCTGTGTGTGTTTGCTGGTTCGTTGGCGGGCAAAGCCAAGTCCAGCCCCTTTTTCGCTTGGCTGTCTCTCCCCTGGCCTCTGAGACCTGAGAAGCTGGGAGGGGGCCCCCGAGGCAGCAGAGCCAGACCCAGCCCATCCAGCACCTCCCGTCGGTTCCTGAGGCTGGATGGCAAAAGCCACAGGTGCAGCAATGGGGTGACGTGAGGAAATGGGCCTGCCTGTTGAAACCCATTTCTCAGTGAGGAGAGCCAAGGCGGGCTGGTCAAGGAGAGACAGAGAAACAGAGAGAGGAGCCAGGCTGAGTTCCCAGGAACATCTCCATTCCCTCACCCATTCAAAAATATTTTTTGAGCACTGACTGTGTGCTAGGGTCACAGCTGGAGACACTGTCATGAGTCAGGCCGGATCAGAGTTTCCAGCCTCACAGAGCTGTACATTCTAGTGGACAGCACAGCTGATAGCTGAGTAAACTCACAACAAACCAAAGCAAGAGAGCTTCAGGTTGTGAAAAATGCTTTGCGGGAAACAGATGGGCCGGTGCCATAGTAACTGAGGCAGGGGAGACGGTACTGAGTTAGTGGGGAGATTAGGGAAGGCTTCTCTGAGGAGGTGACAATGAGCAGAGGCCCAGAAGATGAGAAGGAGGCAGCCATGCGAGGAACTGGGGTGGAATGCTCCAGAAGAGGGGGCTGGAAATGCAGAGGCTGTAAAATGGGGGAAAGGCTGGCTTGCTCAAAGACAGGAAGGGACAGTGTGTGTCTGGAGCACATAGCACAAGGAGGAGGGCAGTTCTGAGAAGCTTCCAGACTCCAGATCACGAAGGCAGGGCCTCCTAGGCCAGGGCAGGAGCTAGGACTGTATTCAAAGGGAGATTTTCAACACCCTGGAGGACTCTTCCCTTCCTGGTCCCGAATGCCTGGAGGACAAGCGTGACCAACAGGACTCCCACTCATAGGCACTTGAACAGATCAATGCCCTCTGCTCTGTCAATGGGGGACAGCCCAGAGATGGGACCGCATGTGCCCAAGATCACACTGAGTGGCTATGGCAGGGCAGAAACTAGAACATGGGACGCTGGAAATGAAAGTGGAGCTCACATGTTTAGCACTTACTGCGTGTGGTGTCCTCTTACTCTTCACATCAACTCCATTTTTTCACAGACAAGAAAGGAAACATGGTCTCCTAGGGTCCACCAGGCTCTAAACCCAGGTTCTCCTGATGCCAAAGCCCACACCCTTTCTACTGGGCTGTTGCTTCAGTGGAAATGCTTCTGATTTACGTTGCCACTGGCAAACACTTCAAATTTACGTCAATATTCCTAGACACCTAAGCTGCTCAGGACCCAGGTACTTCCTGAAAATTGCTGGAACTTTCTTTGGGAAACACCTCAGGGCCCAAGCAGGTGAGGCAACAAATGAGTCAGTTGCCCTCATGGATCAGTCCATTGAGAAACATATGAACACATTTTAAAAAGTAGATCAAGGAAAACATTTATACATAGATACCACTCTATATCTACTTCCCACCATCAGATGTGCCTCTCGGAATGTCCTCTGAAACTGAACTAGGGCAGAAGGATTTTTCTTCATAAATGACCTGCTGGATCCTCCCCCTGTAGTACCATGGAACTCGAACTTCCACTGCATCAAACTAACCGGGAAGGTATATTAAAACACAGGCTGCTGGATCTTATACCCGGAATTTCTGAGTCAGCAGGTCTAGGGTAGGGCCAGAGATTTTGCATCTCTAACAAGTTCCCAGGTGATGGTGATGTGGCTGGTTTGGGGACCACACTTTGAGAACCACTGCTGTAGTGGACGCTATGGTCTCTGCCCAGACCACGCTTTAGGACTGAGGCTCTCACTCACCCAGGAATCATCCCTCCCCAGAAATTGTTCTTCATTGAAGGGTACTGCCTCACCCGGAGTTATCACCCCATCCTGTGAGCAGCCCACCGCTGGTCAATGGAGAACCTCCGAGGCCTTAATTTGGGACAACTCTGCAGGGCCAGCTCAGTTTCAGAGTTCCCCATGGGACTGGCTGAGGCCTCCCTGGCAACTGCACCAGAATTCAACATCTCCCTCTGCCAATCCTATATGCTTCATCCCTGCAGGTGTTGGTCCCCAAAGCACTCCGCATGAAACACCCTGAATTCAAATTTCTGTCCCAGAATCGATTTCCCAGAGTGTCTGACTTTAGAGAGTTGATACCAGAAGTGGGTGGTCTAAAGAAGCAGATTAAAATGGGACTTTGATTCACCCATTCACCAGCTGGCTGACAATAAGTGCTCCGGCCCTGGGACAGGTTGGGAGTAAGTTGAGTAAGCACAGCCCTTGGGGTGGTGTAACAGTGGAAACATGAAGGTTTTCACTGGTGGCAAACTGGGATGGGTTACCTGCGGAAGGGAATGAACTCGTAGGTGCAAAATCTCAGGCTCTGGAGAGGTTTAGATAAGGTACTAATTATAATGACAATAAACTTGGTGGGCTCTCCAAAATGTCAACGTCAGAGGGCCTGTTTGGCAACATCTAAAGAGCCTTCATCTCCTGCAGTCAGAAGATAGAAAAGGCTGAGACTCAGGCCCGGGTCTTCATTATAAGGGCAACAGAGCACCAGAGAAGTCTCAACCCTGCCAATGCTCTTATGCCAAGGTCAGAGCTTTCATTCGAAAGAAGTGGGGCCCTGAGACCTGGAATAGGAACATGAACGTGGATGCACTCAAGAACCTTGAGGCCCCCAGACTCTCCAGAACTCTCTAAGCGTGCAGAAGTGGTCCAGGACTCCTACTAAATACAAACACTCCTGCTTGGCTTTAAAAGGTTGCAGAAAGTTATCTCCCCTTCTCTGTGCTGCAAGAAAACATATGCCCCCATCTCCCACTCAGTTAGAGGCCCACCTTACCTCCTGACTGCCAAACCCATACCTAAGGCCAAGTTATAACCTTATTCAGCCAGAAAACACTGGGTCTGCTAGGCTTCCCAGAAAGGAATGGGAATGATAGGATCCCGAAATAAAAGATGTCAGATGGCACTTAGCCGTCAGAAGGGACATGAACACAAGTATTGTAAAGGAGCGGCAAAAGTCACAGGAAGCGACAGCCATGGAAATGATTAATAGAACACGGCATCCCTAAAGACAAGTTAGATGAGCAATTGCTCAATCTATGCAACCAGAAAAAATCAAGAATCAGGATCTCTTGCCAAGTTCCCAGACCTGAGCCCATTTTCAGACACGGAATCTATTGACCAAAGGAAAGAGCAGCCCCCCAGGAAGAAGAACCCTGCACCACCCTGTCAAAGTGACCTCCAGGGTTTCACTCCAGAAAGGAAAATATCCAGGAATTTTAAGGACTGTTGGATATAAGGTCTGAGTTAATACAAAATATTACCTTGGCCCCTGTTAGAATGAGAAGGTCCAGGGGGCTGGGTAAGAAATGGAGTCCAGACTCAGACCTATCACCCAGTGGTCATTTCATCAGTCCTTAAATACACAACCAGGATGGACATACTTGATAGCTGGCAGAACTTCCGTATAGTTTCCTCGGCCTGGGAGTCAGAACAGTCATAGCAGGGGAAGGGCAGGTAGAAACTTCTGGAACTGCCTCCCCCACCCCCCACTCTACCCCCACCAGCTAAGAGAGTAAATCAAAATCAGTATTACATCAGGGAAAGATTAATGCCACCCTTACAGATCTAAAGGATATAGAGATGGCAGTTCCCACCATAGCTCCATTTAATTTGTTAGTCGGGCCACTAAAAATACCCTAGAAGGATTCAGAGGCTGTCACAACCAAGTAGTAGCTCTGACTGCAATTGTTGTGCTGTATGCAGTATCTCTACTGAGCAGGGTAACAGCCTGGGCTGGAGTGTGGCCACCGAGCTAAGCTGATGAAGGTATTCCTTCAAATGTATCTCAGGAAGGTAGACCAGGAGCAGCTGACACTTGTGTAGAATGGACAACACTCTACAGGGACAGTCTTCCCCTAGGGCTACATTGACTCCTCTACACTCTGTCGTAGCAGTTTGGACCATCTGGACGTTCCACAGGACGGCACATTGGTCAACCACATTAATGACTTCCTGTTAAGCAGTAAGTGATGAGTAAGACGTGGCAAGTGCCTTGGAGGTCTCTATAAGACACAAGCACTCCAGAGGATGGGCGATAAAACCCACGAAGATGCAGGGTCCTGCCACATCAGTTGTAATGGGTTCTGGGAAAGGCCAGGGCATCCCCACCACTCAGACAAAAGCACAACACCTGGAAAGCCTCTTCAGGTTCTGGAGTGAGCAAATTCAGCTAATCATCCATTAGGATTTAGCATTTCCTAGTGAATGCTTTTTCTATTTTGTAAACCACTGGGTAAATGAGTTTTATTTTTCAGAAATGTTTCTTGACAAATGATGAAGCATGCACTAAATATATTTTCTTCTTTATTGCTAGAGAGATAACACTTCAGTGACTTCATTATTTTTTCCTGACTCTGACGAACACCAGAATGAGAGAGAGGTGGCAGAAACCATATGTTCATATTCATGTCGGGCCACAAAACGAAAAGTATTGTACAGTCTGTAAACAGATCTGGTGTGATGTGACTTTTTGCAGGAGAATACCATCAATTTAAAGTGTAAAATTCAGAAAGTGTGTTCTGCTTTATAAACTCCTTTTATTCTCAACATGTTCAGAAAAATGGATATGCAATTGGTGCAATTCTGTGACTGCTTTTTGTGTCATATTACATCTTGATGAAAAAACAATGACATACTCTTTTCCCTATCTCAAAGAAAAGTATTTTCCTTTAAGGTGTTTTTCCTTTGGAAAATTTTTCAATTGTACATTTTATTTCCCTAAGAGTTGTATCTTTCACAAGGAAAATGTTGTGGCTATAATTATGTTTGATGTATCTGTACTACATTTTTCATTATTTGCAGTAAATCTTATTTAGTTATATTTTTTTTAAGAGAATAATGCTCCAAACCAATTTCTAAGTGACACAGAAGACTGCCAACTTTGAATGGAGCCTGCAGCCAAGAAGTGCTATGCAGCAGATTCTGGTTACCGTACACACAGTTACAGTTTAAGCCCTGGCAGACCCTATGGTATTAGGGCAAATCTAAGGGGAAAAAAAATGCTGCTTGGAGTTTATGGCAAACCTTAGTAGGAGAACCACAGTGTATATCCCTGCAGCAGATCTGCTCCAGTTGAAGGGGATGGGAATACCTAAGGTGCCGTGGAACCCACCCATTTTGGGAACCACTGAGTAAGATGTTCTCAAGGCTCCCTCCAGCTCAGATGTTCTATGGATCCTTCTTACTGTGGGTTTGCTCAAGCCCAGGCAACCTGGTCTTATTTATTTGGGGGCCAATTCTGCCTGCGACTTGCCCACATGCCTTGCCAACAGCAGCCCAGGAAAAAGCTCTCTATTACTCTCACCCTGAAATTCTGGCTCCGAAAGGGCTGAGAACGCCAGCCAGGGGCATTGCCAGTGTTTCCAGTCTGAGTAAGAACTGTGCATCTTTTCCGTGACTCTGCCCTCCGCTTTGGCTGGAGAAACCTAACTTGCATTGGTTTGGAAAGCCCAGTCTTGTTCCTTCTTGCATGAGGCTGTGGTGTGTGTGTGTGAGTCCCAGGCAGCAGCATAGTTGCCTTGCCCTAAACCTTCCTTTCTCTGGGGGTGGAGGAAGACCTTGTGTGGGGCACCTTTACTGACCACAGTAGCCCACGCCCCTTCACTTGCCAACAGAACCCAGCTGAAGGAGAGGGACCATCATGGCTTCCCTTCCCCTCTCTGGGCCTCAGTTTCCTCATCTATAAAATTAGGGGGCTGGATCAGGTGACATCTAAGGAGACTCTGCCTGCTTTGATGTTCTCTGACCCACAACTTGAAAAGGCAGAGAAAGAGCTGTCCTCTCCTCTCCTCTCTCATCTTCCGGCTCCTGTTACAACCACCTGCCCTGCATCCAATTTTGGAAACACATCAATGCCCTTGTACTTCAAGAATGGAAATAAATGAATCAACACATCCTAAAATAATGAGAGGCCTGGCTGATGGAGCAACTTCCCAGCTGGGGCAGGTGTGGGTATTAAAACAATACCACCTCCTGGATGTGAGGATTAAATGTATATAAACCCCAAAGCACCACACCAGGACACAGTGAGCATTCAGTAAATGGCAGGTGCCATTACAATATCACATAAGGAACCAAGGCTCTCCACTAGAGGGATGAGGCTCCCCTGTCTAACCCTCTGATACCCTAGTCCTCCCACACACACTCTGATAGTGACAGGGAAGTCACTACCTTACAGAGCAGCCAGGGCAGCTGGGTCAGGTACTGAGCCACATGCTTTAGAAGAGACATCCACCAACCGGCACTAATCCTGCCCTGGAGGAGCTTCGATTCCAGAGATGAGTCACGAATCCAGTTATTACACAGAGGGGTGATGTCCTACGCAGAGTGAAAACAACAGGGCTGGAGTTTCAGATGTGAGCTGTTTTTTCCAAGTGGGGAGGTCAGGGTGGCTCCTGAGGGCAGGGTCCATGTTTACCTTGCCCCACAAGCGAGCTCCAGACCCCAATACAGCTCTTGGCATATAAGAAGTGCCTTACGAATATTTATACATTAAATCATTGAATGCATCAGAAAGAAGATGGCCTGGGAGGATCCAGATATGCAGGGATGGACAGAGGGGGAACATTCTAGGCAAAGGATTCCAAGAGGAGTCACTTCCAGGGAGGTCTAGGATAGTGTTTCATTTAGTGACATCCAAACTCGTTCCAGGGAAACCAGAACCAACCGCCTTACCATCCCCTTATCCCCAAAGCCCTGTATTGACCCACAAAATCTGAAGAAGGAAAGTAGGAGTCTGGATGTGGGAACCTGGTTTCCAGTCCTTAGATCTCTCACCTACAATCCTGGTGACCTGGGGCAAGTCACTTCCTGTCAGCCTCTCAAAGGAAAGGTGTCGGACAAGTTAATCTCTAAAATCATTTCCAAGTCTACAAGTTCTTTTTTCTATAAGTATAGTTATATTATTGAAGTATAGTTGAAGTACGGTTGATTTACAATGTGTTAATTTCTGCTGTATAGCAAAGTGATTCAGTTATACATATATATACATTCCTTTTTATATTCTTTTCCATTATGTTTTATCACAGGGTATTGAATACAGTTCCTGTGCTATACAGTAGGACCTTGTTGTTTATCCATTCTATATGTAATAGTTTGCATCTGTCTATACACCCCTTTTTATTCTTCCCTCTCCCCTCCAACTACCTGGGGCAACCTGTTGTGTGCTGCTATTGTCATTTTTCTGGATGTTTGGTCCATCACCGTGGGCCGCAGAGAGCTGGCGAGGTACAAGGCGTTCTGGTTACTATTGCTATGAAATAGATTACCCCAACACTCAGTGGTATAAAAGAACCGCCATTTTCTCTTGCTCATGATTTTGTGGGTTGAGAACCCAGCAATGGCTTGACTGGGCGGTTCTTGTTTCAGGTCCCTTATGAGAGTGGAGTCAATGCCGGCTAGGGTTACAGTCATCTGAA